>NC_080566.1:36994687-37306875 GCF_030253575.1 Rhododendron vialii
GGGCCTTGGATGTTTGTTCATCAAAGATTGATTTTTTCATGTGTGAGCCCATCTGAAATTCCATCATAAAGCCGTCAGCAATCAATCATTAAACAAAATCAAACGGGACTGAAATGAACCAAGCAACTCAACTCGTGTTCTACTCGTTAAAAGCTCGTTCGAGATTGACTCGTAATGCAAACAAGCCAAGTGACCCCATTTTGAAGCTTGTAGATTCTTATAGCTTATGGAATTCCAACTATCTGAACATACTTTCAATAGCAAGCAAATCACAATGACTTATTTTGTTATTTCCGGTTATACTTCGATGATGCCTTGTTATAATGGATATCGAGCTTCTCAAGTTCAGCCAGATAGCCAGTGATCAGCTCAGTTGAAGCTCGTTAACAAAATCAGCTCAACTGATGAATAAACATTGAACATATTTTGAAACTCATTATGTTTTTAAGCCAGCTAGAACAATCCAGTGGTCGACCCAATTAAGCTCATTAAGTCACCTCCAGCAATAATATAAGACTCCATCTAAATTCGTAGGACAAATCTTCAGCATGATAACAACTTTCCGTGCTGTTCAAACTGATTTGGATCGATCGTTTGACATAGAGCACGAGAATGTGGCATTGTCAAAAGCTTGTGTCAACAAAATTTAGAATCAAAGGCCTGCTTTTTGTTTGTTTTTTGTTTTTGTTTTTTTTTATCAATATACAAGAAAAGGCTTGTTAAATGCCGCAGACTTTTCAAGTACCTGAGCTACAAGGGCGTACAGAGGAAGCGTAATGTAGCTGCATAGTAACAAAACTCCAACCCTGCGAACCCAACAAAGTTCATTCCAGTAAGTCCAGGTCAATTTCAGAGCTTCAGTAAAAATTCAAGTCCAAGCATAAGGCAACTATTTAAATTGTAATGAGAAATTATGGAAGAAAAGCTCACCCCAAAGCAATTTTCCCAATCACAAGCTTGTAGTTGTCATGGAAGCAAGAGTTTAGCCCAAACTCATACTGCATAGAAAGAAAACTCCGTGTCAACTTTGTCAAGGTTATTAGGAATTTAGGAAGGACGAAAAAAATATAAAGACGTATTTGAAATTTTGTAGTGAGGATAGAGAGAAAAATATCATTACACATATCCACAGGAAGTACGTTAATTGGAATGCATTCTGCACACAGTACAAAGCAATAGATATCGGTTAGTAAACAATGATTTGTAGAAAGAAGATAAGTACAAACAGCGAACTTCAAAGCGAATGTTGAGATCAAAGAGCAAGTACCAAAATAAGTATTTCAAAATCAGCATAGCTAAATGCATCATGCACCCTTGATTTTATATTAGATTCACAAAAACCTCTTATCTCATGGATATCGAGCAGTAGAAACATGATTCTCCATCTGTAAATTCCACATGTTCATTCGTCTCTTCACTATAGGTGTAAGACGAAATAAACTTGTTTCGAATGTTATCTAAATGACGCCAAAGCAATTTTCATTTGAGATTGAACATTCTAGGTGAGATGCTCTTAACTGCTTTAAAAGAAAGTGTGGGCTTCAAACAACTTTCTCCACTTTTTCTAGTGTAGATTTTGAATGTTCATCCAATCACATAAGCTAGTGTCTGTGTTCTATAATCCGGAGATTACTTCAGGTTTATTTTCACAACAGAGTACATTTAGTACCTGAAATAAGGCAAAGTGGATTAGATTAAGCATTAGATGTGGTCGACCAAACCAAAAGTACTTGTCTGAGCCTTGCACAAGAGGAATTCCTTGGACAACTGCATGTCTTTCTGTGATTTCAAGCGCCATCTTAGTCAAAATGGCTTGGAGCTTTGTTCCAACAGCTAAGATTATCTGAAAATCAATTAAAAACAAAAATATAAATGTATAAGCATATGCAGCATATGATAAAGAATCGCCTTCCCTCTTAATCTGACAAAAAAAGAAAAGAAAAGAAAAACTACATGACGGAAACTAGATTCTTACAAATAGAGGAATTAGTGCTGCCCAAAACAACGCCTGCCACCCTGAAATTGATATTAACATTCATAAAAAAGAGGAAAAATGGAGACTAAAATCGGCAGAGGGAAATTATTAATTGCAATTGTATTCCAATGAAAAAAGGGCCTCACCACTGACGTTCAGGAGCAAGAAAACCACGAATGATGCCCACAAGACCGGACTGTCAACATCATCAAAAAATTCAGGAGACAGAACATAGGATAGGAGTACTTATATTGAAAATAGGCTACAGTGGAGTCGCAAAACCTCAATCTATTTCAAAAAAAGCAGAGATTTAAAAGGTTATATTACCTGACTCCCACAACTGTCTTATAGTCATCCTCTAATGACCTCTTGATGTATTTTTGGAAGTTAAATTTACTTCCCGGAGCCAAATGAACCTATAAAAACACCATGGTTAGATAAAAGGAAGATAGTCTACAACAGCGTACAGGTTTTTATCACCAATAAAGCTTACACTGATGAATCCGTTGCGCAAGGTCAAGTAGTCCGACCTACTAACAGACCTAAAAAATTGTCGAAAGAAACATCCCTGCAAGAAAAATCAACAATAAATAAGTTGTCTAATTGCTGTTTACGCTTAGCAAAAAGAAAAAAGTTGTCTAACAGTAGGCTTATTTCAAGCTAATCAGATGATAACACAACTTTTAGGGCTTAAACAATGAGAGAATTATACTCAAAACACCATGCCTACTTATGGTCACTTCGTTTTCTTTTTTGGTTATGCTATGTAAATAGGGAGTAGGGGGTGTCCTAACCAATTCAGAGACAATGATACATAAGGAAGAGCAACCACAAAGTAAGATGTAATCCAAAAGAAAAGTAAAACCAATGGCAAGGTTGTTCACGAGCCGTTGCTCACTCCCACTTACATACTAGTGTAGGTTTCCTAAATTAAACCATTTGTTTACAAGAGGAAATAAAAAGCACCATTTGCCTAAGGGTTTGGTTTGAACTCAGGAAGGAAAAAGAAGAGATACAAAATTTCCCTCATCTAATTCCTATTTCCTAATTTGGAAAGAGGAAGGGAAGAATCAAATAAACTAATCGAATTTGGCTTCATACTTTTCTTCTTTTTCTTTTCACTTTTCACTTCGCTCTTCGCTCTTCACTTATTCTCTTTCCTCTTTCCTTTACAGTCAAAACAAGGGGAAAATTCCTTCAACATTCCTTTCTTCATTGTTAAACCAGCAAGGGGAAATAAATACACATCCCCTAAGACTTCCATCTTATTTTCTCTTCTTTTACCTTCTTTTCCAGAACTTCCAAACGCAAAATGAAGAGTGTGATATAAACACCAGCAAGTGAGATTGAAGATACTTGAATTTCCAAAGTATGTCAAACAAATAGATCAGTTCAAATGAATAAGTGAGGTTCAGAGAACAATATCTTACAACATAAAAGAAGAATGGAATCCGAGTCCAGAAACTAGTGTGTGCTCTCACAAATGATGTCTCGTGCGTAAGCCTGAATCTTGAGGGATCTGCACGTTACAATTGCGAACAAAATATCAATGTGATACCAATGTTTGGGACCAAGAAATAGAAGATTTCAAACTAAAACACAAAGAATTCATATCATGCAATAATACCATTTGAAAACTCATAGTCATGGGATTCAGTCTCCTGCTCCCACTGCTTCCACCCCCGAATCTGCATGAAGTAGCTTTCATCAGGCAACTAAAGGTATTCAGTGTCGGGTATATCATCTAGAATCTAAACATAACCATTAGAAGAGTATCAGATCAATAAAATACCAAAAGGAGTGTACATTTTAGGTTGAGAACTTTTGGGGGAGATTTTGATTCAGGTCATTCAATCCAGCTAATTATGCATCTGCTTTCCCCTATTGCTCTGAGGTTGGAACACACGAGTCCCAGATCTATTACGGTTCAATTCAAGTTTTGTCACATAAGATAGCGGGTTAATACTCTTAGACAATCTTGGTGAGAATTCAATCCCAGAAGCTATTTATTTAGGTGATGTAGAGAAAGGTACACAAGGGGTCAACCGAACCACATAAATTGAAGTGTTGCAAAAATATCGTGCATTTTCCAATTCGATTTTAATATTTTTTGTCACACCCAGATTTAGTCCAAAATTGCCTCAATCCCAATCACTAGAAGTCCTAAATTGCCTCGGCCATTTTAGGTTTTCATACCATTACCCATAAATTCTTACTCCATCCCTCAGTGAGGGTTCTCTCGAGCTTGTTATGGAACATTATTTTCATACCCAGGTGATGTGCAATTTTGATTGACACCCTCGCTCACCCTTGTATGATGCACTCCCCGCATGCAAGCGAGGCACACTCCCTTCTTATTCCTTGTACTTCGGGTTTGATACCATGTCACACAATTATGAGCAGAACTCAACCCCAAAAGCTTGCTCTTGAGGTGAGGGTGCCCACGCTTGTAACACTTATATGCTGCACAGTATTTCCATATCCATACATTGCGGGACTTTGCTTCACAACTACAACAATGGGCTCTCCAATGCAACAAAATAAAGTACAGGGTTCGAACTGAGGTGACTTGTTTACAGCTTGTTTGGTTTAGTTCAAAAGAAAATGTACCAAGCTCATCTTAACTTGGGGCTGAGTATTTTACACTAATCTCTCACAATCAGCAAACCAACTCATTTTGATACGGTACTGGCTTAGGTTGGCAAAGCAAAAGGGCATTTTGCCAACCTAACTTAAAGAAAATTCATTGGAGCCAGGCTTCTATGAATGGCTTTAAATGACTCGAAAACAAATACAATCACAATTTAGATTACCTTTAGTCGCCCAAGCCCCATCGTGACAGCACTGTATAGCACATGAAGAACTGCTAAAAAGAATATGAGGATATGTAACTGATGCAGTCCATCGACAGTTATGATTGGCACCTTACCCTGTTGGCAAGAAAAAGGTTGATTAGGGAACAATGCATGTCCGTCTTCCTTTCACCCAATGAAAGTTGTAAACATCCTGCTCAAACAATGAAGTACGCATAGCTCTATAGAGATACCGAAATGAGAGGAATGTGAAGCTTTAAGTTTCAAATAATTCTAAGGCTATGATTAGGTTGAGAGAGTACCATTAAAATAAACATAAATATACATAGATGCATATATAGCATCGCGCCTGGCTAACAAAATTGTTCACTCTTTAGTGCCAATAATAGGCTCTAGATAACAAATTCGTCAACTATTTTGATACGTATACTTTACAATTAAGTATTTACAACTGTGTTGTCAAGTAAGCTGTTTGATCACTGATAGAATTAGTTACCTCCTTGCAACTGGAAGAATAACCAGCTAGCATTCGGTGTTCATACCACAAAAGCCTCCGGCGATTATCACCTTCTTCACTGGTTTTACTGGTTTCGTACTTACTAGGACATGGCAACATAGTATCTGCAACCTTAGTGGGAATACAGATTTTGGCAATGTAGTACTGGCTAAATACCAGGATCAATGATATGAAACCAAGAATCATCAACTCTGCAGTAATAAAACAAAAGTCAAACAAGAGATGCTTCTTTTTAGGTCGAAGAAAACACCAGAAACCGCCAAAAACATAATGCAAAGAAAAGAGTACCATTCTCTTACCAGCTTTAACCTTCTCCAAAGCTTCATACAGAGCTTTCTTGTGCTTTTCCGTGAGCCACTGAAATGAAAACGTATAGTCATTACCGCATTACCGATTGCAGAAAATAAAGGACATCGAAATTGAATCCAAAAGTTTAAGTCCACCAAAAGTAAAACATCAACTTGAAATCTAATTAGGTAATAAATTCATCAACAGGAAGAAGCAAATAAAGAAGCAAACAAGAATGGAAAAAGATCAGGAAAAGACCCAACTACAGTTAATGATTTTCCATACATGGAAACAGACCCATTCTTGGCAGACAAGATTTGGAGCACCAAGCGGTAAGGAGGGCGGAGAAGGTAATACAAGCACAGGTTTCCAGTTCGACTCCCATTAAAAGCAAAATCCTTTGAGCTATGTTTCTTGCAAGCGAAAGCTTGCACGAAATAGCCATGGAAGGGAATCAGTTTGTTGTGCGGCACGCGATCCAAAGTTGCAGTTAGTGGGATCGGTTCCGAATTGCTCCCTCCGTCAGCAAAGACAGTCCACTACCAAACTGTGTAATTTTTAGATATATAAAATAAAAAAAAAACAGTACTTCCATGTTTAATTTTTAAAATTTCTTGAGACCAGATTAAACACGAATTTTCTTTACTTTAATTGCATGTCTTTTCGTGGTTTGACAAGCAATCCGAACTAAAAGTAAGAAAAATAAAGCGAAATCCAACTACTGACATAAAAGAACTGAGGTCAAAATCAAGAAAAAGCAACAATATAGCACTTAAAGATTCCTCCCAAACAGATAAGAATACCCAAAGACAAAGTGGAGCACAAATAGTTGAATCCTATTCTGGGTTCCACTGCAAAATGGAGTATGAACTAGAAGTACCTCTCCAAGTTTGTGGAGGATCTTCTCCAATAAAAGTGAGATGATGATGATGATGGCACACACACCAGCAACTGCCCATGTAGGCGTTTGATCAAGCTCTCTTGATGTACCACTTGTATCCCCCGCCATAATTCCAGATACCCAGAAACCAAAACAATTATATATGTACGTATACGACAAATCTAGGGAGAGAGAGAGAGAGAGAGAGAGAGAGAGAGAGCGAGCGAGGGAGGGAGGGAGGGAGAGAGAGAGAGAGAGAGAGAGAGCGAGCGAGGGAGGGAGGGAGGGAGAGAGAGAGAGAGAGAGAGAGAGGATAAGAGCTTCAGAGTTCAGCAGAAGATATAAGAAGAAAATGGATATACAGTAAATCCTTGTCTATCTACATAGATTATGTTTATATATATTTATATATATAGGTGTGAAAGAAGCCTTCTCATTAGGGATTATGGGTTTGATTTGATCGAACATTGAAAAAGGACATGCTCTCTTCAAAAGTTTTGAGTTCAAAACCTCGTAAGAACCATCAATTCTTTTGAGATCGATCCAAACAGAACTTTTAACTTTAATTTGGATTCCCGCACGTAGGTGATAGAATTGGTGTTTCAGAAATCGATCCAAACAGAACTTTTAACTTTAATTTGGATTCCCGCACGTAGGTGATAGAATTGGTGTTTCAGAATTAATGTGATGCGCAAAAATTTGCCTCAATTCTTGAATTATTAAAAAAATGAAAAAGAATTATTGGGCTGCGAAGGAATCTGAGGTGGGAAAGTCTGACGGGGAAGAAAAAATCAAAGGAAATGGTGGGTTGTTGAAAAGTAGTGCTCAAGGAGGTTTTAAACAGTCAACGGACAGAGACATGATCAATTCCCTTATTATACCAGACTTACCAGTTGAAAGAAACGCGGGTTTAGGGGCTAATTATTCTTTGTTATAGTTCGCATTAAACTAGATTTCTTGGTTTGACGCGGGTCCACGGTTGGAGAAGTTTTTCAGTAACGGATAGGTATGGGTCACGTGGTGTCGAGCACGCATTTCGGTCTTCCAAAACACGTTTGGACGGCACAGGTCTGTTTGGGTTTGAGAGGATGTTTTAGTAATTTTACACTTAAAAATTACCCAAACAGATCTGAGCCGTCCAAAACACGTTTGGAACACGTGGCCCGTGCCCACCTGGCACTGAAAAATTTCTCCCACGGTTATTATTTTGTATTTGAAACTTGAAAAGATGTGAAAAGATTAGGCATATGGGGAAAAAAATGTGTTGGGTTCTCATTGCTTTTGAACTGGGATCATGTAATAATTGGCTTTTAACCGCCGCGTGATTAGTTGATGGGTAAACTCTTGAAGTGCCTCGCCCACTGTTCGGGGTTAAGAAATCATACCGTTTAACGCTCGTAGACCGACATAGTAGTGTTGGTATATGCAGTTTAAGAAACATACCATTTGACGCTCCTAGACTGACATAGTAGTGCGGTATATGCATATGGCCCATGGCGGAGTCAGGAAGTGGAGACGGGATGACACTATTAATCGTAAGTTCAAAAATATTTCTTCCCAATTAAGCATGAAATTAATTGAAGTCCAAGTTTTAGAGGCTTTAGAACAAGTTTACTAGTTGTTAGATAAAAATGCTAGTAAATAGTGTAATTTTTTCATTTTATCTACTCACATCACTTTCAATGCTACACCAACACTATTTAGTTAACCTATTATTTATTAAAATAATTTCTTTTAGAGAGAGAGGAGTGAGAGAGAAGAGGAACAGTGCTTTGGGTGAGAGAGGGAGGAGAGAGAAACTATTTATTTAAAGGTTGTTGATGAACAGTGCTTAGGTATTAATACCTAGCCGTTTTATCAAATCCATTTTATGTTCACTTTTACCTCAGTTGCTGCAGCTTGGTTTTTTTGTTTTTTTTTGGTACAATAGCTCAAAAAGGTATTTTAGCTATGCCAGTAAACTTGCTCTGAGATGAGTTTTCTAGTTAGCTATATTGAAAATCACAAATTTCACATGCAATCAACAGATAAATTTGAAGATCTTAAAATCATACAATGAAATGCCCAGCAATTAAATTCTGAATCAAAGTTAAATCTCTCAAAAAAAAAACTCAATATAACCAATAGATGTTATATAAATAGAGCAATTAAACAACCATAGATCCATGATCAGAACAATGATTTATGAGCACTCAAACAATGGATGGTGATGCTGATATTGATATGGAGTTTATACTTTCCTTTCATGCATGGAAGAGCATTTATGGAATGGTGAAAATAGTTTCCCTACAATTGATTTTCTTTCCTTTACTATGACAAACTATCGCCGTTGGATACCAGAATATTAGTCAATGTAATCAACAGTAACAAGTAGCTGATTTTTCGTGGTGATAAAAAAAAGTATGCGGATCTGTGCCTTTGGGCACAATCAGTTTGCTCACACTTTGCTTATAAGAAAACCATATCGAGTATCGACTCCTTCAAATTGTGCTTAAATTTTCCTTAATCAAATGACAAGTGGATAAGGAAAGGGTGATCAAAAAGTGTGTTAAATCCTTAATTCCTTCACTTGGAAGAATCCTTGAATTTTAGGGCTTGACAATTATATCTTGACGGAAAGTTAGCTGAAGAATCCTTCAATTATGGCATAGATAACGAGTGAATTTTTGTACACGTAGTTGCAGGGGTCAAAAGTCCATTATGTCGACTCAGAATTTCAACGTCAGTCTTTGTCACCTATAATAATTAGTATGGGGCCAATCATGCATTAAATAATGATGCATACGTATCCATATATACTACTCCATTATTCAGCTTTGTATAGAGGGACCTGATCTAGAAAAATTGAATAAATATATATACACCCACTCGTTTATGTGGACTGATTCCTCCGTTACTAATTGTTTAGTCCATTTATATGGATAGAAGCCTTTATTTTAATCTTTTGAAAGTACGCAATTAAACATGATTACAAAGGGATTAATACTGGTCAAATCCCACTAACAATATATCAATGCAGGTAATTTGTGTTGCGTTTGGATGAGTTTTTGAGAAATTTTGTAGGGTTATGAATGTAGAGAAAAATGAGAGTAATGATTGAAAATAGAAATAATGATTAGAGAGATAGAAAGAGAAATAAGAATAATGATTGGAGATATAGGTGAGTAATGATTGGAAATAGAGCTAATGAGTGTTTTTTTTTCAAAAAACAATCCAAACAAAGCATTGGTCTTTAGAGACGAATGAAAATCATTACAGATTGCATGACTTTTCGTTACAATTAGATAGTATGGGTGACGAAAAATTAATAGGGGTGACGAATTTATTTTTGCATGTCCTAAAAAAATATTAATAATTTGGTATTAAGTATGTGATAAACGAAAGCGACTAGGGACCCTCCTGACCAGCAAGGTCGGCATGTGTGCAGGCTCTTCAATACGGCCCCGTTTTGTTGCTACTAAACCCCTTTTCTTTGTTTCTTGTTTGGTACCCATTAAATGGTCGGTTAATGATTTATTTTTTATGGAGTCAATTTTGGGTTTCTAAAAAATAGGCTTCATCCGATATCGGTTAAGGCTTTTAAGAATTCGGAGTGCAAAACACTTAATTTCAAATTAATGATTTATTGGATTTTAGTGGGGCACATTTCATGTCCCACATAGGTAATTCAAAATGCTCATTATTTTTCATGAGTTCTTGAAAAAAATAAGCTCAAGACAATATCGGTAAGAGTTTTTTTTTCAAAATTCATAGAGCGCTCTACGAATTTTGATAAAACTATTAGCAATATCAGATTGAGTCCAATTTTATTTTTTTTTACAAAAACCCATAAAAACATTTAAAAAATAATTATCGGTTTGAATAATTTTTGTTAGATCCAAAATGGACCCCACAAAAAATCAAAAAATCATTTACCATCTTGCCAATTTAATGGGGACCATGAGGAACAAAGAGGATGGATTTGTTGCAGCAAAACGGGGCCGTAATGAAAGGCTAGCACGCATGCCAACCAGCAGGTCCCCAGTCCTAACAAAAGTACACGCCTTCTTATTATTCAGTACTTTCGAAGCATAGCTACGTGGTACTCTTGTACAGTTTCGCATCACACATTTACATGGTGTGCACGACTAGACATATAAAAAATAGAAACCCCATAAATATACGGTGTGAAAATGATCTGAAGCATCATGTAATTGTGGTACGAAACTACTGAATATTTACTCCTCACAAGTGGTTGTTTGGATGAGTAATATTCTTCAAATGTTTTTCATGGGTTCCTACCAAAATAAAAAGCTCAATACAATATTGGTAGGGTTTTTTTCAAAATTCATAGGGCGAACCACGAATTTTGAAAAAGCTCCTATCGGATTGAGTCCACTTTTTTAGCGAAAACCCATAAAAATATTTTTAAGAATAATTAACAGTTTGAATCATTTTTTTGAAATCCAAAATGGCCCCCAAAAATCAATAAGTCATTAACCATCTTGGCAATTTAATGGGTACAACAAGGAACAAGGGGATGGATTTGTTGCAGCAAAACGGGGCCATAATGAAGGGCTAGCACACATGCCAACCCTGCTGGTCAGGTCAGCAGGTCCCCCCGTCCTAACAAAAAGTGCACGCTTTCTTAGATGATGTCTGGCAAATGTCTAATTACTTAGTGCTCTCGAAGCAAGGCTACGTGATGTTTCTGGACACTTTCACATCATGCATTTACATGGAGTACATGACTAAACGTATAGAAAATAGAAACCTCATAAATATGCAGTGCAAAAATTATCCAAAGCATCATGTAATTGTGCTCCGAAACTACTGAAGCATCATGTAATTATTTAATGCTCCCGAAGCACGGTTACGTGGTGCTCTTGGACGCTTTCACACCACACATTTACATGAGATGCACAACTAGACTTATAAAAAATAAAAAATAGTGTAGACACCCCATTCTGGACTGTCCAGATAACGTTATTTGTCGATCTTTTACTTCCCCAATGATGATTATAGTCGAAAACAGATCAAGAACAAAGGTGCGTTTGAACCTTTGAGCGTCCCAAACCCCTTTCAAACCCATTTCCAGCCTTTCAAACCAGAGCCAAACGGCCCCAGCAAAACCCAACTGGCTTGCGCCAGTATATGGGTGACGTACGCCAGTAAGCTGCCACGTGTCAGTCATCGACCATGGGCCCAGCTTTCACTGGCGCACGCCAGTTATAAGTAGCGCACGCCAGTCAAACCCGGTCAAATCAACTTTATTCAGCCACTTGGGCGGGACTTTTGTGCCACCCTGACGTCGACTACAGTGTGCCTGATGGTTGCTTTCCGCAGGAGGCGTTCCCTCTCTCTCCTACACTCCCCATCACCTAGTCCCATGCATTTAATGCATAGAAGGCCCATTTTGCACCTAAGACCAGCCAAACAAAGCCTGGCCTTAACTGGTCTCAGTCCATTCCCCCCCTATAAATACCCCCCTTGCATTCATTTGCAAGGGGTTAGCAACATTAAGAAGTGCCATCTCTCCCTTTCTTCATTCTCCAAGACTTCTTATTCTTTCATCCATTGAAAGATAAGAGAAGGCCATACACTCCCATATCTCCTGCTGCAACCCAGTCACCATATAAGCCACCACCTTCAACCCTCAAGTTCAAAAACCACCACAAAACCACCATACTAAGAGGTATACCACCTTTGTGTTCTCTTCTGTTTTCATCTCCTGAGGGGGATCAGAAAGGTCCAGGCTAGTAGACAATACTAGTCCTGGCCTTAAACTGATAAAATACAGCAGTCGTTTAAAACAAAACATGGCGCACGCCAGTAATTATATGCCGTGCGCCAGTTATGGTGTTACGTGCAATATTGGCGTGGGGATCATGGATCGTCTCTTTTACTAAGTTTCATTCCTGTCAGTCACCTTAGCATGCTAAATAACCAGTTTACTGCTTTCCATATTTAGAACTGTTTAGCGGTTATATCCTATCTTTTTTTTTCATTTCTGTCATAAAAGGCCTCTGGGATCCTTCTGGTCATATTCCAGAGCCCAGATGATGCAAAGCCAAACACTGGAATCGAGGGCTGAATGGCGTGCGGTAGTACCATACTGGCGTACGGCATTAAGTTTTTGGGTCCAGTGGCTGGCCCTTGCATCTGAGCGCAATCTAGGCCCATCTTTTGTCCCCACACTGTTTCGGGGTGTTCTGCTTTCTTTTATGGCCTAAAGCCACTCATTCTGTCTGTATTTGTGCATGTCCTGCTATATTAAACTGCGTGGTTTGCCCTGGGTGTGCGCTGGTCCTTTTCCAGAGCCCAGAGGGTTGCAAACAAAGACTGAGATATCCAACAAGTGGAGTACGCCAGTTTATATGTGGCGTGCGCAGGTTTTATCACCATGCAATGGCTCGACCAGTGCATGCTGGCAGAATCTGCTCACGTCACCTTGTGACAGCGTGCTGCAGTTTGCTCGGGATACTCAGTGCTTGTTCTCAATCTATATTTAAGCATCGCAATCAAACCATTCATATACATTTTGCTATAAATCACGACTTGTTACAGTATTTTAATCCCCATTAGCTGTTCCCCCGCCCTAACTGGCTAAAAAATGACTAAATGAGAGAAAAATGCAAACGCTTTATAAAAATGCCTGAGTAGAGACCGATCTCCGGATTGGGCGAGAGGGGTGCCATAAAACCCTTCCCCTCTCGTAACATGGCTCCCGAACCTCAGATATCGAAGGTGACGACGGACCAGTCTACAAGCCTTTTTCAAAATCAAACAAACGTGGCAAAACGTTTTCGAGTTCGGTTCCTTGGGTGCATTCACCGCTAAAACCCGAGTGGCGACTCTGAATCAAGGCATTTCGCCGCGTCTTTCCAAACAAAAAGGGCCGCACCCGATTTTACAAATGAAATTTCCGGGGGCGCGTGCCCACAAATAGGAACCCCATAAATATGTTGTGCGAGAATGATCCGAAGCATCATGTAATTGTGCTACGAAACTACTGAATGTTTACCCCTCACAAGTGGTTGTTTGGGATGAGTAATGACGAGGTAGCTAGACTTGTGCTACTCGACTTTACTACCAAAAATGCAACTACATTGTATTGGATTGGTTCCTCTTTGTTGGGGAGAATACCTGCTGCAGAAGCATTGATGAATAATTTTTAGTTGGTGGGAATAGGGTTTTTATTTTTATTTTTATAGATCAACGGGGTTAGTGATGTGTTAGTATGTTAGTTCACAGGAGGTTCATAGACTATCCATAACCTTGAACCCCAAACTGCCTCTCACGAGTAGGGGTGTAAACAAGCCAAGACGAACAGAGCTTCGGCGAGCTCGAGCTCGGCTTGTTAAGTAAACGAGCCGAGCTTAGTCATTTACTAAATGAGCCTCTTTAATCAAGTCGAGCCTCCTTTAACAAGATTTGCTCCATGAATCCTACGGCTCTCCCTCTCAAACAATATTAATTGCACAATTGCAACTAATTAGATCTCACATTGCGCTGTGCCAATGTTGCTCTCTCTCTCTCTCTCTCTCTCTCTCTACAAACAAACCTACGATTGTGCAAAAATGTGTCCCGCCGTGCCTTTAGACTTTGTTTAGAATGCATTGAAAGCACGGGCATCTACTAGTGAACTAACAATTAAGAACGGAGGAAGTAGTACACATAAACTAGTGGGTGTATTTTATTACGGAAATGCTAATCATCATCCGAAAGGGATGAATTGTTTCAATATCTGTTCAAAATTTTGTATGACAAAACTCAATCTGCAGATAGAAACATGCATTAAAACACACAGAATTGCTGAGATTAAATTTTAATCAGACAAAGGGAGACTCAAAATTTTTGGTAATTTTTAAGAATATTTTGTCCTTCTCGAATTCGCAACTACGTCATTAATGAATTTTTATTCAAATTTATGCTTATATTTTAATTTGTCCAATTATGTGTTTCATACAAAATAAAAGATTTATTCAGATTTGTATAAGGGCCGGAAATGGCCTTACTAGTTAGATTGAGTTCTTAACCTAATTGAAACTTTCAAACGTTAAGTACCGAGCGTCCCAATTCTAGTTTTTAGAGTACGTAAAACGGAAGTCCCAATTCAAATAAAAAATACAAAAACAGAAGAAAAAAAAATTCTTCGAAGAGGCATCCTTGAAGCTAGGTTATCTGATCGATATAGACAACACGAGAATTCTAGCATCTGTAATCTCTAGGTTGGAACAACATGCAAGGAATTCGAACCGTTTATTTTACCTTCTTTGCTCATTAAATCTGTTCCAACATCATCTAAGCCGTTGAATTTTCTTGAAGACGAAAAGTTATTTTTTGTGTACACGACAAATTCGATGATCCTAACAACAGAACGACTCATGTCATTTCTTTTGGCTCGAAATAGGGTCTACATGAGGCGCACGCAGAACCAGAATTGCTGCACCCAGTCACAGCAGCTCCGATCCTTGAACTAAAACTTTTGAATGAGAGATCACACTCCTTGTGAATAAATTGTGTTTGAATATGTAATGTTTGTCTCTGTAGAGTGATGTATCTATGACCAGATTCATGCATGAAGAAAATCAACGATAACAAAAGGAAAGAAGTATAAGAAAAAAGAAGAAGAAAACAATAAGAATGTATTCTTTAAGAGAATCTCCAATATTTTGCTTCAAATTTGGAGAAGTTAAAATCTTTTGAAGGCCGATCTGGCAATTTAACGCCTTCAAATTTGACACCCATAACATTCTTTCTCCTATCATGGTGTCAAATTTGTGCTCAAAATCTGAAAAAACAAAACGCCACTTTTTGTAACCCGAAAAAGGTCACTTTGTCGTTTGGCGCGCACTTGATGCCAATTCTGAAGATCCACGTAGGATTTGACTTTCATTTGAAGGTAAGATTGGAGAGACTTACTTGTGATGTCAATTATGACAAGTGGAGCTCCACGTATGATTTGACTTTAATTTGAAGAGTTGGTTAACAGTCGAAGGTTCTATTGTAGCTCCAAATTAAAACATAATTGAATCTTAAAATCTCAAATTTTTACATTTATTACCACTGCGGGAGCTAGATGCTCTTTGCTCATCAAATTTGAGATGGGTAATCAAATTTGAGATGCTCTTTGCCTAAGTGAGTTGGTAGGTGAAGTTACCATCTTGCCCTCCCTAAAAAAAAATCAACCATTACTGCTTGCAGCCCAATTCCAAAAGAACAATTGCACTTGCATGAAGCAGTCACTTTGAATTTTTCTTTTACTATTTAGGTTAATGGATAATTACCAAACTCTAACGTCTCTAATTTTTCTATTTAATGGGTCCCCCTCATCTGGTTGATGACTCCCTCCTCCTTTTGACAACACAAAGCATATTAAAGTTCTGCTGGTTTCGGTTAGAAAGTCTTTTTTGAGAAATATACTTTGTCATAGAAAATTTATTTTATCAAGAATAATTTCTTTTTTTTTTTAGGAAACTGTTTCGGCTCCGAAGTGACTCAAAGGATTGAGCGGGCGTGCCAGGACTGAGCGAGCGTGCCAGGACTTGTCGCGTCCAACGTAAAGGACTGAGTGCCCCTTTTCTGACTTCTTAACCGTGAGGGCGATAGTGCTGCAACCTAAGGGTTGGATTGCAGTGAAGGTCCGTCCGTGGTTTTGCCTCTACGAGCGAGGACTTAATAATTTCCTAACCGTGTAGGAAAAGAAGTAACAACGTAGAATAACTTTATTATATCGTAATAATAAAGTTGGGGATACAAGAGAGATATGAATAACTTTGTTATGTCGTAATAACAAAATTGGGGTACAAGAGAGATAGAAAATGAGGGAGAAATGAGATAATTGTTTCGCTAGGAAGGCTTTGGTTTTAAGCGTTGAGCTTGATTGGTGCGTGAACCATTTTTTCTTCTTGTCTTTTAATATTTATAGGCCAAGCATCTCCACGGTTCTGCATGCAAGAGGCTTTGTTGGCTTCATCTCATGGCTGTCATATGTCCCTTATAACTTCCACTTCATGGGATCATGGGGTCATGGGTAGTTAATAGAGAATTATCCATGTGTTTACTCTTATTCATGGCGGTTACAAAGATAGTGGGCCACCTCCATTTGCTATTTCCGTGGGTTATCAAAAGGGTAACGGGCCATTTCACAATCAAATGGCCATGTGGCAATTATTCCCATCAACCAATTCCCTCATTTCATGGGATAGTTCCAGAGAGTTACGAGGGTAATGGACCACGTGTCTCTCCCTTTTTACGGACCTGAGGGAATTAATGAGGGAATTAAGAGCCATTTACCTTCAAAATGGCCAGTAAACATACCAATCTCATGGGCCCACTTTCAAATAATTATTTCTAACTATGGGCCTTTGAATTTTGGTAGACCATTAAGCCCAGTATACTCTTAGCCCATGATTGGATCAGATTAAAATTGACTGGGCCTAATTAGTTTTGTCTTGGCCCATTAATTTTAATCCAATGCCTCTCTATTTTTTGGTCCAATTTAATTAAAAGACAATTAAATGGCCCTCCAACGTACGCGGGGTGGGTGTAAACAGAAACAGAAACATATATTTATGACCAAGCAATACAAAGGACCCAAAAGGTCCGAAAAACAAAGAAAAACACAAACAAGAAGAAGAATGACGAGATAGAGGCTATAGCAGTGGTGGTGGTGGACGGTGGTTGTAGTTGAGTGGTAGCGGTGGTAGTGGTGTATTAATCCAAAAATAGTTTCCACCATCAAAATTGAAAAATAATTTTTTGCCAAGATGGATCAGCTCATTCTTCATTGATAAATGAGGATATTTACGATTTTCGTTGAACATCACCTATTCGAATACTCATTACTTTTCCGGTCATATTATATTTTAGGATTAAAAAAATAAAGCAATTCGATGCATAATTTTGAAATTTGTTTAGCTTTAATTCAAATGTCAATTAGCTGGAGAGAGAAAATGTGCCAATGTGCTCTAAATATTAAATCGAAAGGTAACACAATTATTTGTCATTATGAACTATGAATATGAGACGGAGGGAGTACTGAGTAAAGTCGACCAAATGTTATCTTGCGATTTAATCTAGCAATATAAAGGTGAAAAAAATACAACGGACGTGTTTGTGATAGCTGTGAATACAGATTTTAGATTTTAGATTCAAATTCTGCTGCAGTTTTTAGATTCTGAATTTTAGCAGAAGTTGAGAAACTTGGAAGTTGCAGTTGCGAGATTAGAGAATTTCATTCATTCTTTTAGAATTTGTATTGCAGAATCCCAAAAACTACCAAAACTCAGCTTTGAAATTTAAAGAACTAGCAAAAACCAGTGCAATGCATGTGCTATGCACTAAACGAATTTGTGTATGTGCGATAAATATAAATTCATGAAGCACATATATTTGTCTTATCTAATCATCAAAAACATACAAAATATTCACCACAACATGATAATTATCATAAATGATTAATGGAATAATTTTTTGTATTTAATCATCAAAACATACAAAATATAGTTTTTTCTTGACAAACAGTTTACCAATTGTGCGGCAATAAATTTTTCCTGACCTCTGTTTTTTCTTTCTTTTTGGAGTCACGGCTCTAGCAATTAAGTCATTGGGCAAGTTATTCCCCTCATCGTCCACACTAAAGTTGTCGTTGCGGTTGAGTTTTCTTCAGTTGTGGACAAGGAGCATCATGCAGAAGGTTTATATAGCGACGACGGAGCGACTAGCAATTAAGTCATTGGGCAAGTTATTCCCCTCATCGTCCACACTAAAGTTGTCGTTGCGGTTGAGTTTTCTTCAGTTGTGGACAAGGAGCATCATGCAGAAGGTTTATATAGCGACGACGGAGCGACTGAGGAGGTAGAGGGACCCTTCGATGCGCCGGACGAAAGGAAGACCGAAGACACATACGCATACGGCGGCGATGATGATGCCATTGAAGGTTTGGGGTTTGGGTGAGAGAGGAGGGTGGGGTTAGGATTTGGCGAGGACTTTTGGGAGGGTGTGGGAGGAGAAACTCGCTTCTTTTGAGAATGTTATATTTTGTGTAGTAGTTATGAACATGTGTATATAATAGAGAGAGAGAGAGAGAGAGAGAGAGATGGGTGTGTGGACCGAGGAGTGGAGGATTTCGATTCTTGAAGAACAGAAGAGAGGGATAGGGTCAACTTTCCTGGGGAAGGCCTCTTCTTGATGTGTTGTTTCCTCTGGAGATCGTGGTTAAAATATTGGTTGTTCATGTGCCTAGGCAGAGGAGAGAGGATGAATGTTTTTGGGAATTGTCTAGGGATGGTCATTTTACGGACAAATCGGGGTATTTCTTGGCTCACTCAAATCAATGGTGTAACCAGGAATATGCATTAATGGGGGCACTTACTCATATCCGGGTGATTGCAAGGATAGACGAATAAATTGCAAGAGTATTCACATTGTAATAAGCAAATTGGTATGGATAAGCAAATTTAACAACAATGCTAAAAAAACACCTCACATTGTAATAATCAAAGTTATAAGTCTTTTAGCAAATAACCAAATTCCACTCATTCCATAACTAAACTTAACAACTTTTACCAATAACCAAAACTCAATAATCAAACCCAATAACCAAATTCAAAACTAAAAAAATAAAAAAACACCCCCACATTAAAATCGTCTCGTCGAGAAGAATAATTTAGTGTGGTCGGGTGCGTGATTAGAACTCGTTTGTAATTGGACATAGGTGCATTGCGTATTGTGGGGGTTTTTTTCTAGGGATGCAAAAATAACCAATGTGGAGGTAAAGTTTGTTAAGTTTGATTATGCATTAAATGGATAATCAAATACTGACGTGGCATATTTTGGTTATTGATTTTGATTATTCCCATTGCGGATGCTCTAAGTATCTATCTTTTGTATTAACGACAAGATCGCTTATCAACTTTCATATGCTTTCAGTAATTTAGAGCAGGTGAAATTTGGAGTGGGCAAATACTTGTACAATAATTTATAAAAATGCACACATTCTTTCTTTTTATAGTCATTCACCTCCTCAATGAACGGCTAGGTTCCAACAAAACCGGCCATCGCCGAATTAGCAGTGCTGTCCATTTAGAGGGCATTAATCGCGTTCTTGATTTCAACAGCCGGGGTACTTGCTTGGAAGGCAAAGCAAGAGTAGCCCACAATTTGTTGAGCTATACCCTTTCATACATGTGTTTTATTGATCGCCGAACTCGCGCAGCCGCTGCCAATATCAACGCGCCATTTACATCAGCACCTTCTATCTCAACAACTGCTCAGACTAGACGATACTGAGCATGCTCCCCTGTCACAATAGCCTGGCAATCCGGCGAAGTACCCGTTGCTGAAGGTGTTGCACTTCCTCGTATTCGTGCGAGAAATGTGTCAGGACGACAGGTGCAACAGCCTATTGAAGAGGTGTCCACAAGTCGCTCTTCCTCCAGAGGGTATTCTCCATCTCCCCCTTCTCAAACCGAAGAGATGAGCAGAAGAGTAAACCATAAGTCTATGTACCCTGAAAATTAATCCGAATGTGAAATTAATGGTTGAGATTCACTTTGATGTGTGGGACCCAAATCCAAGTGAATCTTAACCAATAATTTCTCTTTCGGGGTCATTTTTGGGGTACCTAGCATTGCTGGAGAGTAACGCACAATCCTTTCCCTCCATTTATGTGGAGTAAAATCATTAACCAGAAAGATACCAGTATCCTGCATTTTCTGTCCTTTTTTCTCTCATCTACAAAGGAAAACGAAACTTTCTTTTTATCAAATTCTGGTCTGTAAATGTTAATCACATTAATAGACAACTTCAGTTATAATCTAGTTACGGCCATATTTACATTTGCACACAAGTTAGAAGTGAAGTTGATCGCATATCCATCAATTAGTGGGACGCAAGACCGTTAATTTTGCAATCTCATGTACCTCACTACCTTTGAAGTACTTGCTAAATGCTTCTTCCCCTCTACAGTACTTATGCAGGACTTTGTAGACTTCCATCAATAATTTCGGAAACCAACTCCTAAAATAGCCATCAAATCCTTCAGGTATCGGTCCTACAATTTCCTGAAATGAACACCAGTAATCAAACTAGTATCACCTACAATATTGGAATGCCGATACTGATCCTCGAAATCTTAAAAGAAGGTACTTGGGTACCAATAACAATTTGGTACAAGAAGCTTACAAAGCAGAACAAATTCTATGTATGCAGTAGTCAAAGTTTGAAAGGGAACTCAATTTGTCAAATATTTGAACATATTTAAGTGTATAAATTCAATTTCCAAGTGTTGGCATGAGAAATGAACCTGAATTTCAAGAGGAAGATCTAAGAAATGATTCTGCTTGTTCCGGATGAGTCGCAGTAAGTCATGAACTATCACGACCCAAATCCAGCGGATTTAAATGTCATGACCAGCTAGTGAGTCTGTCTTACCAAAGGCCTCTATTGCTCTTTTTTTTTTTTTTTAAATAGAAATAGACTTACCATTTGCAGAAGCAATATTTAAAAATAAAAGTCACTAGATTTTCTTTTTAATAACGGAGACATGAGCTACATTTTTCCATTTCCCTTCCACTACATGACCGCGACGTAAGCTTAATGTTATAGTTACTCGGCCTGTCCTTCTACTATTTCTGATTACCTGAAAAGAAAGATTTCAACAAACATAAGCCACTGCTTGTGTGAGATTATGAATTATCAGAGTTACATGAGCTATCATGGAATTTTTAAAATCCTTTTTATCAGAGAAAAGCAGAAATCATAACTTCAGTTTTTCATAGCTTGAACTGTAATCAATACCTTAACTTCAGCTTTTTATGGCTTGAACTGTAATCAAAACAATTCTGTGTATACATAACATAACATAATAATAAGATATCATCCAACGATTACCGCCGGTACTGAGGGGGCGACCCCCAACACGCATAACATGAATTGATCAATTCAATTGGACACCCGTCTGTGCCCCTTTCCATTCCGCCCTTATAACACAGTTCCGACTACTATATTTAACGTCCCCTAGATTCAGGGACATCGTTTGGATGTATCGATAATACTTTTTTCATGAACTGTTCAAAACATCATAATTCCATGGTATGTTTGCTACAAAAGAACTTTATTGTTAAATAACCATAATTTAGTAAGCCAAAAACATAAACTTTACAAAAATTCATGTAACAGGGATAATTCATAACTCTAATGCGGGAGGAGGTGTATTTTGGAAGACTCTCCTTTACTCTTATTGATACCATTCGCTAATTAAGCAGATTAGAAGCTAATCCTAATTTGAACAAATTAAAAAAAATACCAATTGGCGAGTATAGTGGCAGTAGGCTTTGTATCCCTTTTTATCCCACCATTTTTTTTTTTTTTACTTCCGTAACATTACCACAAGCCTAAACAATATTACATATGTCCAAAAAATGTTCGAATGGTTACCATGAAACGAGCCTAAGATTCGAGTTCGAGCTCGATCTGACTACAAAGCAAGTTAAGCCGAGCCACAAGTTGTGCGAGAGGTTCGGTTCATTTTCCGCCCAAAAGTCAAACCCAAAAATAAATTATAAATGGTCAATTAGCAAACCTATGGATCGATTCGTCCCGGAATTGGGCTAATTCTAAGAAATCATTTATTGAAGGCCATTCTTTCTTCTCTTTTACTATGAGTCTAAATAGGAAATTAGTATATAGATTAAGTGCAAGTGTGTATGTGTAAACGGCAGTGGTGTGAGGAAAATAAATAAATGTGAGAGTTTACCTTCTATTCCCCTCTTCTTGATCTTCCCTTGTTTCTCACTTCCGCTCTCTCTTTCTCTCTCTACTGGTTGGTGTTATCTGTGTTGTACGTGGAGGAAGAGGGGAATGCCTATTTATAGAAGGCTTGATCATGTCTAAAGAATATCTAGAATAATCTAGGATTATCTAATAAAATTTGATAAAATCTAAATAGAATCTAAGGCTCTGTTTGGAATTTTCGGAAAAGAAAAGAAAGGAAAGGAAAAGAAAAAGGGAGGAAAATGAGAGGAAAATAGGAGAGAAAATATACTATTCATTGAACTTAAAACTTTTATTTTATTCTCTCTTTCTCTCTCAACCAAACAATGGAAAAGAAAAATTTTTAATTTTCTTTTCCTTTTCATAAGTTCCAAACATAGCCTAAGTGTATCTTTCAAAATCTAGAATATTCTTTAGGGATTTCTATCCGATTCGTCCAATAATAAGACGCCGACTCTTTTCCGGATTATTCTGTTTGAACCTCACGGTTCTCCACCTCGCATAAATTCGTGCATTATTCTCGTGTCGCAATGATCTTAACATGGTGGGGCAATATCGGCAGAGCTTAATAAAAATTTACACAAACAAAAAAATACTCTAATTTTTTTTGTAGATGTTACGTCACAGCTAGTATATTTTCTAAATCGTAACGGCAAGCGACCACTAAATGTTATACTGCTTATTATTAGCATTATATATATACACACACATACATATATCAGTCCGAATCTCCTAAGGGATCAGTAAAAAACTGCTCGGGTCAAGTCCTCATTTTTTTTGCTGATACACACACACTCGGGATCCAATGAGGGATCCCGCACGGCTTTACCGTGTGGGACTCCCCTTTCCCGATCAAATTGCAACGATCCGAGCCGCTCAAAGTGTGCAGAACGTGATTTTAAGGGTACTCGCGAGAAATCAGCAAAAAAAATGATCGGGAAGAGCTTGATCTGAGCAGTTTTTTACTGAAGCGTTCAATAAAAAACTGTTCGGATCAAGCCCTTCCCGATTATTTTTTTTGCTGATTTCTCGCGGATACGCTTAAAATCACGTTCTGATCACTTTGAGCGGCTCGGATCGTCGCAATTCGATCGGGAAAGAGGAGTCCCGCACGGTAAGGCCGTGCAGGATCCCTTAGGAGATCCAGACCGTGTATATATATATATATATATATATATATATATATATATATATATTGTCTCCTTATTTATTTTTAAAAGTCAGAGTGTTACACGAAGACTGTCATAGCTATACCGCCTGTGGTTTTCGATGTCATCAAGCAATGCTGGTAATAATATCTTTTTGTCCCATTTTAATAGTACCATCTTTTTGTCTCGTTTAGATGATGGTTTTGTGCCTAAAACCAGGGGAGCTATGCTCTGTAATGCTTGTAAAATAGCAGATCCCCTGCCTTTCCGTTCTACTCTATCGCTCGCATCACGAAGAAACGATAATCTTTTATCAGAATCCCAAAACTTAGGATGAATAAGCACCTCCGATGATGATCAAAAAAAAAAAAAAAAAGCACCTCCGATGCCTTCGGCCAGCAAAAAATTAGACTCATAAAATGTGTTTTAAAAAAATGAACTCAAAGAAAAAGAACGAGGAATCCTGCGAAAGCAAAGAAGATCCGCTGCAATAGCCTATGTAGTACCGACACAACACGGACACAATATCAACACTCCGACACGCCAATGTTAAAAAATTTCTAACAAAAAGCATTTCATCCTCTATGTGTCTTTGTCATCAATAAACTATCATATGGTACACAAAGAAGAAAGACTTTTCTAAATTTTAGCAAGAGTCTTAACCATTTTGTTTAACACCCCGACATGTCTTGCGAATGTCCCAAGAGTGTCCTAAGCATTGAGAAAAAGTAGGACACTTCGGAATAAGTGTCAGACACGTGTCCGGAGAGTGTCGGTGTCCAAGAAGCATCCGACACCGATACATGAGCTCCGACGAAGTGTGCGTGCTACATAGGCAGTAGCTAGCTAATAACCAAGTTGGAACGTGCCTTACTTCTCACTTAAGGTTACTGTACTATAATCTGTTGATTGGGTAAAAAAAACTTTTACAAATTCTAAAATGGAAATGTAATGGTCTTTTAAGCTTGCAAACTCCATGAAACAACTTAGACAGTGTTTAGTTGTCTTTTTTAATCGTTTTAGGCTAAAACACAAAAGCTTATCATTCTATCTTAGAACGGTAGTTGCTATGGCTCTTTGGTACCTCCTGAGATCTGCCGTGAGTCGGGAGTCCCTATGATCACTCTTAGGAGAGGCTTGCCATGCCCGGTTGCCCCCCCTCCAGCCTTTTTGCTTAACCAAAAAAAAAAAAATTTGTTTTAATTGAAGGAAATTGATATTCACACTCCATTTTTTTGTTATTCGCATTCCTTTTTTGGTCTTTTAGCCCAAAAAAAAAAAAAAACTTTCAACACTAAAAAAACTAAAAAAAGAAAGTGTGAATAATAAAAAATGGAGCGTAAATATCAATTCCCTAATTGAAATGTCAAAAAATAATGTAGTTTGAAATTGAATTGTCTAGGTGTGGTTGGTACTGCACGCTTGTTTTTTTTTTTACCCCATACCAGGGGTTGCCCAAACCCACGGATTTGCGAGGTTTACCCTCGATTGGCCGGCCCTGAGAGAGATAAGAAAACAATATGGGGGTGGCACTGTAATTGTAATAGAACTCTTTAAAACCTTTTCTCGTGAGTTATGTCCATCCATTAAAAAATAAGGGCGCCGCTATTCGCAGCCCTCTATTTACTCCCGTAGCCCACTAAATTTCGGTAAATGATTGTTGAAAATCATAAATAATATTTCGGTAAATTGCTGTTGAAAACAAGATTATATTTCGGTAACTACATGTCGAAAATATGTTCAACTTTCGGTAAACAACTGCCAAACATGCATTTTCGGTAAACATCTGTTGAAAAAAATATTATATTTTGGTAATTGGACGCTGAAAATATATCTCAATTTCGGAAACTAACTGTCGAGTATAATTGAAAATTTTTAACGGGCTATGGGAGTAAATAGAGGGCTGCGAATAGCAGCGCCCAAAAATAAAGGTCACACCTTTATGGATCGATCGCTAATAAACATGTCTTTTCATTTAAAATTAAAAGTCATTAATACGAATACATATTTTCCAAGAGGCATTAGGCTCAACGTCGTCATTGAGAACACATAGGTGCTATGAGCAACAATGTCAGTAGTTCAACCTCTCTAAAGTCTTAATCTAACTATTCTAACAATACTAACTTTTATCAAGGAAAAAAAAATACAAATATAGCTTTCGAATTTTAAACTTGCAAAGCTCCAACACTTCTAAGCCAGATTAAGTGAGAAATCAACAGCACAATGAAGATCTTCATCATCTCCTTTGGCACTATTTTTGGGTCGTCTTGTTTGATGATCACCACATGAAGCCATTGAAGGGCCTTCAACCCTTGAAGCCTCAGTTCCAGAGCAATGGGCATTAGGGGAATAGAAATTGTTTTCAACAAAAATGGACTTTTGTGTGTAGATGTGGAGCAACTGGATTGGTGGTGAGTCATGGCTTGGAGTTGGCTTCCCACTTGCTTATGAATCTGCATTTTGACACTTCTGCCCCCGTAATTTGCCTCAACTTGTTCCTCTCCCTTGCATTCTTTTGCCATCTCTTTAGAGCATTTGCTATCTGGTCTTCAAATATTGATCTCTTCATGTGGGATCCCATCTGAAAAATTTTCTACCACATTTGAGTGACTCTATGGGGAATGCCAATAATACAATGCTTTTAATACGCAAAACAACGTCGAATGCTGGGGAGTAACATTGATTGTAATCCAAGATTACATCAGGGTGTGGGGATTAAAGTGTCTTGTTATTTTGGAATAGGAGTAGGAAACAAACCAGCAAAGCCATGAATCTAGGATTCTAGACCAAGCCAAGCGATTTGGTTCGGTTTTTTAGAGGCGTGGTTTGGTCAATGTTCAAAAGACTACAAAAATTAACTCAAAAGGTTTGGTATGTGAATTTATGCTATCGGTTCTGGTTTCAAATTGATCTAAACTGCAATTACGCATATTTACATATGTACAAATATTTGATGATTATATTGAAATACTGCCTTGAAAACCGACTCGGCCATGTGTGATTTCAATAGATTTCAGAGACTAATGAAATTTGTTCAAACAAAATTTTTGATTTCGTTCTCAAATTACAAACTCACAAGATTGATTTAGTTATCAGTTTACCACAGAGCAGGACCAATCTGGTCCCGCTAAATAATTAGGAAAATAGTTCTACCTTGAGTGTCTATAATGAATCAATTTCCTATCTAATTTTCAAACTATGAATCAATGGTTTGGGTGGGCCGGTCCAGGCTTGGGCCGGGTCTTGCGTGTTTGGACTGTATTTGATTATTTTGGGTTTGGGTTGAGCTTAATGTTTTTTATGTTATGGACCTTGATAGACCTTTAAGTGTTTTGGGCTTGCCCTTGTGGTGTATTATCCAACTATTTGTTGGATTCCCTTCCCCTTCCCCCGTTTTTAATAAAATTCATTTTTGCCGATAAAAAAAAAAAACTATGAAAAAAGCCCGAAATCACATTCCTACCCCAAGGGGTTGGCCTACTGATTAAGGCATGGGCCCATACTTAGGGTTTTGCTCTCCCCTAAATTGTCTAAGGTTCGAAACTTCTTACGTGCCATCAACTCTCTTAGGACCAGTCTATACACAGCTTTGCTTTGACTTCAAGTGAGACCACTGCAAGTGGGCTATGAGATTGGTCACTTAAGAATAGTTAAGGTGCACGTAAGGTGTATGGACTCTTGAGTTTAATAAATAAATAAAAAAACATAAAAGAGTACCTGATATAGTTGTACATGTTAAATAGAACTACTCACTTGGGTTACCAAGGCATAGACAGGGAAGGTGATATAGCCGCTACACCAAGAAAAACCTTGGTCAAAATTAGTGGCAAGTTTTCATGGAAGCATGATGTTAGCCCAAACTCATACTGCATCAAAAAACCAGAGTCAGTGCAAAATTAATCCAAACCCAAAAAGAGAGTAGAAATTTAATAAGAATTCAAAAGGAAATAGAGCTCGATGCAGGTTTTTGTGATTACCCATGTCCACAGAAAGTACGCCATCTGAAATGCATTCTGCGAAATTGAAAACAACAATCTTAACAGTGGCTTATGATACATCACTCCGAAAGTTGATGCAAGATCTTTGACGATACGGTTTAGGAACAAAAAAAGTTTAGTATCATGCATTGCATTTGAGTTTTCTCTAAATGCTATATTTGAATCCTGAATTTGTCTGCTAAAACATTATGAAATGGAAATAAATCTGGTATCGTATCTAAAAGAAAGGATACTATAATTGAACTGAGACCAGTGTGGTGCCAAATTGCCAACCTATGGCTTTCCAACGATTGGAATTTCGCACTATTGCCGTTCTCTTTCCTTTGCACGTACAAATTCACAACACAAACATATCATACGTGCACTTGTCGCATAAACAAGAATGAACGCATGAATGTAACACTCTCAATAAGCATGCATTTGTTGGACCAAAACAAAAATCAATTCGAATGAATTACCTGGAACAACGTAAAATGCATCAAGAAAAGGATCAAATCAAGCTGGTTGAGCCAGAAATAATCATTTCTAGGCTCTACCACTGGAACTCCCTTCACAACAGTTGCTTGGCCTTGGATTTGCTGAGCCATTTCCATTATAATGATTTGAAGCTTTGCACCGATTATCAAGATATCTTGTTGCATAATGCGCTTCAGTGAGTTTATATGCTCGTAAGTTGTATTTAACATTTTAACATCTTAGTGCTTCGAAAGGAAAACAAGCAAATGACCAAAAAGTATTTCGTACTATGGGCGGCAGGAAGGATATTACGAAAAGTGTGTACCATCCTGCAAAAGGAGAGAATGTTAAATGATCATTTCAGATTTGAAATTTCAAAAGAATTAACCCGACGGGTATGTTGAGGCCTTGTTTCGTTGGTCGGACTAACAATGGGATGATATGCTATTCCAAACTGATGGGTAATTTCACCAAATTATATTCGAGCTGAGGGGATTACTAATACTACATTCCTCAAGGTACTGGAAATCCCATGTTTGTGGACTTGGTTATCAATGGATTACACATAGACTAAGTACTAAAATCAAACACCAGAAATGTGGTCCAGTATCATATAATTCAATCCCATATCTAATGCTGCCAATCAAATGGGTCCTAAGGATTCAGGCTGAGAGAGAGAGAGAGAGAGAGGGACTTACTATAGACATTTAGTAGTTGAAAGAGGATTATGGAGAGAGAGGGCCTTACTATAGACATTTAGTAGTTGAAAGAGGATTGCAAATATCCATAGTGGTTCACTGCCAAAAGGACATCAGTGGTTAGTGCGTGTAATAAGTAGCCCTCAAAAGTCAACAACACTGCTCATCTACATAACCATAGACGATTACACACACACACACACACACAAAGAGAGAGACCTGATACCAACAACAACTTGAAATCATCTTCTATAGATCTTTTAATATATTTGTGGAAGTTAAACTGGCTATTTGGAGCAAAATGAGCCTGCAGTTTTGTGTACAAAACAACCAGCCTCTAGTTTGAACTCGTGGGAAAATATGAGTGGGCTTTGAGCATGAAGAGACAGACAGATGGAGTGGCCTAAGGCAAATCAAACACTGGGCTAAGATTGGGTAGATAGAGCCTCTGGCTTTAGTTCTATCCAGAAACATTATTTGATCCAACTAAAAGGGCTATGGTTTGCAACATAAACCAAACCAAACCAAGCTCTCAAGTCCCAATTAATGTTTGCACCATATAGTCCAAAATTTGTTGCATATTTATAAGAAATGAAATTAACATGCTAATAATTAACTTTTGTTGATAACTCGGTATCTGTCCCAATGACATTAACACACTGATTATTACTTACGTTGATGAATCAATGTCGCATTGTCAGATAATCCACCTTTGTTACTGAGGCTAAGAATTGCCTGAAGAAAGCCACCTGCAAATACGATAATAATATAGAAATCATGTGGTGGAATTTGGGCATAGCACGCAGGAATCGGTCTCATGTGGCCAGGAAGGGGAAATGATGTAGAGGCATAGTCGACGATGTCGGGAGCCTTACACCCCGAACGCAATGGAAGCACACCCACGCACACACTAAAGAGAACAAAACGGAAAGTTTATGTGGTTCATGAAAAATCGCCTAGATCGGAACTGCCAATGAAAAGATCAACACGAAACAGCTTCCATCACTCACGAAAACTCGCCCAGATTAAAGTTCAAGAGAGATAAATCCACTATATAGATTATAGAGCATGGACATGCTCAAGAACCATAGAACCTTTGAGCAAAATTGTTTCTTACGTGGTTTGATGAAAACCAACGGAAATGTACATGCGAAGGAGATAGATAGTACAATTACGAGATTCAAAATATCCAGAAACCGGTGTGCCATTAGGATAATATATCCTACACACAATCAAATCCCAAAAAATGTTAAAGTATTGTGCCGGTCCTGCATAATACAAGACAGTGTACAAATTCAAGGGAAGAGTAACACAGAATAACCAAAAAGGGAGATAATCTTACAATCCATCTGAGGCCAGGCAGTTTAGAGAAACTAGTATGCCGCCGAACAAAGGAGGTTTCATGAGTGAACCTAAATCTTGAAGGATCTGC
Organism: Rhododendron vialii; assembly: GCF_030253575.1. Classification (NCBI taxonomy): domain Eukaryota; kingdom Viridiplantae; phylum Streptophyta; class Magnoliopsida; order Ericales; family Ericaceae; genus Rhododendron; species Rhododendron vialii. Next base: position 37,024,652 of record NC_080566.1, read on the forward strand.
GAGATCAAGATCATCTTACTTGGACACTGTACTTACATCGTAAAAATAAAATAAATGATATGCTTCAATGTTAGTTACCATTCGTAAGATAATATTTCAGTGAAGTAGTTTCTAGCTCCCATGCTTTCCACTTCTTCATCTGTTAATACCAGCAAAACAAATAGTAAATATCAACTAAGTGTTAAGTGAAGTCCCACATTGCCTAGGTACCAAAGTAATATCAATAGCTAGCTTTTAGGATTGAGTTCTACCCAAGACTGTGCAACACTAAGCAGTAAAAAAATTGAAATTGAAATGAGCAATGTCTCTCTTATTTTTTTTCTTCACAGTAGAAAAGTTTGCAATTATAACATACTTTGGCCTGTGCTAGAACCATTCCGATTACACTGTATAGGATGTGGAAAACTCCAAGTAGAAAGATGAAAATGTGCAGTTGGTGCACCCCTGACCCTGCACATTCACAAACAAGGATCACATAACACAAGACATGCATGGGAAGTGAAGTACTAATTTTTCTCCATCTTTTAAGTGCAAAATGTAGATATACTTATATACACAGTATTAAAACCGAAATCTGTCAGTTGGAGGGAAAACAAAGTGAAGCCGCCCAACTTAATATCTAATGGAAGTTGCAAGCTGACTCGGTTGGGTGCTTGGCTAAGTTCATCTAAGTCAAGGGTTCAATTCTTGACAACCAATAATACCTCTAACCCCTATCAATTATAGCACAAAATTAATTACCTTTTGTGTAAAAAAAAAGACATGATTTTTAGCAGTTTTGCTGCAGCACCAGAAAAGTGTGCATCCTACTCACAATGATGCAAACCCATAATTCTGCAGGCCCACCCCTTGTGAGTATGTTGTTTGTTTTCCGTACACGGATTTTGCTGCAGCACGCGAAAAATGCACATCATACTCACAGCTGTGTAGCCCCTGTGAGAATGATCTCCGTGTGCAGATTTTGCGCATGTAGGTTTTCTGATATATCAGTGTCGAAATTTCCATACAACACAGCTACAGTTTTTTATCCCCAACCTCCTATATTCGTAATGAAACTAATGTTCATTCTTTCCTCATCTAATTGCCTCATTTTCTAACTCTGGAATTTTTGTAGCACATGCATCATGTGCGTAAAGCCTCTTGTCTCAATAAAAGTACTGGAACTTACAAATTTAGAGCAGTAGCCTTCACCACCAGTGGGAGCAGAATTTCCGGCATACCACAACAACTTTCTTCTGTTAAAGCCGTCTTTGTTATATAATAGTTTCTTGGACTCATGCTTACAAGGAAGCATGGTATCTCAAAGTTTGAGAAGGATACATATCTTAGAGATCGGACTTGTACCAGCAGTTATGAGAAGGGATATGAATCCTAGAAGCATCAACTCTGCAATTTTTTTTGTTGATGAGAATAGTATCAACACTGTCAACTAATAAATTCGAAAAAATATGTATGTAGCATTTCTTTTTACCTTCAGGGTGGGATCGCTCTTTGCTTGAGAAAATCAACGTAAACATGAGATAGGGTTTTTGGTGACAGAGGATATACCCTCCCTTTATCCCTTCAGGATGCTTCAGATGATACTATGATGAGCACTACTACGAACAAGGATGTTCAGAAATGATCCGGATAGAGATGTATCTGGAGCCGTCTAATGCACGTGAATTTTACACGATGAATGCGAAACCGCACACATCATACAACGGCGGATACATCTGTGTCCCAAGAATTTGCATATTATTACATCAAGTGCCATGCTTGGAGGCGGGAAAGACATGACAAATGGCAGCTCTTGGTTGTTGGGTAGTCATTTATGCTAATAATCTTACAATTTTAACATAAGGATGTCCATTTTATTTATCAAATGGACATGACCAGGAATTCAAAAGATAATGGATTATGGTAAGGGACAGAGAATGAGAGAAAAAGAAAGAGACCATCTTTAATCTTCTCCAAAGCCTTGGTCATGGCCTTCTTCTTTTGCTTTTGAAACCACTGTATCATTATGAAGAAATGAAAGTTACCAATTTAGAACAAATCCCTCCCAACATTTCAAATCACAGCTTAGAAAATCCACCAATTTTTTAATGCAAGTGTAATTAGTCAGGCCTTGAAAATGCCGTGCCAAGGACTCCAGAAGGCTTACAAACTACTAATTAGGACAGTACTGTAAAAGACACCCACAAAAAATTGTACCTTTCCAAGAGAATGAATCCCACGTTCAATAAGAATAGAGATGATCACGAAAACTGCAGAGACCAGTGCAACAGCCCATGTTGGTGTCTCCTTCAGCGACCGATCTCCATAAGCCCCAGACATTGCACTGCCTACCTAGCTATAGCCAGTTTATATAAAGGTATATCTGCGTGTATCCCTCACTTTCAAAATATCAACAGAAAGACAGTGCCGCCTACTATGAAAGGAAAGGGAAAATTTGGTCAAGAAAGAGCTATAAGGGTATGCTGAAATTGGAACTAGAGTTAACTATCACAATAACAGTTAGGGAGAACCAAACTTCATGAATATACTCCTATTAACACCAGTTTCACAAAGACTGTTATTTGATTCAATCAACCAATCTTATTTGATTCAGCCTAACAACTTTTATTTTACCAAGACTGTTTTGGTTATGGTTCAAAGACTGTATACATCATCTACATGAAACCGAGATAGTCACCTTCCAGAAAATTCTAATGATAACCCGCAATATGTCACAGTAGTTGTAAATCGTATTTTGCATGCATTGCTCCCCACCACTTTTGGCTTCTTATTGCAAACGCGGACACTTAAGAATAATGGTCGATTTTTTAGCAAAATGTGTATCTGAATTCTCTCCCTTTGGAACAACTTCTTGTTGTAAATTGCTAAAGCAGAGATATAAAACAAACCAAGCTACTTAAGTTTAATTGATGCTGATTCGCTAAAAGCTTAATAGAGGAGGAGTCACTCGGTAAACATGCCAAGAATGGACAAATTTTGAAACTCAATAATATTGTTATTGACAAGGAGAGGAGCTGTTGGAACAAGGAGAAGTTGTCCCAGAGTGTTTCAAAGGAGGAAGTTGAAGCTATTATGTTGATCTCTGTAGCTCAATTTCAAAGAGAGGACAGTTTGGTCTGGCAATACTCTTCTAATGGTATGTACTCCATGAACCAGGTGGCTCTTCAGAACTTAATTCCTTTAGAGGAGAGACCTTCTTCCTCTTTTATGCCAAACAAAAGTCTTTGGGCTACTATCTGGAAATTGGAGGTACCATATAAAGTTTGTCATTTTTGGTGGAGAGCTTGTAGCAATAGCTTGGCCATGAAGGAAAACTTGGTGAGAAGGAAGTGCAGTAACTCGAGAATTTGCCCAATCTGTCAGGAATATGATGAGTCAATTGAGCATCTGCTCTTTGATTGTCATTGGGCTCGGGCGGTGAGGTTTGGGTGTCATATCCAGCTCAATGTGGGCCATGGCTTGCCCATTTCGGTGCTAAAGTGGACGTCTCAGGTAGTGGAAAAGATGAAGAAGCAAGAGGCTACTAATTTTCTGTGAAAAGTTGCAGTTAGGCACATTTGGAAAGCAAGGAATGAAGTAGTGTTCAATTCCTGCTCTCGGAATCCAGTGCAGATCATGAAGCGAGCTTTGGAAGCCTTTCGTGACTTTTTCGGAATCTAAGGTGTCTCCCCTAATCCAAGTGGATAACCCGACTTCTGAGGACATTATTTCCCTATGGAAGGCTCCAGATCAAGGGTGTTACAAGATGAATTGTGATGTGGCGATGCAAAGCAATGGAAAGGATGCTAAGCTGACTAGCTGAGTGTGGTTGTTAGAGATTGGAGAGGCAAATTGATAAACGGCTCTGTGTGTGTTGGACCTGTTGGTTCTCCAATCCAGGGTGAAGTGTTAGCAATCCGGACAGCATGCAGGATGGTGAACGATTTGGGGATGGATCGTGTTGTGATTGAATCTGATAACCAACTTGCCATTAAGCTTAAAGTACCTGAATTGGTACCCCTTGGGCGATCCTTCTTTAATTATCAGCACATTTTGAGGCTTCAAGTCTAGACGAACCATCCCCAATTCATGCAAATGCACAAGTCTGGAAACCATATCCTTGTAGTATTACGAAAGGAAATAAAAGAGTCCGGTTCCTCTCCAATCCATAGGAAATTGGAGGATCCTCCAATTCCAATTCAATGGTTAAGATTACCCTAGTATCTTCAACCCAAAACACATATGGTATTCTACGGGCAATCAATTACTCCTCAAATATTCCCCAATTACCAATTATCACATTTCAAGCACCAATTTACAAGATTCCAAATATTAGTAAAATTTCATATTGCAACTTTAATAATATGTGTAGATTCACAGGGTTAATCAAAGAACTCTTTTTACATTTCTTCTAAAATATTTTTTCTACGTTCAATTACTTACTCCTACGATTTCTTTCTAATTTTTATAGCTGAATCTTAATTTCAACTTTCTTACATACAAGAACAACTACATCAATGAGTACATAACACAATGCGAAGCACACGTGGAAATACACTTCAGTAAAAAAATCTCATGAGTTACATAATAAGATAATATCAATGAAAAAAACCATGCTAAAAGAAAAAAAAATTACTGATATAATATTAGTAAAAAAAATCCTCATGAGCAATATGATATCGGTCGAATAAAATCCTCATGAGCTACATAATTTTTTTTTTTCAGAGGCAGGTTTAATGGGGAGAGAAGACGCCGTTCAAAAAAAATTAATGAATTTTTTGTAACAACTTCGAAGATTAATGAATTTTTTTTGCCGTTCAAAAAACGGGGAGGGAAGATGCTTATGTAATTGAGAAATATTGGAGGAGTAATTGGATGCCCATAGAATACCATATGAGCTTTGAGGATTGAGTTACTAGAGTAATCTTGACCATTGAATTAGAATTGGAGAATCCTCCAATTCTCTAAGGATTGGAGAAGAGCCAAACTCGAAATAAAAGCATATCAAGCAAATACTGAGATGCAATCTAATTAAAAGGACAAGTTTTAAACCTGCGTGCTTTTAAAAAGATCAACAAGACAATCTAGCGTAAACTTATAACTGCATTATGAAAATTGGTACAGGAACATAAGATTACATTGCTGGCTTTTGCATTCTTGATGTAGCTCAATAGCTCACATATCCAGTCATCGATTCTTATGGCCGTTTACGAATTACGAATAGTAGTGACTGCCAGAACTTGTGTGGGCATTGGGAATTGGATAAAAAAAAATACATGAGACATTGCACAATGCCTCTTTACAAATTGCCTTTTTGGTCAATAAGTCTAAAATCTTGAACATAATCCGCTCATGATATCTGCACTGGCAATAGATTACTCAAAATTCAAATGTGCTCATGGAAATGAGATTCTGTTCCAGATTCAATGCAGAGAACAATGAAAGAGGTCCAGTCTACTTAAAGTCTACTCAAGTCAAATTCCAGCAGAAGGGCTTGGGCCCAATAGTACAGATATACTCCTTTCTGCAAATGAACCGAAAAATTACTAGTACTTTGTAAGGGATAAGCGTTATTCACTATCAGAAATATCAGAAAATATCATGCAGATTCCCACCTATGGACAACACAAAACTTCATGGCCTTAAAGGATTGGATACATACTCTATTCGTTAATTGTAAGTAACACAATTTTTATTCAAAATGAGCTTCAAATGGAATTCTACCCAGGAACAATTTTTTTATATTAATCTTTGAAGTTGTTACAGAGATTAACAATATTAAGAATGGATGGCATCATAATCCTAAGCAAAGAACAATATTATGCCCATCCAAGACCCAAACCCTAGATTAGCAAGAAACCAACTAAGATAACACCCATTGGGACAAGCCCACACACCTAACGAGCGAAGCCCAAAAAACTAAAACCCTAAAGAGAAACCACCACCACCAATGCACCACCGAGCCCTGATTAGCAGAGGCCCAAACAACGGCAGTAGGAAACAGCCCGCTGGAGAAGCACGATGAGGACGGCACCAGAACAACACTCAAAAGTCAAAACAGCTGAAACCTAAAACCTTGACTATCTGATTCTGGCCATTATTTTTGCCTGACCTTTTTTTTTTTTTTTTTTGGAGAGAGATAGAAAGAGAAATGAGATTAATAATTGAAGAAAAAACCTATGAAAAACCATAAGTAAAAAGAGAAATTAGGTTTTGGGACCCAAAATGAACACATTCTTAAAGATTTAATTGTTTAAATAACACCAAATACAAAATAAAATTCTTAACAAATAAAAAAAACAACTAAACTTAATATGAAAATTGGAAAGAAAAAAAAAAAACAAATCAACGAGGGGTCCTTGACCCCTGGACACCCACAAGTAGCTACGTCTTTGAACAAGAGTTTAACTTTTTTCCGAAAAATTTTCATTTAAATTCGGACAGTTGAAAGCCGAAATGGACAGTCCAAATCACACAGCTCCGTGGATAAAGAAATTAAATTACGGTCCCTCCCTGAATAACTCAATCTCCCAATAACATTGAGATGTGCTTCTTGTATAAAGGCTTTTGTGCTCCTTCTGTAACACACGAAATCAAAGAAGCACATTTCTGGTTGCATTTTCTCTCTCTAGCCACAAATTTTACATTTTGGACCTTAGCTTCTTTTTTTATCAGACTTTTGGACCTTAGCTCAATGGAACAATATGCTGCTGAAACATGGAAGAATTGAAATGTGAGATTTAACATAAGGAATCTCAGCGTTGATGCCCTCAGTCTGAACCGAATACGACTCTAATTAAGATTCATCCCATAAATTTCACAATTTGTCTCCACGACTCACGTTACACACGATCGGTGAAACACGGGGTGCCAAGTATGAACCGATTTGCCCATATTGTGTGTAAAATAATGGAGAGAGATTAGTGCCGACTCTATTATTTGGGTTGTCTAAGTCTGACCTTAAACTTGATTATCCATAAAAAAATAAAAAATAAATAAAAAATACAAGCCAAAAAAAATACTCCATCCGTTCATTTTTAAGTGTCCCACTTCGTAATTTCAATTTATTAAAAAAACATTATCATTACACCTTTCACATCAACTTTTACCTCTATTTTCCATACTTACCCTCTATGGAGACATCATCATTACACTTTTACGCACTAACTTTTTAAAATGGAATCTACTTTTAGGGACAAAATTGAAAATGTACCCACTTTACCCACTAACTTTACAAAATGGACACTTATTAAGCGACAGCCCAAAATGAAATACTGGACATTAAAAAGTGGACGGAGGGAGTATTCAAGATTAACAATGTGTTTTTGGCTTGAATTACGTCAAAAAAAAAAAAAATCAAAATCACAATGTAACCCAATTGCAGTGCTTTATGATTAAAATAACAAGATTCGATTCAAACAAAATAATTTCTCTTTGCATTTTTTGAAGCAAATTCTATAATTAAGTCATCATACTTTAATTTATCTAAATACTCATTTTCTATTAAGATCACATCATAGTCAATCAACTTAATCTCTTTTGTGAAATGGTAATTCGAAAGTAAATTTTTATCAATTTCAACTTAGAAATGGTAGTCATGTCCCTCCATTCAAAAATAGAAGTCACACCTTTATGCATCGATCGCTAATAAACATGTCTCTTCATTTAAAACTAAAAGTCACATCTCTAATACAAACATATATTTCGCAAGAGGCCTTTAGCTCAACAACATCATGGAGTGCACATAGGTCCTAAGAATAAAGGGGTCAAGAGTTCAACCCTTCTAAGGTCCTTATCTAACTATTGTAAAAATACTAACTTTTGCCGTGAAAAAAAAATACAAATATAGCTTTCAAATTTTAAAACCTTACAAAGCTCCAACACTTCTAAGCCAGATTAAGTGAGAAATCAACATCATAATGAAGATCGTCATCATCTTCTTTTGCACTATTTTCGGGTCTTGTTTGATGATCACCACATGAAACCATTGAAGGGCCTTCAACCCTTGAAGCCTCAGTTTCAGAGCAATGGGCATTAGGGGAATAGAAATTGTTTTCAATTCCAATGGACTTGTGTGTGTAGATGTGGAGCAAGTGGATTGGTGGTGAGTCATGGCTTGGAGTTGGCTTGCCACTTATGAACCTGAAATTTGACACTTCTGCCCCCGTAATTTGCCTCAACTTCTTCCTCTCCTTTGCTTTCTTTTGCCATCTCTTTAGAGCATTTGCTATCTGGTCTTCAAAAATGGATCTCTTCATGTGGGATCCCATCTGGAAAATTTTCTACCACATTTGAGTGACTCTATGGAAATGCCAATAATACAATGCTTTTAATACGCAAAATGACGTCGAATGTTGTGGAGTAACATTGATTGTAATCCATGATTACATAGGGGTGTGGGGATTAAGTGACTAGTTATTTTGGAATAGGAGTGGGAAACAAACCCGTAGAGCCATGAATCTAGTCCAAGCCAAGCGATTTGGTTCGGTTTTTCAGAGGCGTGGTTTGGTCAATGTTTAAAAAATTACGAAAATTAACTCAAAAGGCTTGGTATGTGGATTTAAGTTATCGGTTCTGGTTTCAAACCGATCTAAACTGCAATTACGCATATTTACATATGTATGAATATTTGATGATTATATTGAAATACTGCCTTGAAAACAGACTTCGGTTTGTGATTTCAATGGATTTCAAAGACTAATGAAATTTGTTCAAAAAAATGTTCTGGTTTGGTTCTCAAAATTACAATTAGTTTTACCAAAGAGCAAGACCAATCTGGTCCATGCTCACCGCTTATTGATTAGAAAAATAGTTCCACCTTGAGTGTCTACAATGAATCGATTTCCTATCTAATTTTCAAACTATGAAAAAAAACTGAAATCACAATTCTACCCCAAGGGGTTGGCCTACTGTTAAGGCCTAGGCCCATACTTAGAGTTTTGCTCCCTCCTACATTATCTAAGGTTCAAAACTTCTTAGGTGCCATCTGCTTTGACTTCAATTGAGAAGCCCTGCAAGGGCGTGGTGGGATTGGTCTCTCAAGATTAGTCGAGGTGCACGTAAGGTGGTCCGGATACTTGAGTTTAATAAAAAAACATAAAAGGGTACCTAATGTAGTTGTACATGTTAAATAGAACTACTCACTTGGGTTACCAAGGCATAGACAGGGAAGGTGATATAGCCACATAAAACTTGAAAAGCTACACCAAGAAAAACCTTGGTCAAAATTAGAGGCAAGTTTTCATGGAAGCATGATGTTAGCCCAAACTCATACTGCATCAAAAATCCAGAGTCAGTGAAAAATTTAACCAAACCCAAAAAAGAGATTAGAAATTTAACGAGGATTCAGAAGGAAATAGAGCTGGATGCAGGGTTTTTTATTACCCATGTCCACAGAAAGTAAGCCATCTGAAATGCATTCTGCAAAATTGAAAACGACATCTTAACATCAGCTTATGATACATTGCTCCGAAAGTTGGTGCAAAATGTTTGACGATACGGTTTAGGAACAAAAATCAGTTTGGTATCATGCATTGCATTTCAGATTTCTCTAAATGATATATTTGGATCCTGAATTTGTCTGCTAAAACAATATGAAATGGAAAAAATTTGAAAATGTGACTAAAAGAAAGGATACCATATTCAACAATTACACATTCATTTCTTCTCATTTTCCTAATCCAACAGAAACTTGATTATTAAGCTTCCACAGTTCTATGTGACCTTTCCTTCCCCTTCTAATAGTGTGAACACGCCATGGGCTCAGACCAAGACTGAACACCAAAGAGGAGCAAAAGTTAATCAAACTGAGACCAGTGTGGTGCCAAATTGCTCTATGGCTTTCCAATGATTGGAATTTGGCACTACTGGCGTTCTCTTTCCTTTGCACATACATATTTAAAACACATACATATCATAAGCGCACTTGTCACATAAACAAGAATGAACGCGTGAATGTAACACTCTGAATAAGCATGCAATTGTTGGACCAAAACAGAAATCAATTCGAATGAATTACCTGGAACAACGTGAAATGCATCAAGAAAAGGATCAAATCAGGCTGGTTGAGCCAAAAATAATCGTTTCTAGGCTCTACCACTGGAATTCCCTTCACAATGGTTGCTCGGTCTTGGATTTGCTGAGCCATTTCCATTATAATGAGTTGAAGCTTTGCACCGATTATCAAGATCATCTGGTTGCATAACGGGTTCAGTGAGTTTATGTGCTTTTAAGTAGTAATTAACATTTTAACATCTTAGTGCTTCGAAAGGAAAACAAGCAAACAACCAAAAAGTATTTCGTACTATGGGCGGCAGGAAGGATATGACGAAAAGTGTGTACCATCCTGCAAAAGGAGAGAATGGAAAATGATCATTTCAGATTTGAAATTCCAAAAGACAAACACAACGAGTATGTTGAGGCCTTGAGGCTATGTTTCATTGGTCAGACTAACAATGGGATGATATGCTACTCCAATGGATGCGTAATTTCACCAAATTAACGCTGAGGGGACTACTCATACAACATTCCTCAAGGTATTGGAAATCCCATGTTTGTGGACTTGGTTATCAATGGATTACACATCCCTCCACTAAATACTAAAATCAAACACTAGAAATGTGGTCTCGTATCGTATAATTCAATCCCATACCTAAAGCAGCCAATCAAATGGGCCCTAAGGATTCAAGCTGAGAGAGAGAGAGAGAGAGAGAGAGAGAGAGAGAGAGAGAGAGAGGCCTACTGTAGACATTTAGTAGTTGAAAGAGGATTGCAAATATCCATAGTGGTACACTGCCAAAAGGACATCAGTGGTTAGTGCATGTAATAATTCAGTACTCGGTAGACCTCAACACTACACCTCATCCACACAGCCATGGACAATTACACGCATGCATACAGAGAGAGAGAGAGAGAGAGAGAGACCTGATACCAACAACCAATTTGAAATCATCTTCCATAGATCTTTTGATATACTTGTGGAAATTGAATTGGCTATTTGGAGCAAAATGAGCCTGCAGTTGTATACAAAACATCTAGGCTCTCGTTAGAACTCATGGGAAAAAATGAGTGATAATGACCAATGGGTTTTGAGCATGAAGAGAGAGATAGAAGGAGCGGCCCGAGGCAAATCAAACACTGGGCTAGTTTGGGTAGATAGAGCCTCTGGCTTTAGTTCTATCCAGAACATTATTTGATCCAAGTATCCAACAAAAAGGGCTATGGTTTGCAATGTAAACCAAACCGAGCGTTTAAGTCCCAATTAATGTTTGCACAATCTAGTCCAAAATTTATTATATTAAGAAAATGAAATTAACGCGTTAATAATTAAATTTTTTTGATATCTCGGTAGCTGAACCAATGACATAACACACTGATTATTACTTACATTGATGAATCCATGTCGCATTGTGAGATAATCCACATTTGTTACTGAGGCAAAGAATTGCCTGAAGAAAGCCACCTGCAAATACATTGTCATTAAAGGGAAAGGGGAAAACTTTAACTTTTCAAAAGTTTTGTTAGCAAGAGGAAAGATAATATAGGAATCATGTGGTGGAACTTGGGCATAGCACGCAGGAATCGGCCTCGTGTGACCAGGAAGGGGAATGATGAAGAGGCATAGTCGACGATGTCGGGAGCCTTAAACCCCAAACGCAATGGAAGCACACACTAAATAGAACAAAACAGAAAGTTTACGTGGTTCATGAAACCTCCCCTAGCTTCAAGTTCAAGATAAATCCACTATATAGATTTTAGAGCATGGACATGCTCAAGAACCATAGAACCTTTGAGCAAACTCGTTTCTTACGTGGTTTGATGAAAACCAACGGAAATGTACATGCGAGGGAGATAGATAGTACTATTACAAGATTCAAAATATCCAGAAACCGATGTGCCATTAGGATTAGGATAATATATCCTACACACAATCAAACCCCAAACCATGTAAAGTATTGTACCGGTCCTGCATAATACAAGACAGTGTACAAATTCAAGGGAAGAGTTCCACAGAATAACCAAAAAGGGAGATAATCTTACAATCCATCTGAGGCCAGGCAGTTTGGAGAAACTAGTATGCCGCCGAACAAAGGAGGTTTCATGAGTGATCCTAAATCTTGAAGGATCTGCGAGATCAAGATTAATCATCTACTTGGACACTTTATTTTCGACCAAAAAATAAAATAAAAGATATGCTTCAATGTTAGTTACCATTTGTAAATTCATATTCCAGTGAAGTAGTTTCTATCTCCCATGCTTTCCACTTCTTCATCTGTTAATACCGGTAAAACAAATAGTAAATCACAACTAATTACTTAGCAGTAAAAATTTTAAATTAATTAGAAATGAGTCTCTTATATTTTTTCTTCGCAGTAGAAAAGTTCGCAATTATAACATACTTTGGCCTGTGCTAGAGCCATTCCGATTACACTGTATAGGATGTGGAAAACTCCGAGTAGAAAGATGAAAATGTGCAGTTGGTGCACCCCTGATTGAGAAATCAATTGTATTTTGCCCTGCACATTCACAAACAAGGATCACATAACACAAGACATGCATGGGAAGTGAAGTACTTATTTTTCTAGATCTTTTAAGTGAAAAATGTAGATATACTTACATACACATAGTATTAGAACCGAAATCTGTCAGTTGGTGAGAAAACAAAGTGAAGCCGCCCAACTTAATTTCTAATGGAAGTTGCAAGCTGACTCAGTTGGGTGCTTGGCTAACTTCATCTAAGTCAAGGGTTCAATTCTTGACAACCAAAAACACCTCTAACCCCTAAAACTTATTGTACAAAAAAAAGACTATTTTTTGCTGCAGCACCAGAAAGGTGCACATCCTACTCACAATGATGCAAGCCCATAATTCTCCAGGCCCACCCCTTGTGAGTGTGCTGTTTGTTTTCGGTATGCAGATTTTGCTGCAGCACCCGAAAAATGCACATCATACTCACAGCTGTGTAGCCCCTGTGAGAATGATCTCAGTGTGCAGATTTTGTGCATATAGGTTTTCTGATATATCAGTGTCGAATTTTCCATACAACACAGCTACAGTTTTTTAACCTCAACCTCCAACATTTGTAATGAAACTAATGTTCATTCTTTCCTCATCTAATTTCCTCATTTTCTAACTCTGGAATTTTTGTAGCACATGAATCATGCGCGTAAAGCCTCTTGTCTAGATAAAAGTACTTGAACTTACATATTTAGAGCAGTAGCCTTCACCACCAGCAGGAGCAGAATTTCCGGCATACCACAGCAACTTTCTTCTGCTAAAGCCATCTTTGTTATATAATAACTTCTTGGACTCATGCTTACAAGGAAGCATGATATCTCCAAATTTGAGAGGGATGCATATCTTAGAGATTGGATTTGTACCAGCAGTTATGAGGAGGGATATGAATCCTAGAAGCATCAACTCTGCAATTTTTTTTTGTTGTTGATGAGAATAGAATCATCACAGTCAACCAATAAATTTGAAAAAATATGTATGTAGCATCTCTTTTTTCCTTCGGGGTGGGATCCTTATCCCATGCTCTTTGCTTGAGAAAAAAAAAATGTAAACACAAGATATGATTTTTGGCGAGAGAGGATATACCCTCCCTTTATCCCTTCAGGATGCTTCAGATGATACTATGATGAGCACTATTACGAACAAGGATTTTCGGACATGATCCGGATAGAGATGTATCTGGAGCCGTCTAATGCACGTGAATCCTACATTAAAACCCACACACATCGGACAGCTGCGGATACATCTGTGTCCCAAGAATTTGCATGTTATGAAATCAAGTGTCATGCTGGGAGGCGGTAGAGACATGACAAATGGAAGCTCATGGTTGTTGGTAGTCGTTTATGCTAATAATCTTAAAATTTTAACAAAAGGATGTCCATTTTATTTATCAAATGGACATGATCAGGAATTTAGAAGACAATGGATTATGGTAAGGGACAGAGAAGGAGAGGAAAAAAAAAGATACCATCTTTAATCTTCTCCAAAGCCTCGGTCATGGCCTTCTTCTTGTGCTTTTGAAACCACTGTATCATTATGAAGAAATGAAAGTTACCAATTCAGAACAAATCCCTCCCAACATTTCAAATTACAGCGTACAAAATCTACCATTTTTTTTAATGCAAGTGTAATTAGTCAGGCCATGAAAATGCCCTGCCAAGGACTCTAGAAGGTTTACAAACTACTAATTAGAACAGGACTGTAAAAGACACCAAAAAAAATTGTACCTTTCCAAGAGAATGAATCCCATGTTCAATAAGAATTGAGATGATCACAAAAACTGCAGAGACCAGTGCAACAGCCCATGTTGGTGTCTCCTTCAGTGACCGATCTCCATACGCCCCAGACATTGGACTGCCTACCTTGACAACATATATATCAAAATTTGATTGAGAAAAATGAACACGGTCTACAACGTCAAGCTATAGCCAGTTTATATAAAGGCACATCTGCATGTATCCCTAACTTTCAATGCATCAACAGAAAGACGGTGCCGCCTACTATGAAAGGAAAGGGAAAATTTGGTCAAGAAAGAGCTATAAGGGTATGCTGAAATTGGAACAAGAGAACTATCACAATACTAAAAGTTAGGGAGAACCAAACTTCATGAATCTACTCCTGTTAACACCAATTTTACAAAGACTGTTATTTGATTCAATCAATCAATCTTATTTGATTCAGCCTAACAACTTTTATTTTACCAAGACTGTTTTGGCGATGGTTCAAAGACTGTATACGTCATCTACATGAAACCGAGATAGTCACCTTCCAGAAAATTCTAACGATAACCTGCAATATGTCACAGTAGTTGTAAATTGTATTTTTCATGCATTGCTCCCCACCACTTTTGGCTTCTTATTGCAAACGTGGACACTTAAGTAAGAGAATAATGGTCGATTTTTAGCAAAATGTGTTTCTGAATTCTCCCCCATTGGAACCACTTGTAGTTGTAAATTGCTAAAGCAGAGATATAAAACAAACAAAGCTACTTAAGTTTAATTGATGCGGATTCGCTAAAAGCTTAATCGAGGAGGGGTCACTCGGTAAACATGCCAAGCATGGACAAATTTTGAAACTCAATAATATTTTGAGCTTACTCAATAAACTGAAGTGCACTCTTTGAGCGTATAATACTATAATAATCTAAGACCAAGTTGGTCTTGATTGGTGTGCATTTAAGATCTAGTCAGAAGATAAACAATTAAGTTTTGAACGCGTACTGAAACTTTTAAACTTTCAAGCCAAATTTGAGCAATCCACTACAGCACTACCTAACTGGTCCATAGCCCTTGTCAAAGTGATATTCTCAGGTTTTGTTGTTTGAGAACCCAAGACTTAGGCTACTATAATGCAATTTGACTGTTTAACGAACTCACAATGTTTCAGTGCAAATTTTCTTTTGGAAATGTATGAGCTGATAAGTACACATTAGAATTCATGGATAACATATCTCTGAAAGAATTTGCTAGATTGACTCCACTTAGACATGGATTCAGATTCAAGTCACAAAATATAAGCAATCCCCCAGGTTGGTGCAGTGGTAGTCATCTGGCAACCAGGGGCCTCAGGAGGCTTTGGTCTAGGATTCGACTGCCACCTACGTGCTATCAATTCCTTGTTGGGCAAGTCCATGCTGCGCTTTGGCCCGGCTCTAATCAGGCCCCAAGAGGATGGTGGGATTGGTCCTCAGATTAGTCTAGTCATCGGGCTAGATAACGAGCTATCAAAATTCAAAGATCATAAACGTGACTTTCCAACAAAGGGTGGCAACTGGGATTTTTTGGGTGAAACGAAATTTTCCGCATCAAAATTGTTTTCATTGAATGATTAGCACTTAAATTCCGGTCAATGATGTCCTAATATTCACTGCTGTGGTTTAACTATTGACCCAATCAATAAGATCTATGTAAGAACAAATCAGCCACCCGAAAAGGCTTGAGCTGGACACTGGATAAAGGCATAAGAAGCATAGGACACTTATCTTGGCCTCTGGGTTCAAATCATATTGACTGTCCAAAAATGTGTAAGTAGTAACAAATACTGCATCAAAAAATATATTCAGTCTCCATCACTTAGTATAATATAATGTTGAGATCTCCCCACCTAACGCGTTAAGCATTTAAGTTGAACATAAATTTCTACATGGTATCCAGAACTCATTCCATCCCACATTTGAAACATTTACTATACACACCAGAATGACGGAACCCCCCCAAAATTTCACAATTATAGACCTGAAAAAGGCTCGACTTGACAGAACTCAAACGCAACTGTACGTGAGGGGATGTCAAAGAGTAAATCCTACGTGAGTCATAAAATTGATGATCACTTAACATGTTGGGAACTCTTTGCCTAATAGCATTGGATACAAAGTAACATTTGGACACGAACTTGTGTAGGGAATAGGGATTCATGGATGGAGGAAATAAAAATGGGACGGAAACAAAGAGAATAATGGAATAGGAGAACTGGGTTTCAAGTCATTGTCATTTCCCATACTCCTCTCACAGTGATCCAAACACAACCTAAGACCTCGTTTGCTTGGCAGTGACATACTTTCGCCGAAAAAGAAAAACTAACTTACGTATCCAACTTGTGTTAAGTCATTTTCCGAAGCATGTTGCGGGACAGTTTATGTCACCGGAGTTTGTATCATCCCAGCGCCGGTGGCCGGTGAAAGAGGCTGGTACCCTGGCAGTGAAGTCGGTGGCTCCATTAATGGTTCCAGTGAGAGGTATTAAGGGAGAAATTGGCATGGTTATCAGAAATGATTCATGCACAGCAGCTGTGCACAGCGGCCGTTTTCTTCTGCCTCGGGTCGCGCAAAGATGATCGGAGCCGCTCATTTTGTTCAAAATAGGTCGTTTAAGGTCTCTGTAAAAAATGAGCTTCGTTCGATATCATTAGAGGCGTTAACAAAACACCCAAAATCACTTCAGAATTTAGGCTAAATAATTTACACAAAAACCTTCTCTCTCTCAACAATGTTTTCAAAAAATAATTTTAAAAAAGTATAACTTTCAGATTTTTTTTTCCTGTTTTTTTCAGAAACCCTTTTTTTTTCTTTTTACAAAAAACAACTTTTTCAAAAAATTTAAAAACTGTAAGTAAATAAAATGTGTTTTTCAAAACTCTTTTATAGAAAACTATTTTTTACACAAAATCTGTTTTTAAAAAACTGTATTTATAGTTTTTAAAATTTTAAAATTATTTGTATAAATACAATTCTTTCAAAATTTCTCAAAATTGTATTTATAGTTTTTAAGTAAACAATATGTGTGTTTTTTTGAAAAGCTGTTTTTTGTTTTGAAAAACTTTTTTTTTTGAACTGTTTTTAACATAAACTGTTTTTTTCTTTCAAAAATTGCTTTTTCAAAAAATATGCATGAAATGAAGAAAAAAAGTTTGGAGGGCCCATTGGTGATGATTATGGGCAAAAAATAACCAATGCGGGATTTTGTGGGTCTCATTATGGGTCCTACAAAAATATTTCAAACCACGAGTTATTCTTAAAACGTCTTTTAATAGGTTTCTGAAAAAAAACAACTCAATTCAATATTGGTGAGGGCTCTTTCATAATTTGTAAGGCGATTTACAAATTTTGAAACACCCTACGAATTTCGAAATAGCTCTTACCGATATCAGAATATGCTAATTTTTTTAGGAGGCCATAAAAAAAATTTTAAGAATAACTTGCACTTTGAATCTTCTTTGTAAAACCCGTAACAAGTCGGACAACCAGAACACATGCTATTTATTTTTGTGGGGCTCATTCGGGTTCTACAAAAATGATTCAAACTGCAAATTATTCTTAATATTTTTTTTACGAGTTCCTGTAAAAATTAGCAAAATGTGCTATCAGTAAGGGTTGTTTTGGTATTCGTAGGGTCTCTATGAATACTAAAAGCGCCCCACGAATTCTGAAAGAGCCTTTACCGATATTGGATTGAGCTAATTTTTTTCAAAAACCCATAAAAAAATATTTTAAGAATAACTTGCGATTTGAAACATTTTTGTAAGATCTGAAATGGTCCCCACAAAAATAAAAAATTAATACCAACAGTGGCCTTTATTTTTTTCCTCATGGCCAACGTCAAACAAAAACAGCGTTAAGGTTGGAATGGGGGCGTAAGAATCTGAAACGGTGCCGTTTGGGGGAGCAGCTGGCCGCTGCTGGCCCTTGCGCACAGCAGCCCCTTGAGTCTCTAAATAGATAATTAAAATCTGATCTGACATATTTTGATTATTCACATTTGCTTATTTCATTGCTGATGCTCTAAGCGAGCCAAGCTACTCGAGTATGAGCTCGTGTTTGTTCGTTAAAAGCTTGCTTAAGATTAGTTTGTTGCATAACCAAACCAAGCTTGAACATTTGTTTTGAAGCTCGTTAAAATTTCAAGTCAAACTTAAATTAGTTACTACTCGACTCATTTGGCTTATTAAATATAAAAAATTCAAGTTACTTGAGATTGGTTTATATTTGACTTAATTAAAACTCGTTCAAGATCGACTTGCCTCATAAACAGCTAAGCTTAGACATATTTTTAATGCTCGTTAAGTTATCAAACTAAATTTAATCAGCTACTTATTTGGCTCGTTTGTCTTATTTATCATCCGTGGATGTAGAAAAATCTTACATGGTTCGGGCTCTATCTAATTATGTATACAAAATTCAACCTCAGCTGTAAGACGACCACTAATAAATTTACTTACTCCGGACCATCTGGGTGGGATAAGCTGTTTCGATATCATCGAGGAACATTTCTCTCCCTCTCCCTCTGATATCGAAGAACAGTTCTCTCTCTCTCTCTCTCTCTCTCTCTCTCTCACACACACACACACACATAGGCACAGGATGCCTGCTCTGTCGAGTTCAATCGTCTCAGTCAGAATCCCACGAACCGACTCACTGTCGGGTAAGCTTTACCTAACTTTCCTAGTCAACTTTTTTCATGTATCGTCGTCATCATCATCATTGTTGCCAATTTGATACGATCGATTTCACCGTCTTACCTTTTTCACATGGCCTATTCTGTTGAAATTTCTTGGCATTCCGTTGGGAAATTGACAGATCATATCTCCTCCAGTGTTATCAAATGCACATGACATTCCATTCTATGTAGTAATTTAATTTATGTTCCTCTACCTGTACATTACACATGTATATTGATTTGCGAGTTAATTTTGTCTATTTGGTTCCATGATTTTGATGAATTGCGAATCTAAGCTGCGGTTTTTTCTATGTGGATACTGCGTTTGTTCTTTTTTGTAAGTGGCTATTTGAAGGTCATTGATTGACTATTATAAACCTTACCGAATAGCTAAGAATAGGGCTGATAAACCCAATGAGCCGAACAATTGATTGTTCAATCTTGGTTTGAATGCTTAACGAGTTTTAAAAATATGGTCTTGCTAACCTCCTCCTAGTAGAGGATAATATGCCAACAATTCCAAACAAGTTCGGATATCAATACAAATCTCACGGATATCAATACATTTTTTTTTGGATATCAATGCATCTTTTATCTATTATTCTCTGCCTTTAGGGTGGATGTTAGCATTTTCCTTACAAATATGTTTGAGCTTGACTTGTTTATGAGACAAACCAATGGGAAACAAGCTTTAATTGAGCCGATCACGAAGCGATGTCAGGTAGCTTGAATCTGTTAAAGATCATAAGAGGAACGGGCCAAGCAGTAGTTTGTTCAAGCTTGGGTCAAAAGCTTTACAAGCTTCAAAAATGTTTAAACTTGATTTGTTTATGTAACAATCCGATCTCAAACGAGCTTTTAACGAGCTCAAACTCGAGCGGTTTGCTTGTTTTATTAGAGCTAGCTAGGTGCCATTGCTAGAAATTATTTATGAAATGTCCAATTTAGGGGCGTCAGTTCTCTTATTTAATATATAACTTCCATGTTCAGAAGTGGTCTTAGTAGCGGCTATAATTTTCTGTGCGAAATTGCAATGTATGTTTATGTGCAAATGTTCAATCCCGTTTTACATCAACATAAGCTTTACATGTGTTTCAAATTTGGTTCTAGACAGTTTCTTTGTTGTCCTACTTGTCAACAACGATTCTATTCTTGGTGGATGTTGAATATTGGCACTTTAAAGTAACTAAAGGACCTTGTATTGATATTGTTTGGATGGAATGATAGGGAAGGGAAGTATTGGTAGGAGGGAAGGGGAAGAATGTTATGGGATGTAGGGGTTACTCTTCCTTGGCCGGTGCGCAGAAAACCTTTTTTAATTGTTTGAACAAGTTTTTGATTTTGTCCTGAATTGATGCTATTACTATTCCTGAATTGATGCTATTACTATATCTTTCGAAAATATGGGAGTCTTGTACTGCCCCGCTTACACAAATTGTTTTTGCATCTGGGTGTTTTACTGTTTTATGAATAGATATTTAACGCAATGCTCCATGCTGTTGTAGCCATATAAGATATGATTAGATAAACTTTCCCTGCAATTCTTTAGGACAATTTTTTTTGGGGGTGCTCAGTATTTTCTCTATCTAACCAAAATATTATGTTAGGTTCTTCATTAATGCGAGTGAACCAATCTCTTGGCAGCGGAAAATTGTTTGTCAGTCCAACTGGCCTGGGAAAGGCAAAACCATTGAAGTACAGGAAGGCACTTACGGTGCAAGCAAGGTAAACTTCTGTTTTGAGCATTGATGTCTTGGTTCTTGGTTTCAGCCTCATTGCTTTGTTTTGTCTGGAGAAGCTATGAGGTTTTTTCATTGGTAACTTGGGTTCCATACTATCTGTTTTGTAATCCCAGAAAGGGGGGAACAATTATTTTGTTTTCGTCTGAAGAAAGTTCGAAGTGGGTATGGTCTTCCATCTCCTGTTTATCTGAATGTTTTGCATAAGTAAAATATTTTTTTTGGGTTTTCACTTTTCAGCTTTGTCCTTGAAACTGTTTTCCAAATATTAGAGAAGAGAAACAATGTGCCTAACATGTCTATGTATGAAACAGAACAGCAAATTGTCACTAGGCTTGTTGAAGTCTGTAAACTTATGAATCATGCATACAGCTGGGAAAAAATGTCAGTGATAGCTTGTGAATGTGATCGTAAGAAACAATTGCAGCAGTACCAGTTTGGAATTCCTTTCCTAGTCAGAATGCACTCTATGTCCTGTCTTAGTCTGGCAGAAATCACTTCATGCACAGCAAGCTGCCTGCCTCTCTCTCTCTCTCTCTCTCTCTCTCTCTCTCTCTCTCTCTCATATGGACATACGACTGCACACACAAATTCGATGAATCCTGTTTCAGTTCTTGAGCATTTTGTTTCACTTGTCAGCATCAGCTGCTTCTCATGCTATGAAGTAATTATCTTGGATTAGACAATTATCAATTTCGGTGCATGTGCAGTAGGGATGATGGAGGACCAAGTAGTGCAAGTATCTTTGTTGGTGGCTTTGTATTGGGAGGAGTTCTTGTTGGAGCACTGGGTTGTATATATGCACCTCAGGTATGTGTGTAACTATTGAATCCTTTTCTTTTTTTTTCTCCGCTAGAGGTGGATTAATTTGAATGATATGGATAGGTGCTAGTAAAGAGGCCCACAATCCCCTAGCAAGAAATTATGAGCCCTTGTGGGACAAAATTATTTCTTGAGATGGACTACAATTTGACTGGAGTCATTGGACAATATGGTTGTGGGATTCATTTACCTTAAATTTGCTGCTACGAGACATACTATTTGCCACGCTCTCCATATGTAAATACTGGTTCACTCTTCCTCGTCTCCTATCATCACCTTTGTTGACCTTTTCGGTGTTGGAGAATAAGAAGCATGGAAACAGGAACAAACGCCGACACGACACAATACGGACGCTCAGATACGTATTTCTTCAAAAATTAGGACACAGACTCCTTGTGAACATATCGAATATCATATATTTTTATTGTCGATGTATCTTATGAATTTATATAGAAGACCAAAAATATTCTGTCTTACACATTAAGATAGAACCTGCAGATAGGATTACCATTATGAACATACAAATCAATGATCACTGTACAAGTGCTTTGTGTTCACAAGCTAAACATCCGTGGAAATTTTGACTCGGGACCAAGTTTTAAATATTACACCTTAATGTGTCCCGAGAGTGTCCTCAACGTGTCCACAATGTGTCTGAGTAAAAAAAATAGAACATCAAAGTTGGACATGTGGTAAGACTTTGCAAGATAGAATTAGAAACGAGAACATTCGCTAAATGGTAGATATAGCACCGATAAGAGATAAGTTGCGAGAAAAAGGTGGTTTGGACATGTTTATTGTAGATCGACCAATGCGGTAATTAGGAAGAGTGATATGGTTACGGACTTACGGTTGAGGGTAATCCTAAGGGGAGGGTATACCCAAACTGACACAATGCCAAAGGGATATATGTAGCTGACTTCAATTGATTGGGACTTAAGGCTCTGTTGGGTTGGATTTGGTTTACAAGTACAAATTAACATGAACTAGAGCATGCACAATAATTGCTTTATCCAGACCAGCTAAAGATTAGCTTCACCTAGGGTAATGATTGAATGACAACCTTCCCTTCAATCTAAGAAGTGCAGGCGCATGCTGATTTGTACACTCATCTTACTCACTCAATTGTTGATATGTACTTGGATTGGTTAGATAATCTTCCTCAAAAAGATCATCCTTTCCAATGGTCCTAGTATACTTTCTCCACTAGCTAGCAAGGATGTGATTGAAAGAACATGCTCTAATGATACCAAATTATCTTACAGATCAGTAAGGTGCTAGTTGGAGAGCAAAGAAAACAGCTGATGAGAAAGCTGCCAAAATTCATCTATGATGAAGAGAAAGCCTTGGAGGTGAGACATCAGTATTCCATTTAGCGTCGATATTAAATGTGTATTTCCTCTCAGAGCTGATGACTAGAGCATCTGGCCGAGATTTATCATGACCAAGTTAATCTTTTAAACCTATGCTACTCTAACCTATGGGATTGGGGGATGGGGCAGGTGGGGTTTGAAACCACCACAGGCTATTTGCTATCATCTCTTGTTTTAAGTATACATGGTAGTTATAATATGTACGTGTTCTTGCCATTGGTTCACTATTCACTCATTTTCTTGCTTTTAATGATTTGACGAGAACAGAAGACCCGCAAAATACTGACTGCAAAGATTGAGCAGCTTAACTCTGCCATAGATGAAGTTGCCTCACAGATTCATGGCGATAATACCCCAAAATCAACGAAATCAAAGAGAGCCCCAGTAAGAATTAAACCAGAAGAAGAAGTCGAGGATACCACTGACTATTATATTGTGTGAAGTTTCGAGGAACTCAAAAGTTGGTCTCTGTTTACTGTATTGTGGATGGGAATGTATGAAACCAATCTTCATTGTGAAGGTATCCTTATGCAGATCAAGTTTCTGGGATGATGCCTCTTTATTCGCATTTTCTTATAGATTTGCCTGAATAATTTTTTACACAAACCATATGCTTTGAAGCCTTGAACAATTGTGGTTTTTGTAGTCATGAGTGGTTTGTTTTCTTGTAAGCTGTTACGAGTGTTCTCTCTGGGTTATTCATAGTTGAAGGATGATGAAATTTCAGGCTGTCGATTTTTAGGAATGAGATTGGTGTTCTTTTTCACATTTCTAGCCCGGATTGGAAGCTTTCGTTGCTTGTATTAAGGGCCTGTCTGGCCGCTCTGTTAATGCATTTTGGATTTTGCATTTTTCAGGTTTTGACCCTTTTTTTGAGAATGGATTCTGACATTCTGTCAAAATGCATAATAAGTAATGAACTGCAGAATGCAGAGTCTAAAAATCTGAGTTCTGCTCCTCTCCAATCCCTATGGAATCCAAAGGTCAAAATGAATCCTTTATCTAAACTGCCATGGGAAATGAGGAACGGACCCAGGTTATTTATCCAGGGTGGCAAAAAATATTTTAGGCGCAAAATTGACAAACACGAAAGAAAAAATTGAATAAAGACAAAAACAAGAAAAAATTCCAAAAAAATAAATTAGGCGTAAAATTAACAAACACGAAAAAAATTGAATAAGAATAAAAATAAGAACAAACCCCAAAATAGTTGGTGGAAGAAAGAAAAATTCTCTCTCATGCCCCCCTTTTTTGGCTAATTAATCTTTTTGGGTCTCAAAGTATTGTGACTTGCAAATAGAGTGGAATGTAGTTGGTAGCTCTTTTATACTTACATGCATATGGGTAGAGTTTGATTTCCGTAAGTATCTATCTCCTTGTCAAATTTTTTAAAATAGAGTAGATTATATTTAACGAATGACAAAAAAAAAAAAAGTAATGTGACTTCATCTTATTTTAGTTCCCAACGTAAATCTTGAAAATATCTTATTTTAGTCCCAATGTCTCAAATTTGTACCAATTCTAGTCCCCAATGTCTCATCATTTCTCCATATATTTTTTTTCCCCTTCTCTTCCCCTCGTCAATTACTCCGTACTTTATTTAGAAAAAAGCAAGGATAAAAAAGAAAAGAAAAGAAAGAAATTTCATTCATTCAAAAAATCAAACAATGAAAATATTTGGGACAAGCAAAAGTCTATGAAGCGACAAACAAATTGGGACGAAAGAAAAAATTTCGAACAATATTTAATTATGTTTCCATTTAATTTTACTACTAAATATTTTGCTGTAATTCAAGTTCGTCTGAAAATAAGGATCTTATTTAAATGAGCCTTTGATATCATCGAAAAGTCGAAAAACAGTACAATTTTACTCCTCTTCTTTGATATCATCGAAAACATTTCAACTTTTCTCTCTCTCTCTCTCTCTCTCTCTCTCTCTCCACAGGATGGCTTCTCTTTCGACTTCAATTGTATCAGTCAGAATCCCACAAACCCACTCATCGTCTGGTAAGTTTTACCTTATTTTCTATATCAGTTTTTTCATTCATCATCATCGCTGCCAATTTGCTAAGATCAATTCCACTTTCTTTGCTTCACACGGCCTATTTTGGTGAAATTTCTTGTGATTCTTGTGAGAAAGAGTCAGATCGCCAATCTATATCATTTATATTCCAATACACACACATAGCACATTTATGTCGATCTGTGAGTTTATATTTTTATTTTGTCTGTTTGATTCCATGACTTTGCGGAGTTGCGAATCCAAGCCAAACCAAATCAAGCTTCATAGATCCCCTTACTAATGATGGAGAAGCGAACCACACATTCTATGCTTTGTAAAATTCCGGCCTCTCCTTAATGATGGTTGGCTATTTCATGTTTTCCCAGGTCATATCAAACTTGATAGCAGTGTACATTTTAGCCTAGCATATAGCCTAGTGGTGGGCAAGTTAATTGCCGCTCATCAAATCAGTAATTCAAGCCCTAGCAACCCCTGCCCACTAATTAAATGGAGAAGAAGGAAACCTTCGGTTAATTTTGGATTTTGACTAACACAGATGGAACTATCCTACCACGCTACATAGCATACCGCTCTTTGCTTTACCCCGAGCTCCTTTATAACCATTATCAACCAGGCATCTCTCTACAATCTTTAACAGTCACTGACATCCGTAGTAGGGTGAGTAAGTTGAGTAACACATTTTGCAACTTGGTGTGTGATAAGACAACTCCGTAAAAAACTGTCAAGCTTCTTGTACGTGCTTGTTCAAGCCATCTAATCTCTTCCTTAATCTAGGAAAAAATAGTTCTTTTCTCGGCATCAAAACTAGTTGTTCTGTAGTTTATGGAGAAAGGTACTCTGCACAAAAGTAGTTTGTTTCATCTCCATAGTTCTAGGCTTCAGGCCACTCATACCACGCACGCACGCACACACAATAGAAGTCGTCTCATGGTCCATAACGCATGTAATTTCATACAATCAAAACATGTCTAAAACCTAGTCTCTCTCTCTCTCTACCATACTTTGACAGTATGAGAGCCTTTGATCTGTCTTGCTCATACAAATGTTGTTTGAATGTCCATTTGGGTGTGTTTTTTTAATAGGCATTGAATGTAATGGTCCATGCTGTGGCAGCCAAATAAGATATGATTAGATGAACTTTTGATGCAATTCTTAGTATATGTATTTTGGGGGTTGGTGCTTAGTACTTTCTCACTCTACTCCAGATACTATGTTAGGTTCTTCATTAATGCGAGTGGACCAATCTCTTGGCAGCAGAAACTTGTTTGTCAGCACTACTTGCCAGGGAAAGGCAAAATCACTGAAGTACAGAAAGACATTGATGGTGCAAGCTAGGTAAATTTCTGTTTCGTGCATCGGTGACATGTTTCTTTGTTCGGCCCCATTGCCTTTTGTTGGTTGGAGAAGCTAAGGCCTATGGGATTGTTTGGTTGCGTAACATGTTTTCTGTTTTCTAATCCTAGAAAGGAGGGAATAAATTTTTATTTTCGTCTAAAGAGTGTTTGAAGTTGGTATGGACTTCCATTTCCTCTCTCTCTCTCTCTCTCTCTCTCTCTCTCTCTCTCTCTCTCTCTCATATGTTCGTACAGATGCACACCCACACAAGTTGCCTTCTTTAATGGCTGCATGGTTCTGGTCCATTGAAGATTGCTTAGAAATCATATGATGCATGGGCTTTTTAATTCTCTAAGTAAAGAATAGTTTCAAAATTAACTATTTGACCATGAGCTCAATGAATTCTGTTTCAGTTCTTGAGCATTTTGTTTATCACTTGCAGCATTAGCTGCTTCTTATGCTATGCAAATAGTTGTTTTTGATGAGACAATTATCGCTTTTTTGTGGTTGTGCAGTAGGGATGGTGGAAGTAGTGCAAGTATCTTTGTTGGTGGCTTTTTATTGGGAGGAGTTGTCGTTGGAACATTGGGTTGTATATATGCGCCTGAGGTATGTGTGTAATTCGTTAACTCTTCTTTTGTCCACTAGAGTTGAATTTACTTGGTCAATACGGATAGGAACTAGTAAAGAGGCCTGCAATTGCGGTGAAAGACGTTACCAGCCTTGTGGGGAAAAACTGATTTCTTGGGGCTGAAATAAAGAACAAATTTCTACCAAGATAACTGGTAGCTCCATTCACCGACGAGATGCACAGCATCAAAAACTGTATCAAATAGTCATCGAATTTTATTCAGCTGTATGGAATTAAGTCTTCCTTTTGTATTTGCTTGATCTTGGCATATGAACTTTTGTACAATTTGATTGGACAATGTAGTTGCTGTGAGATCGTTTGCCTTAAAAGTTGGTGCAATGAGAATGATACTTGTTATTTGCCTCTCTCCAAAATGTGAATGCTAATTCACTCTCCTGCATCTCCTGCCATTACCCTGTTGATCTTCTTGGTGTTGAAGGGAAGGTTATGATTAACTATATGCCTAGGTGAACTATATCTTTGCCTGGTCTGGATGCATAGGCGGAGGGACATAGAGACAATGGTGGGCAGCCAACCCCACTAGCTGCCAAATTTTTGACCCCACTTTAAAATTTATTTTTGGCCCCGCCCGTATCAGGGTTTTGTACTTGGGGAAAAAAAGGAGTCAAAATAGAATCTCCACCCACAAAATTCCATCATGAATGTGCGTTCTAGTAAGGAGTTTTCCAATTTGAAAGGAATTAGTGACCTTTCACAGAAGATAGTTGAGACCTGAAGAGATATGGCATATTCCTTGGTTTATAGGCTTCTTACTTTGCCCCTTATTTTCCTGGTTGCTATTGCCATGGTAGAGAGAGCATTTTCCGTTATGAAGATTGTAAAGAGTAGGCTTCGAAATCGTATGTGCGACCAATGGATGCATGATAGTTTGGTTGTTTATATAGAGAAAGATGTTTTTGAAACCATTACAAACGAGGCTATCATCCATCATTTCCAACGTAAGAAAAGTCGTTGAGGTCAATTGTAAATCGAAGCTACATTTTATTATTAATATATATCTACTTTTTGATTAACTTGTTAATCCTAATTGTTTCTTTCAATTAGCAACTAGAAAAGTGAACTACACGGTTGTGTTTGGTTGAGAGTTTAGTTTAGTTTAGCAGGTGGAAAGAGAAATAGAGTAATAATTGAAGATAGGGGTAATGATTGGAGAGAGATAGAGAGATATGTGAAAGTAATAATTGGAAAAATAGGGTAATGATTGGAGAAAGAAGTAGGGTAATGATTGAAAAACAAAACTAAAACAAAGCTAAAATGGCAAACGAACAAAGCCACAGTACACATAGTTCAAATTTTCGACCCCACTTATCAGAAATCCTAGCTCCGCCACCTGGATGTGGCAGTTATTGTGCATGCTCTAGTTTATGGATGATTTTTATGCTTATATTGGTTCGATAGTCATTCTTAAAAGATCATACTTTCTGATGGTTCTGATATATTTGTTCCATTAGCTAGCAAGGGTATGTTTGAAATAACATGTTCTACTTGCATCAAATTATCATACAGATCAGTAAGGCACTAGTAGGAGAGGAAAGGAGAGAGTAGGCTTCGAAATCGTAAAGAGTAGGCTTCGAAATCGTTTGTGTGACCAATGGATGCATGATAGTTTGGTTGTGTATATAGAGAAAGATGTTTTTGAAACCATTACAAACGAGGCTATCATCCATTGTTTCCAAAGTAAGAAAAGTCATCGAGGTCAATTGTAAATCGAAACTACATTTTATTATTAATATATATCTACTTTTTGATTAACTTGTTAATCCTAATTGTTTCTTTCAATTAGCAACTAGAAAAGTGAACTACATGTACACATAGTTCAAATTTTCGACCCCACTTATCGGAAATCCTGGCTCCGCCACCTGGATGTGGCAGTTATTGTGCATGCTCTAATTTATGGATGATTTTTATGCTTATATTGGTTCGGTAGTCGTTCTTAAAAGATCATTCTTTCTGATGGTTCTGATATATTTGTTCCACTAACTAGCAAGGGTATGTTTGAAATAACATGTTTTACTTGCATCAAATTATCATACAGATCAGTAAGGCACTAGTAGGAGAGGAAAGGAGAGAGTTGATCAAAAAGCTGCCAAAATACATCCATGATGTAGAGGAGAATGCCTTGGAGGTAAGATATTGGTATTGCATGTAGTATCGATGTCAAATTCGTATTTCGTCATGGGATGACTAAATAAGTAAATTTCGAAGGCTCTAAGCTAAATTTCATATTGACCATGACTTATCTTCCAGTATTAATATAACAATCATGTGTTATTTTACTCATTCGTGGTTCTAATATTCGCTCATGTTCTTGCCATTGGTGGAGTACAAATTTATGATATTGAGTGATTGTACTGATTTATATGATTTGACGAGAACAGATGACCCGGGAAGTACTCGCTGAGAAGATTGGGCAGCTTAACTCTGCCTTGGAAGATGTTTCTGCCCTGATTCTTGGTAATGATGCCCCAAAACCAAGGAAACCACATGAAGCAATGTACAAGGCTTTGGACGACAATTTTGCTATTTGAAGTTTCGGTAACCCAAAAGCTGTTATATGTTTGTTGTGTTTTGGACTGGAATGTTCGAAACAAATCTTCTCTGTGAACCTGTCCTTTCGTAGATCAAGTTTCTGGGATGACGAAAAGATGATGCCTCTTTATTACGTATGACATTCTTGTTAACTTGCCTAAGTGATATGTTACATGAACAATAAGCTTGAGCTGCTGTATTTTTCGAGCGAGTAGTTTCTTTTTCTAGCAAGCTATTTAGTACCCGTTTGATTGCCGGAAAAAATGGCGGTGTATTACCAAATCCGGGACTGGTAGTCCTGGGATTATTAGTCCACAGACAAAATAGCGGGATATTACCAAATCCGGGACTAATACCCATTTGATTGCCGGACAAAATGCTCTAGTTAATATGGTTTCCCTTATGATTGGGCAGTGATTTTTGGAGACGAAGAAAAAAATATTCATGCTGGTCCAAGTTGTTTCTTAGTTTTATCGTCTTTTTTCCATAGTCTTCTAGATAATAATTTGTCATTTCTTTTCAAATTAAAGATCGAACCACAACCCAAGCGTTGTAAGAAGCGTTTTTAGTCTCAGTGGGTGCAAAAAAAAAAAAAAAAATCTTTAAAATGTCTTAAAAAAAAATACTTGGACATATATAACAGATTTGGTGTGTGGAAAAAGTGCTTGGGGATTCTTACATTTACCTCAGATCTACCGTCAATAAATAAAGACTTATTTTAATTAATGAAACATACCTAAAAAGAATTTACATTACTATTTAACTCACAATAAAATATTCATACCTAAATGGACCATCCTGTTGGGCCATATTTGAGGCCCTTCCTGGCCACTTCACCTTTTAAAACTCGTTATGAACATCTATCATATACTCCTTCCGTTATTTTTTAAGTGTCCTATTTCGTAATTTCAACTTATTTAAAAAATATCATCATTATACCTTTCACATCAACTTTTTCCTCCACTTTTCCTACTTACCCATCATCATTACACTTTAACTTACTAACTTTTCAAAATAAAATCTACTTTTAAGGACAAAATAGACAATGCATCAACTTTTACCCACTAACTTTACAAAATAGACAATGCTCGTGATTCAGATAGTCGAATTACAAAAATATTTTTTTAACAGGACAACCTGAAATGGAATACTAAACTCTAAATAAGGGACGGAGAGAGTACAACATTGTATCGATCGGATTTCGATAAACATACAATCACAACTTATTTATTTTAAGAGAAATAATGGTTTCAAGTTTCAACCAGTGTAAGAGTTTATTCTGGGTAATAAAAAGTTAGATGATTAGATCAAGTACCTATAGGTATTGGATTGAGTTGATTTTTTACAGCATCCGTTAAAAAAATATTTTACATTTAATGAACAACTTGGATCATTTGTGTGGGACCCGTAGTGGACCCCACCACAAAATCTGTGCACAATCTGTATGTACCAGAATCATTTCGGTTTTTGACCCGCCAGATGATTTTGTGGACTTGGGTAAATTTCATTTTTGAACGTCCAACTTGGATAATCGGATTCTGCAATTTTCAATCTAACAGCCATTTCTAATTCCAAAGCTAACGGTCATTTGTGATTTGACTTAATTGTCACGAATCTGATACTTTAGTGACTTAGGTCCCGTTCTGCTAAGGAAAATAAATACTTATTTAAAACTTTTTTTTTGAATTAAACATGATGTATTGTGAGAGAATGATATGTCTCGTAAAGCGAGAAATAAGTACTACTCCCTCCGTTCCCATTTGGTGTGCCTATTATTTTCCCAAAATTTAAGAAAACATCATAATTACATTGATTTTTTATTAATTTTACCATTTTACCCCATAAGTAGTAGTCCAGTCATGTCAAATCAAGTTTAAATTTTGAATATGGGAGGGAGAAAATGAGGGGTAAAATGGTAATATGAATATTCAAAAATGGAAATTTTTGAAACAAACACATCATTTTGAGATATCCCAAAAAGAAATAAGGGCCTAACAAAGTGGGACGGATTGAGTACTTAGTTAAAAAATAAGAACCTTATTAGAATGGGGCCTAAGTAAACCAAATTAATAGCATAGGGATGAAATAAAAGAAAACACAGAAAATTTAGGGGGATAAAAATGAAATTAGTCCCACTTTTCCCTTGCCTCTCCCCTCCCGACTTCCAAACACAGCGTTAATGTCTGGTTATCCACTTATAGTCTTATACTATCTTCCACTCTTTTCTTTGTTCAATGGCAACCTTTGCTTTGATTTCCAGCCCTAGAATGGCTTGCATCTACGCAAGAAAAGGTACCTCTCTTCTTCTTTCCCTCAACTTTAACCCATTGGTTGGTGATACAGCGTTGCTTCACACCCAAATTCCAACAAACCCTTTTGCTCCTGATTCAGTTGCAAAAATGGGTCCAACTCAATTACAGAAATTGGTTTTCGAAAGACACAAATTGGGTTTCGATAAGCTCAACGATGCTCTTAATTTGTTCCATCGAATGGTCCGAATTTGATCTTGTCTTTCTGTGATCGATTTTAATCAGCTGCTAGGTGCTTTTGCCAAAATGAAGCAGTATTCCACAGTACTCTCTTTATTTAGAGAAATCCGGGAGCTGGGAATTCCAATTAATGAGTATACGCTTCGTATTCTGATCAATTGCTTTTGCCGCATGAATCGAGTTGATTTTGGATTTGCCAACTTAGGTACCATCTTCAAATGTGGTTACAAAGCGGATGTGGTTGCCGTTGCCTTCAACAATCTAATAAATGAGTATATTTTACAAGATAACACTGGTGATGCTGATGCTGATGCTGATGCTGTGAAATTGTTCCTAAGGTTGATAAAATATGAGGACATTATACCTAATGAGGTTACGTGATGAACCATCATAAATGGGCTTTGTAAACTAGGTTACGTGCGGAACCATCTTCCGGCTCTTCCGTCGTGCAGTCCGACGACTTTTGGATGTAGGGGCTTGCAAATCGTGGTTGCCGGAGGCGTCCTCCTCCCACCGGGGTAGGAGATCTAGGTGGGTGGATAAAGTCTACTCTGGTACTGCGGACTCCGTCCGGTTCCGTTACCGATTTTTCTATTTTTTCTTGTTCTTTTCTTTGGTGTCCCCTGTGTGGGATTTCTCCTTGGTTGTTTTCTGCAGTGCTTCGTCAGTGCTTCGTCTGTTTGGAGCGATTGGTTTAGTTGGAGTTGGGTATAGTCTTTGAACTGAGTCCCCTCCTATTTGGTTTCTTGATCCCTTGTTTAGGAATAGAGTTTACTCTTGATGTACTGTTTTTTGGATCTATAATATCACTTGTTATCGTTGTGGCCGAAAAAAAAAAAAAAAAAACTAGGAAAATCTACAATGGCTGTACGGTTTCTCAGGAGTACGCAAAAATGGAACTTTAAGCCTGGTGTTGTGATTTATAGAACTATCATTGACAATCTTTGTAAGGATGGATACATAGATGATGCTCTCAGCCTCCTGTCACATATGAGAGAGTGGGGTGTTATGCCAAACGTGGTTACTGGTTACCTATACCTCTTTGGTGGACAAGTTGTGCAAATCGGGTCGATGGATGGATGCCACAAGATTGTTGAGCGACATGATAGAGCAAAACATTATTCCAAATGTTATAACGTTTAATACACTTGTGGATGCATTTTGCAAGGAGGGAAAGACGAACGAAGTAGAGTGGTTACTCGAGACCATGATCCTTAGAGCATCCCCATTTAGAAGGGGATGGATAGTTATTTTAGATGTAAAAAATGGTTAAAAGCTAATTTAGAAGGGGATGGATAGTTATTTTAGATGTAAAAAATGGTTAAAAGCTAGTTGGATGTAAAATAGAACCCACCTCTATCCAATGGTGAGATGTAAAATAAAGATGAATAATTAACTAACTTTCTTTCATCCTTAATTTTCCTCAACTTTCTTAACCCTAATTCAAGTACTACTTCTCTTGAAAAATAATTTTAGTATTCGGTAATCAAGGACTTAAAGAAAAAAAATTTACTTCCGGCCCTTTTTTTTTTTACTTCTTATTCACTTCAATTACACCATTTACTTCATCCGTTTACTCCCATCAATTCTCAACCACGTCATTTACTTGATCCATTTACACCCCACTCTCAACTACACCATTTATTTCAGTTATTTACTCTCATCCACTCTCAACTATACCATTTACTATAGTCATTTACTCATAGCTACTCTCAACTACACCATTTACTTCAGTCATTTACTCTCATCTACTCTCAATTACACCATTTAGTTACCATCTATATATACTATGGACGGGTATTGTTTGCAAGGACACATGGATAAAGCAAAAGAATTGTTCAAATCCCTGGAGGATAGACCTTGAGCCCGACATTTATAGCTACAATATTTTGGCCAATGGATACTGCAAGAGGAGGAATATAGACGAGGCCATGCGTCTCTTCCGAGAAATCGCTTGTAAAGGGTTAAAACCTACAACCGGTCACTCACACCACTTTGTTAAAGGGGCTGTTTACACTAGGAAGGTGTGATGCTGCAGATAGCATTTTCCAGGAGATGATACGTTTAGGTCAAAATCCTGACATTTTCACTTACTCCATTTTGTTAGACAGCTTCTTTAAAAACCACAAAATCATCAAGGCATTAGAGGTGTTTCGTTCGATGCAAATTCACATTATCACTCCTTATATTGTTGTTTACAATATCCTCATAATGGCATGTGCAAAGCTGGGAAAATTGAAGATGCTTGGAAACTTTTTAGTTCCATTTCAGCAAAAGGTTTGAAACCCAATTTTAAGACTTGTAACATCATGATTGGTGGACTTTGTAAGGAGACCCTGCTGGATGAAGCTGAGGAGTTATACTTGCAAATGGAGGGAGATGGGTGCCCACCAAATGACGTGACTTACAAAATTGTGGTTCGGGCATTCTTGAAGAGGGGTGACAAGCACAAGGTTATGATACTTCTACGAGAAATGATCGACAAGAATTTCAAACCAGATGCATCTACAACGTCCATATTAGTGCATTTACTCTCGGTTGATGGTGGGCTTGCGCCTTTTTAAAAATGATCCAGAATCTTGTGCCGAGGGATAGTAAAAACATGGCCTGAATATTGAAGGAGTTAATTGAAGTTGTGAAAATAAGGATGCTTTATTTGAGGTTCTATTTTTTTTTTGCATTAGGAGTTGGTAAAGAGTAGCAAGAAGTGGGAAGGATATTTTCTTTAAGATTTTTTCCAAATTGTTATAGCCCACTGTAAGGATGTATCCTGTATGATGCAGGTTGATTCAAGAGTGATAGCAAGAGATTATGGGCAGCACTTCAATGAACTATAGATATTCGAGTTGGTAGAAGGCATTAGTCTTGATTGTGACACTTAATAGATTGAGGTGTCAACCAATGGGGAGATATAAGCGTGCTCAACCAATCTATTGCGCGTATCCCTCTTGTTCTTTTACAGACTTACTCCAAGCTGCTTCGTTTTGTACCTTAAAGACTTACCATCTGGGACCCTATTTCTAAATCTGCAGAACAAGGAAAAGAAAAGAAAGGCGCCATGATGTTCCCTAAGCATGACATTTATGTATTTTAGTGCATGCATTTTTCACTGACGACTCCTTAAAAGTGCTTCTTTAGCTTGATTTAGCGAAGCTATACTGAATGTTATTCATATGTGTTTTTGGAGTACTGCGTTCTTTCAGTCTCATTGGTTTAACTATAGAGTTACAATGTCTGCCATAAGATATCCGTAGCCTATTTAACATGCAAGAGGAAGCTTTCTGAACAAATGTGTGATTGATCTCCTTGTATTTGTCTCCTAATTTGCTTGCTTTAGATGATTAGTGCAAAAGTGAAGGCAATTACAACAGGTTGGGTGGTACTTTTGCAAGATGTATTTAGGTTTTTATAGGTATACAACTTTGCTCTCCCTGTTATGTGGTTTTTGATAATCCAGGTGGCCGGGCCAGCTTTCCCTGTCGTTATATATTGGTTTTGAGGCATCATCTGTTGGAGATAATCTGACAAGCTCTTTGCAATTCTGTAGACAGTCATAAACTGTGAATGTTAAGGGTGTCAAGATATTGTCAAAACCTCCAAACAACTGGGGAATGTCAATAACGCCCTCTATTTCGAGACTTGTATTGCTTTTTTAGTCTCAAAATCCTTCTGGGGTTCTCGGTTTAATCGTGTCAGATTAAGTTTTCAGAATTCGGTACATCATATACCAGATTGACTACTCTTGTGCCCTAAGGGAAGTTGCAATGCATGAAATTGTTGTCATACATTTTTTCCCTGCATCAGTATCCAATTCTTAAGATCGTGGAATGATAAACATTTTTAAAAGTTACTTGTTGCTTCTATAGATTCTCATTATAATTCGAAAATGATTAGTCTACAATTCAAAGTCTCACTAATAATTGATTCCAAATATGCCCCTCATTTCTTTATCTTCTAATTTTGTACAACCAAACAAATGAAGGAAAATTCCGCCCCTCCTTCCTCTTCAATTCACATATCTTAAACACCACCACCAACGCTCACCTGCACTACCACCTCTATTTGTACTTGCGTCATTCTCTCCTCTCTTTTCGCTTCATCGTTCTTCTATTCTTTAGAGGTACAAAGAAAAGAATGATACTCACATTCATACTCATTCCCGTCCTTCCTTATATTTCTCATCTTTTTTCCTATGCATTCAAGATAATATTTACCAATTTCTTTACAAATTCAAAATTCACTGAGAAGCTGTTATTGGCCTCAATGAACACACACACACACACACAAATTGCTTCAAAATATTTGAAAAAATATATTGGCATGGCTTGGGTTTCTGGAAAAAGTGCTTGGGTAGTCTTACATTTTTCTTAGATCCAATATTGCCATAGGGACACAAACATGTCCGTAATCATACGATGAGTGTCAATTCAACGTTCATCATGTGAGATACAAGTGTATCGAACAATTATGGTCAGATAGCATTGCTCTTTCTAACCTATGGTTGATATCTGCTTTACTGTTTAGAACATAAGGTTGGTTTATCAAAAGAGAACACGATCCGATCTTCTAGTTAGTACCAGCATTCATGATGGAAATAAAATGAATTAATTTATTTTCTCGCAAAAAAAATTCATACCTACGTCACAATCTGCTCTTAAGGTACTACTCTTTCCATATACAAGAAAAAACAAAAAGATATTACATGGTTTCTCAGCTGTTGGTGTAAATCATGTGTATAAAATGAGAAGGTTATGCATTGGATCCAGCTCCTCTCCAATCCCTAGAAGGAACTGGAGTGACCATCCTGTTGGGCCATATTTGTGGCTTTCCCGGACCACTTCATCTTTTAGAGCTCTTCAAAAACATATGCCATGTCAAACATTATGTCGATTGTATTTCAATAAAACATATGATCACAACTCATTTATCTTAAGACAAATAATGGTTCCAACCCTTGTAGTAGTTTATTTTCTTCAAAATAAATGTGTTCCAAAATCATAACGATCGAAATCCATCGACAAGATTTTTGATATGGTAGATATTTTTTACGAGCTCTAAAAGATGAACCAATGGCCAATGGGAAGGGTCCAGTCAGTGAGAATCCTCTTCCTTACAGATTCTATCAGTTGAGGGTAAGTTGGAGCTTCGGCCGGTTGGGTTGGGGCTCCACAACCTCCATATGAATTCTCACCGTCTGCAGAACACCAAATGAAATGCTACCGTCAGTCTTCTTAACCTTCTGCTGCTGCTCGTCTACCAACCATTCTCCACCTCCCTTGTCATTTCTTGGTGCCAAGTACACAGGCCCTTCAATACCAAACCTGCACAAATAATTTGGGGTGCAGAATTCAGTACAGGGGATAAAATGACGAACATCGTAAAAATCATCATCAGCAACCACCATTCATGATGGGAAACGATTTTGATATTTGGGGTGACGAGATAGGTGCAATCAAAATCTAATCCATTATGCATCTTAGAAAAAAATGTGTGATACATATCATTTTTATTTCTGGTTATGGCAATCATTTGTGATTCATAGACTTCACTCTGTACAGTGACAAGTATGGGAAGCAAAAGCAATCTGGTGCAGTAGCTGCCATTTGGGAAAAGAGAATGAAACCATGGGTAATGGAGCTGGAAGGAGACAAAAAGACATACTTGGGAACGAAAACAATAAAGCCGTTCGATCTTATTTTCACAATTCTGGCCTCTGTGTCAGTCGGCCTGCAAGAAAAAGAGAATTATATGAGAGAGAGAGAGAGAGAGAGAGAGAGAGAGAGAGAGAGAGAGAGAGGTCTTTACACCAACCTTTTCCGGAAGTAGATGAGAGTGTGAAGCTCTACTGAGGCCCGGCTCGCCATCTGGGCATTCCTATGCCGATAATTCAAATCTGCAAGACCCAAAATAAGAGATTTCAAATCTTACATGACACACACACAAGTCATCGAAGCTAGCAAGCTTTAGTAACAAAGTGTTAGACAAGCCCCCCATTGAGCATTCCAATGGTGCAAGTTATTTCAGGACACTGATTCCTTGTCCTATCGTTTTGAACTTGAAAACATTTTGGCTCATTTTAATACAGTTTTAGGGCACAAATATGGTTACTTTTTTTTTTTTTTTTATCCGCCAAAACGCCCCTCGGGCTATATGGTTACTTAAAGCACCAAGATACTCAGAATGCACGGGAAGAGCAAATGTAGTTAGAATATAGTTTCTAAATTTAAGAGAGATAAACAAGCCCATATTTCACGAGGGAGAAATGTGATACCCTCAACATACAATTTGTAATTTAAAATCATTTCCATGACAAAGCAGCAATATGCGGTTGGCAATGGGTTGTTAAATTCCTATTCGATTGAACGGTCATATATCTATGACATGTAAATGAAGATGAATAGCACAAGGCGTTACATAAGCTCCTTTGTGTCCAATTAGAAGCTTCACAGAGGATTATAAATCCAAGATAACCACAACTTTTTGTTTTTAGGATTAAATATCAGTCAAATAGAACATCCGCCAACACAAGGCATAAACAACCGATTGGTGGATATGGTATCCTTTATCGCCTCACTATTACTCCAAGAAGATAAGTGAGATGATCAGCAGTCCTATAGGATTATATTTCCTTCCGCTGTAAGTCACGTCAAAAAAAATAGAGCCATAAAGGTCGAAGCGAAGAAATCAATCCTTACTGTCTGCGATACTGGTAAGTTGGGGCCTGTCTTGGAATATGCCTGGAAGCTTGTAGATGCCCAAAGCTGCCGCAAGCAACCTGTGTACAATGACATCTGCAATGGAAAGCTGTTTCCAGTCAAAAGCTCTTTTCCCTCCTCGTTTTCTTTTTCGGCTTCATTTTATATCAGTGAAAAGAAAAATCACAACCACCACCAAAAAAATGACTTCCTCACCTGCATATCTCCTAATAGGAGAGGTGAAGTGCGTATAGAGACGTGCTGAAAGACCATAATGATAGAACTCTGGGGGAGTGAGATCTCCACTACAGAAATAGACGGCCTGAATTTGGAAAGAGATGGAACCAAAAATCAATGATAAGATACTAGTATACATTTTGCGTACAACAACAAAAAACTAATCTCTTAATAGCGCTGGATGTCATTACCTGTGTCATGCATCTAGTCGCAAGGATGCGAATCAGTTTATTGAAGTATGGATCATCGCCCTGCATCACAATTTTTCCAAGACAAATTTAGTAGATGTAAAGAAATTGAACACAGATAGATGATAGAATGATCAATAAGAAATGAAAAGTAACAAACAAGAAAAAACCTAGCAACAAGTTATCCTCCAACCACAGGTTTTGGTATTGGATTAACCCAACCTGACACACTAACGGAAAAGTAGAAATTAAGACCTAGCAGATAAATTCAACAGGCCTCAGAATAGCAAAAGCGGACCCAAAACCCCAAGTAGGTGGCAGAAGCAGCTTAGGATGGATCTATATGTCATGCCGGTACATATACCATGACATCATGAAACCAAGTAACTCACCACAGCACGATCAAGTGAATCTGCCAATGCTTTGGATGTCGACACATCCAAATTAAGACCAATCGCAGTAGCTGTACGAAGCAAAGGTTCAAGCATCTCTTTGGTTGGACTAGGATGGCGCCTGCAAGCAAAATATAAATGAGTTCATACATCTACTAATAAAATAGACATCTACTGTCCATCAGATTTACGCAAAGCACATAATACTACTTATCCTCTGCACAGAAGTATGGCAGTTCGAAACTTCGAATATACTTCAAGAAAATTCTAGTATGGCATTAAGTCAAAACTTCTTCGTATAGTTAATTAGAGTTAGTGGAGTGTGCATTTTAGAAATCAAGAATTGAACTAGCACTCTTTGTACTCCTGTATATAAGATGTACTCTTAGATTCTCGACATGTATTGTGGCACTTTCATCCATAGCACAATCTTAGGAATCCATAGGAGGGTGCAAGTGAAATGCAAACTCCATTTCAATACACACCATCCAATCATTCCAAGAGATGGTAAAGAAAAAGTACTCTAGGAAAATAAAAACACACACCACAGCTTGAGGGAGCCAGTGAGCGACTTGTTTACCTCAGCAACGAACACAATGGAAAATGTGAAAGGATTTTTTCTGCAACTGAAATATTAGCAGCAAGCATAAACTCCTCCACCATCTGGTTTGCTTCTCGAATTTGATACATTCCTGCAGTTGCAGTTGCAGCTCATGCATTATGCATTTATTCTCATGAACAAGTAAAGCATGTAAATCCTTCAATCATCTACCAAGAAGCAAAGTAAAAATAAGCCATACAGATAATGCATCACGACCCAAATTTGAAGCACACCAATGCTATTAACGAAGTCCATAATTTAATTTCGAACACATCATAGTATAAGTCAGTCCAAAAGCACAAACCTTCCAACTTAAAAGATGATATGAGGAGTATGCCTTTGGACCTTAACTTGTATTCAAAGTGTTGTTTCTGAGATATTTGTGTCCTTTGTCTATACCTTGGGCGTGCCCTATACTGAATGCTCATCAATGGTCATCACTCAGGCACTAGAAACCAATTTTATACAGGGCGGTTTTGGGACTCATATCCTGAAGGACTTCTAAAGCAAACACACATCCCAAAATGCTTAAGGAAAATTTTATAGTCAAGTCACATCTATCATGCATGCTGCTGACAAAGATAAACAAAATGAATAACTCAGTAAAACTCAGTGCGCACCAAATGATGGAATATTAAGTGGTCGAAACCGCATTAATAAATTGGTATATCAATTCATCCACTATCCATGAATTAATTCTACAAATGGTATAGCCCACCTTTTATCGACAACATATAATCAACTTTTTTCATCAACAACATGTAATCAGCCTTTTTCATTTAGAACAGTCAAGCCAGCGTACCAATATCAAGAGGGTCGTGAGTTTCTGTATCAATTTGAAATTTCACCTCAGCAGAGGCAAGAGTCAAGGCACCTCTATCAATACGCCTTTGTCTCATTACCTGCAAAAGCACAATTCATTCACATTAGCCAACAACATAATGAACAAGTGATCAAAAGCATTGACCTAAGGATACATACCTTTGCCAACGCATTCATGTTTCTCAAATCTGTAGTTACTGGATCCATCAAGCGACTACAGTAGACAAGCAGATAAGAGGCATCAATATGGAAATCAAAAGAGAGGAATCTTCAGACATAAAAAGAAAAAAAAAGAAGTGCAGTAACTTTACTTGCAAGAACAAACATGAGCTGACTCTAAATATATGAACTTGCAACCAAACACAAGTTCTCTTTGATCTTGAAGGCGGCATGGGTTGAGCAATGAGCACAGACATGGTAGAAGAGGGTGACAGCTTCATAAGAATATTACATTATTGTGTCGTTTCATAGGAGTGTTCCCACAGAAACAATACACAAAGCATTTGAATTCAATTTACATAATTCCGCTTGTATAATCAAGAGCATTGCACCAAGAGTTAGCTAATTGCTGAATGCGTCATCTAGTCAGGAGGAAGGCACGGTGGCTGCTGGGGTTCTGTTAGGGTTTGGGTTTTAATGTTTTATTTGGGCTTTTAGGCCTCTTAGGTGTTCAGGTTGTGTCCCATTTGTGCTTATTGTTTCTATCTGGGGTTTTAGGCCTTTTAGGTGTTGGGCTCTGCGCTTTTATTTGTTTTATCTGGGCAATTAGGCCTCTTGGGGTGTCTACTTGGTTGGCGTCTTGCCAATCAAGGGTTTGGGTCTCAGAGGGCACCTGTTGCCTTTCTCCTTGCTCCCGTAAAGTACATTTCAGATATAGAGCTGACTCATGTTTGGCTTGGAAAGTAACATTGAACTATGTGGCTGAACCTTTGACACACTCTAAAATTCTGAATATCCTGGAATATCTTTACTCATCTTATACTCCCCCTGATTCTCATGTGAAGAGAATAAGAATCATGTCGACGTTTCAACTCTTTGCCTTTGAATGAGAGAAATATTTTCAGATAATATGGGAAATTTCCCTATGGTTTGGGTATCATCTGTGGACATCCTCAGGAGAACATGTCACTAAGAGTAACCTAGGTGTTTACAAACTTGCCGCATGCTCAAGTTGCAAGCATGAATTGACACTAAAGTGGTTTCTGTATTTGTTTTTATTATACCTCTTTTTCATTTTCCACCATATATTTATGGGAAGGCTAATATCTCAAGCTGCCTTTTGAAAGGACTAGCACTAAGCTGGCAGTCAAGTGGTTTTAGGCGACTAGCAATATCTGAAAGTTTAACTACTAATATGAATGTTTAGCCCCAAAATAATACTGAATAATATCTTTAGCACGTAAGTTTCTTTCCCGAGTCATAAAAAGGCGGAATATATAAAGACAGATATCAGATAGAGCACCTATCATCCATCCTTGCTTGAGCTTCAACATATGATAATGCTGCACATGATTTGATGACACTTTTTGTATATTGAGAAGAGATAATCTCTGCTTCAGGCGTCATTTCCTAAAATTTACATAAACAATGTTAAACAAAAGGTCCAACCTTGAGTGCACAAGCAAATACACAAAAGCACAAACCAATGTGATGAAAAACAATAGATACATGAGCTGAAAGGCTACACCCATAATTTAAGGACTCAGATCCAAGCCAACACTATTCGGTGGTAGGATTAAAAAAAGTGCAACATGTGACAACAAGAATGGAAAAAGAGCAGCATGTAAGAAGTAACCATGGTGAGGGAGAGTAATTAACAGACAAACATAAGAAGTTCCTCATGTAAGGATCTGAAGATAATTTTTTTTTCTGAATGTGGATTGTTGTAGGTGATGTGGCCTGAATAGCCTGACATGTGCTTCTCGGAAGATAGTGGGCACTTAGATGGTCAATTATCACCAGAGATGAACAATGAGAGAGTTCAAGCAATCTTAGGAGAGAGGGTGGAAGTAGAGATCTTCGGATGCCAAGGGAGGAGCATTAAGCCTGAGATGGTCAAGGCTTGATTTCTTGTTCCCAAGGGAAGCTACTTTATAGAGGTGGTGGGAATGACTCACCAGAGACAGGTGGCACCTTTACCTCGGGGACTATCAACAACCAATGTATTCTAACATTGATCAGATATATGCTACTTCACTAGTAAAAATAAAAAGAATGAGAAGAAAACTGAATCATAAGTCACAGAATCATAAACAACAAATAATTCAATTAATTTACCCAGATGACAGAAAATGCTAGTCTCTCCACATCAGCTCGAAGAGAACAAATATCTGCAATATCCAAAGCATTTGTCACAATTAAGATGTTTCTAAAACTAACAACCAGCCAAAAAACCAATATAGTTAGTTCACATGGATGATCTGCAATCAACAAATTTAATTGAAAAGAAACATGTTACCTTCTGTTAGAGGTTTAGGCAGCATGTCAATTCGCCGCTCAACGAGGTAGACCGATGTGCCTCTTTGTGTAGCCTCATCGTCAAGGGGACTTCCAGGGTGCACAAAATTTGTAACATCAGCAATATCTGATTGAATGTTATTAAGGCTCGAGCGCTTGACAGAAAAGCTCCATGTCTAACTGAAAAAACTGAGAGCCACCCCACTGGAACCAATGCTCACACTTCAAAGTAAGAGCTTAAACCATAGCACGGGATATTTTCTCCCTTAATGGAACTTTATTATTAAATATCAAGAAAAAGAGAACTAATCAGCAACAGGTGACAGTTTTTACCCAATAGTATTCAGCAAGATAGGTAATTGTTTCACCAGTAGGAAAATTCTCGAAAGGAATAAAAACTCAAAGCCAAATAAAAAACTTTCAATGTAAACCCCTCCACTAAGGTCATTCTCCCTATAGTGCCTAAGTTAACTCTTGTTATGTTTAATTATTACAGTAACGGCACTATTAACAGTTCTGTTCTTAGTTGGACAGAGTGGGAGCGGGAACAAGGGCGGTAGCGGGAGCAGGGGAATATAGAAGCTTCCCAAGGTATAGAGTGTGAAAGGAATGTGTACATACATTACAAAATAATGTTGCAGAGAGTCTACACTTTAAAATGCAATCATTTTGGGGAGTAAAAATATTGGCCAAGTCCACCATTATTGACAGAAATGGGCTAGCGTCACAATATATGGTTTTCTTTTCAATATATCATGACTTGGGCTTGATTTATGAGTTCATCAAAGACCAATTAATAAAGCAAAGTGACAAATCCCTGTTTTTCTATACAAGGATCGTACATAAGCTCCCATCTTCGTGAGAAGCGGGCTCCCATCAAGCTCCTTAGTTGGGAGCGCAAGAGCGCGCTCCTAAGGTAGGAGTGGCATCACTTTAGGAGCTGCTACTCAGGTTCGGTTAATCCCCATACTATTAGTTTCGACTAACAAGCTACAATTACTTCCAAGTTATAAACAAAGAAAACATAAAGTGTATTGAAGATCAAAGGATACGAACTCCCACTTCAAAATTTCCATTTGGAAGAGCTGTACAGTGCAATGCATCATCAATGTCCTTGCATCCTACAGAGACAAAAGAGTTATTACTGTTGAAAGGTGGGTAACAGTCTAAGGCTCCGTTTGTTTCGATGTAAAACACTTTACACTGACAAGTATTTTCATAAAGAACATTATACATGTATTTTCATAAAGAACATTATACAAGTAAAATAGTAACCGTACTATAAATTTTTGGTGGCAGTGGCCGAACCATCCTCCCATCTAATTCTCTTTCCTCAAATATATTTTCGAGA
This sequence comes from Rhododendron vialii, assembly GCF_030253575.1. Classification (NCBI taxonomy): domain Eukaryota; kingdom Viridiplantae; phylum Streptophyta; class Magnoliopsida; order Ericales; family Ericaceae; genus Rhododendron; species Rhododendron vialii. The sequence continues at coordinate 37,069,280 of NC_080566.1, forward strand.
GCGAAAACAGGTAACATTCACATACGAGAGAGAGAGAGAGAGAGAGAGAGAGAGAGAGAGAGAGAGAGAGAGAGAGAAGATTGGTTTCTGGCAGTGGCCAAATCATCCTCCCATCTAATTATCTTTCCTCAAATATATTTTCGAGAGAGAAAACATGTATACGTGTATATGCATGAGATGACTCAAGGAGAGAGAGAGAGAGAGAGAGAGAGAGAGAGAGAGAGAGAGAGAGAGAGAGAAGAAATGCAAATAATTCAAGGATTTAGAGAGAGAGAGAGTCATGGGTGCGTATCTTTATTAGGGAGAGACAGGTCATAGGTGCATCCATATATGGCGCAAAATCTATTCAGCATGGCCTATTGGAGCCATGAGAGGGAGGAGCCATGGGAGGGAGAAAGTGTGGGAGAAAGATCCTGATCATAATTGTAAACTGATGCCAAAGTAGACCGGTAAGTTGCTTTTTCTGATTTCTTGAAAAATATTACGAATGGAAGACATTTTACCCCAATATGCTCCACCAAATACGAGAAAACTAGGAAAAAATTTCACAGAAAAAATGTTGCGGTCCAAACAAATGGAGCCTAAACTAAAATGTCAACTAAAATAAGGAGAAGAGCAAGTTAAAGAAAGGAGGGCTGATACATCCACAGGTCACATACCTGGAGGGTCAACACTAAAGACACGTAAATGACGCAAATCTTGCCTAATAGGATTTTCCAGATCTTCAGAAGACACAGACCATGGCAATGGGGGCAAGCATGCCAAAACTTGAGAAGAAAATGGCCTGGCGTCAATATCATTCTCTATCAATACAACCTGCAGTAACCACTTACATTATTGCTAAATAAACTGATTCATCAATAATCACCCAGATTTCCTAAAAGACATTCTACAACAGTGTCACTGTCAGCTGTTAAATGAAACAAGAGACAGTTACATCCCAAACAGGGAAGCAAATGATCTTGGCCTTCAACAAACTCACTGTCGAAAATAACAATCAATAATAATGAGATGAAAAATCATATTGCGCACCTCAGTTTCTGTGTCTCTATCACCGATTTCTCCTAATGTTCGTACATAATGGCCAGAAGGATATCGGGATAAACAATCCCAAGAATCAACAGCAACAATAATCCTCTTGTCCAGAAGATTTCCAAGTTGTCGAGTTTGAATCCGAATCTTTGGAATTCTGCGATCTTTGGAGACAAATAAAGCATGGGCAACACCACCAGAGCCTGCAGGCATGGGCATTGGTTCCAACGATCCACAATATCTGCAGGATATAAATAAAATAAAATAAAAACCTTGATACCTTAACCCAAAAAAGGAAGGTGCAACACATAATGACGGAAACCTGGCCGAAACAGAACATTTTCGTTAGGCATAAAAAAATTAAACATGATCCAGCCAACAATATTAGTAAAGCCCCAGTTAACTTACGAGTGCCAGTTCCGTTTTATGACCCCAACAACACGACCAGATGGACGAGAAGATACAGGATTTGCATTTCCCAAAGAACTTTGCATTTGATTTGTAACTCTAGGAGCATCATCAGCACTGCTTGGAACCAGATGAACATCATCTTCTTCCTCATCCTCTAGAAGATAATTGAAAGTTAATAGAAAGAATGTAGCATTGTAAAGCATAGATAGCACACTCCTCACTCACTCTAAAACACTAGTTGACACAATTTACATCGACTAGCTCCACTGCTTTGCCCTAGGTTGTGGAATGGATGATCCAGCATCATAGTGGCTCTCAGTTCGTAAACTTAGTTTCTAAAGAGGTGTTGGCAGCTATAGTGTATCATGTTTGGGGGAAAAGGAATATGCGTATTTTTCAGCATTGTGGCCTAGATGTGTAGGTGTAGGAGTCTAGAACTTTAATTGATATTAAAGAGGACAGGTGTTAATCAAGCCCTTTGTTCTCATTGGCGCTTTCCCAGTTGAATTTCCGATTCTTGTTGATAGTTGGGGGTGGGTTGATGGTCTAGATTGTATAGCTGCTATGTTTTGGTATAGGGCTTGATGTAGTGTGCCCTATGTAGTTAGTTTTGCTTTTCTTTTCACTGGGGAATGCCTCTTTGATCTTGTATATTTTTCCTTTGGTTAATAAAATTTTTAATTACCCAAAAAAATACCTCTTTAATTACCCAATCGACTGCTAATAAAGAATCATATTGCTCAGCAATGATTTCATTGAAGAAATAAGCTTGCACATAAAAGAATAAATAAGGGCAGTTATCATTGTTCATGTCTACAACGCAATGCACGGAATAAGCCAAGAACCAAATGGGTTGTGCTACCTTACCTTCATCAGCTATGGACAGTGACTTCTCTTCATGCCATTGCTCTTGAGGCAAAAGTTCCACTGCCACTACATCACCATTAAAAGCCCTATTCATGTTTGCACGCCCGTATATAATTATCTCATCTCCAATGCTCTCACTTCCAACATAGGCTTCAAATGGATTGTAACGATTGACACGAAGTTTCCCTTGATGGAAAATCCCACGACTCAAGCCAGCAGTAATCTCTGACATAGGTTTATGCTGGGGGGGAGGGGAGAAACAGGTGCATAACTAATGACAGTAATATAAACATAACCACATATTAAGGGGAACAATCATCGTTAAAAAAATGCACTAGCAAATAAGGATACCTCAGTATAAATAATTTTCTTCTTTGAAGGTCTCAGATCTTCAACATCCTCCATGCCTACATCTTCTGAAGGAGCTTGAACAAGCAGGTCAAGCAATCCAGGTTGACCAAGTGATTTTACATACGCCTCAACTGAAACAAATAAGTATATCGATTGGTCATCCTTTTCCAACACAACACCCACAGAGTTCATGCCTCATGGAAAACTCAGCAGGTCAACAAAAATACAATCGCAGCTAAAAGAGTTGCAGACAATTATCTATACCCAAAAATATGCGTGTACAGATGGAAAAAAAGAATTATGTGATGTGATACCTGTCTCAGCAGAAATGCCCTCTTCAACGGCCTTCCTCTTATTATCCCTATCATTTGTGATTAGAACAACCCTAGTTGTATTGCCAAGATGATTCTGATACCACTGAGCTGCCACCCGAATAGCTGAACCACAATTTCTTCTACGTCAGAATAGAAATCAACAGAGACATATCTCAATGCACTAAGAACAAGATTAAGCACCGCAATTACATTTTATACAGATACCATCCCACATGTACCCCATAAAGTAGGATCAGAAGCAATTACTATGCCAAAGTGAGTGTATATGTTATTGATCACACCAATTTTTTATTTTTTTGGACCAATTTTTTATTTTTTTGGACTTGAAAATAATAAAAAATTCTTTAGCAAGACTATTCTATGTGCATCGTGTCACGCAGATATGCATGTTTAAGAAGTTCTTTATAAATTTGAACTCTTTAGGCAGCCATTTGCATCTTCATCTCAACAATTTATCTATCAACGCATTCTAAGGCCTGCAGAGAGTGTACAGTGGGAAGTACTGGGAACCATTCGAGAGAACTTACAAACTAGCATTACCAATTTTCACCACTTATGTTCCCTGTATACAACCTTGGCAAAACAGCTTCATGCCTTACAAATCAATGAAACAAAACACTGTAAGAAAGCAAATGTATAACCTCTATCATTCCGATCATTGGGACTTTCGCCAACCATGGCCTTCACGTAGGTATCCCTAAGGAAAAATAAATAACTCAGCAAGTATTAGGAGCTGTTTCATATAGTTCCAACTACTGCTACTGAAACTGTTTAAGTTCGGACGGGATGAAAACTGAGAGACCTACTTGTGGTATTCATTAGAGAAAACAAAGAACTTCTTCACAGAGTTGCTGCAGAGGGCTCTAAGTCTATTATAAACTCCGAGATTCTTGTTCTTGACCTCATCAAGAACAACTGATAATACGACAACATCATCAATTGCCTCATTCTCCAGCAAGTCGATCTGAAAACACACAGTCGAAACCAAACCAAACCAAACCAAACCAAACTCAAACTTCAGCTACCCCAGAAAACATGAATGTAGACTTACCTTCTGAAGATTAAAAATAAATAAACCAGGAATAAAGGTGAAGAAGAGACAGAGAAAAATCCCCACAACAAAAGGGGACCTCCAGTTGGTTTTGTTTGAGGAGAAGCCGATTTGAACCTTTCGTTTATCGATTCGAAATATACAATTCAAGAGATGCCAATCAGGGGGGAAAATCGATAAAATTACTAACGAAGAAGAAACCCACTGGCATCCCAAGCTCTTGCTAAAATCTTGACTCAAACTCAGACTTGAGTGAGAAAAAACAAAAACAAAAAACACAAATCCCCCCTCATCCATTCCTACCAAAACTCATATCAGAATGAGTTTTACAGACTACCTTACAGGGAAAAAAAAAAAAAAAAAGCTTCTTTAAGTCTGTTCTTCACTCAAATTTTGCAAGACAATTAATATAGCTTTTACTCAAACTATACGAATAAATCTAGGGTTGGCCATTGGAGTATTTGATATCAAATGAAGTTTTTGACTCAAACGACTACTAAAATTAAGTAAAAGCACCATACATTATAATTAGGGCTGCAAAAGAGCCGAGTTTTGAAGTGTACGAACTCAGCTTGTTCAAAACTAGTCTACCATGAGCTTGGCTCATTTAATATCAAGGTGTTCGAGTTCACTTAGTTCACTAAACAAGCCTCTAAACGAGCCGAACCACCACAAACAAGCCGAGCTTCTGTAAACGAGCCAAGTTACAACTGGCTTGGAATTTGGATCAGTCTACCAAACGGGTTTAAAACTCAAGCTCGAACTTGGATAAATGAGCCAAGATACAACTAACTTGAACCGTTTACTAAACGAGTTTAAACCTTGAGCTTGGCTCTCCTACCATCAAGCCGAGCCTCAAGCTGCTCGTGAACAGCTAGGTAAGCGTTTAATGCCCTAATGTTATACATAGTACTTCAAAATTCCACTAAAATTGGAAAACACCAAATTTTTTGCGTCCCAATAGAATTCAAAACTCAGCTCATTTAAAAAATGAAGACTTGAAAAAGGAGTTGACCTGATTAAGAACGACGTTGGTGTCAACAATTAGAACAGTGGAGGCAGTGGAGCTCAAGCGAGCAGCTGAAGAATCGCAGACTTTGCAAAACGGAGCACCACAGTATATATCGTCTCTCAGATAGTGTTCTCTAACTACCTGCATATGATACCAACGTCATCTTGCAAAACCCTAAAGTAAACTTAACTAGGTATTGACTGTAACATGAGAAGAAGATGGTGCGACTAGGGTTTCGGGGGGAGTGGAAACGGACCTTGATAACTTTCCCTTGCCTCGTTTTCCGCGAGAATGATTTGTTCTGTAACATCTTTGTCGAATGTTGTTAATTTCGCCGGCGAGTTTCTGGTTGCTTTCTTCTGCTTACGACGGCGGCGGGTTTTTTTTGTGTTCGGCCTGCTTTTATAGCACTGATGATGATGACGGGGTCCGTGGATTTGATGAAACGGGTCGGGTACGGTTGGGTCACAAAAGGGATCTAAAAGGTCCTGTTTCTCTATAATTTTTTTTTTTTTATACTTTTTATTGTTTTGTTCTTATTTAAATTTTTTCTGCATTTGTAATTTTTGCGTTTAATGCCAGATGTGCCTTGTTAATGATTATTTGTTAGTTTTGAAGTGTGCCTCAAAATGTAATGTCAAATAGGCGTTAACTTGTTTTCTCCTTGGGATTGGATTGAGAAATCTTGTAGTGCTAGTGCTAAGTCAGGTTTTTGATATTGACAATAAATGGTTGAGATATGATTTTTAATTATAATCGCTAAAAAAAATTCATTATCGGTCTAATTGATTTTTTATCTGAACCGTTAATTGATGAGATCAACGGATGTGCGTTGCACTACAACCCCTATAAGGCACTCCGCCGTACATGATCCCGAGTCCCTGAGGATTGCCTTGCACATAAAGATTTGTCTACCAAGAAAAGGGAAGAAAGAGATAGAGAAGATTTTGTATAATAATGGGTGTACTTAATTAACAAAATATTGGGTCCAATAAGTTTAGTTTTTGGCAAAAAAGTTGCTAGACTTTATTATTCAAAGACCAAAATTTAGTTAGTGGCTAAAAAGTTGCTAAGATTGTTTATTTCAATATGAACATTTTTTTGAACAAATATTTCTAACATTAGTGACATTTTGGTTTTGGTTAATCCATTGTGGATGCTCTTAGTCATATAACCCTCGCCTCTCATCTCTTGCGCTCAATTCTCATTCTCGCGAATAATGATAATTTATAATAATCTAAGAAAAAACTTTTAAATTCTCGTCGACACTTGCACGCTCACTTTCATACGCGTACACGCTTGATAATGTCTATTTTGGCCTGATGATTATTTATTGGCCTTATCCAAAAAACTTGGCATTTTTTTTGTTGTCAATTTATATATATTTATTAACTTATCTTGACGAGAGAAATCTGAAAAAGTAAAAATTATAAATCAAATTAATTATTTTTTTAATAAATAAAATAATTATTAAAAAATTATATTTATTTTTAATTATTTTGTCTTTAGTTTTTTTTTAATATTTTCAAAACTTTTTAATACAAAAACAATAATTCATAAATAAAGGAAATTAATATTCACACCCCTTTTTTTTATTATTCACACTCTTTTTTTTTTGTTTCTCATGTTGAAAGTACATGTTTATTTTTATTAAAATAAAAAAATGTGAATATTAAAAAAGAAAGTGCGAATATTAATTTCTTAAAAAAATACACAAAACTAATATAAATGAAAAAAATAAAATGGAATAAACACCGGAAAAATTAGGCCAAAACGGGCGGCGCTAATTACCAACAAGATAAGAACGGTAACCCAAAAACCCAACGAAATCAAAGCCGTTGGTTTCACGACAAATCTCCATTGCAGTAATCTGACAACATCGGAGATCCCAAATCGCGTAGACCATCCGAAGCTTCGAATATCTCTTTGGATCTCTTCCTCGTTTCCAAAAACCCTCCATTTTATCTCTCCTCCAGACGCGCCAATCAAAAACCCAAATCGAGGATTGGATCGAACTCCAATCCACCCTTTTCGTTCTCAAATCAGAATCCCTCACTTCTAAAATCCAATCCTGTTCTCTTTTCGCCAGATGAATCGCAAATTGATCGGCCTCTTCTTATGCGTTCTAGTTATCGTATCTGGGTTTTTGGGTTCGAGCGGCAGCGTTTCGAGCCTGGTCGGGAATGATCTCGATGGAGTCAGTACTCAGCCGGCTAAGCGGTCTCTGTTGTCGATTTCTAAGTGAGTGCCTCCATTTCCTTTTGAAATCTTAAATAAATATTGGGTTTTTCCCTCTTTTGTTTCACTATTCATATGAGTAGAATAGAGGGTTAAGGGCTGATCACATAGTGCGAGCCCGGGCGGCGGCGCGTCTTTGAAAAACATAAACATCCCGAACTACTAAATTTGCGAGACTGTGAGTGCTAAGGGAGAATTGAGAGCGGGAGTGGAGGGGCCTCCTGAAGGATTATGTGACTTAGGTTAGGGGTTTTATGCAATGGTGATAGAATGAGTATAATATATAAGGACGTACGGTGATTAAGATAACGGGATGGTTTGGCTTACTTCTATATACGCAAGAGTGTTTTCGTAAGCTAAATATTTTGTCTTGGAGATCTGAACACAGTTCTTCCAAACATGACGTGATTATGTTTGTATAGTGATTATGTTTGTATACGGACTTCTCTGCTGGTGTAATTCATACTCAATCTGGTGCTACTATGGCCCATAAAACAGCTTCGAAAAGGATTTCATATAGCTTTGGGGTCAAACAGAACTCCAGTGGAGACGCTTCGATTTTGAGCTCACAAAGAATGCCTTTATAATGAGCTTGTCGCTTAACGAAGCAGTGCCGGCTGCTATGTACTAGCGGGACGCTTATCCTAAGCTTCAGAGGAAGTCTGTAATAGGAGAAGATAAATAGAGGAATTGACAATTGTGAACCTAAATTCAGGCATTGATTGTTCAATGGGACAATAGCCCATTGGCGCAAGCCGAGCACTTAAGTGTTCTCGCTATTGCAGCTATCCCTCTCACGTACCCAGGTTCGAGCCGGGGGATCCCTTCCCCCGTCGCTAATAATTAATATCAGGCAATAAAGCATAATTCAAGCATTGATTTTCTGCCATAAATAATGTGTATAGTCTGTATGTGTTAGGAATTAGGAGTGCTAGGAAAGGGAATTGGGAGGGAGAAGATAGAGCTTGATGCAGTGAGACTATGCTCCTATACACAGGAACAAGGGCTATTCTCAATGCAGAACCTCACATTTGTGGACCGTAATAGCCTAATACCTAAATGATTTATGTTCTATTGTGCACGTCCAAAAATGTGACATTGTTCAGTTCTAAAACTCAACAATCCAACACGACCCCAAATTTTCGTCACCTCTCTCTTGTTAAAAGTCATTGTCTAGAGAAAACAAAAGCTCATGTGTTGGAGACTAGAATTTGGATAGCGGAGTTTTTGAATATCAAAATATGAAATAAGGGGGTCATGATGGTCATTAAAGCATGTTTGTACATATTTGCTTTCAGGAATAATAAGCATACTTTCTTGGGGCCAATTATTAACAGAATATCAATCTCGCGTTATGTTATCAATTATTGTTTAGAATGAGATCTCTACAAGCTTACCTCCATCATAGCATTCTTTAGAGATGGTGGCATACCACATTCCTACTCCCATTTGGAACATTTTTTTCCAAAGACAACACAAATTTTCCCCATTGATATGGCAACATCTCGAACGGCTTTATTCTTTATTCTCTCCCCGCCAATTACCACACTCTGTTTTCTCACTTTTTTATTTTATTGTTCTTTTACTTTTTGAAACAGTGAGCATGATACTGCATTGGTTGCTGCCTTGGATGGAACAATCCATTTAGTTGAGCCTAAATCTGGGAAAGATTTATGGTCATTTATATCAGGACCATCAATTTACTCTTCCTATCAGGCTACTGTTGAGCATGATGATGATGATGATAAGGAGAACATTTCCCGGCTGAGCAGCTTCTTCATAGATTGCGGGGATGACTGGGCGTTGTATATGAATGATGCCTTTGGTAAGAGGGTATGTCGGCAAATGTCTCTCTATCTTTCACATTAATGATTTCCCGAAGTTCTATAGTCCTTAGATTCAAGATTGGTAAAAAGACTCCGTCTGGCAGGGTTTTGTTAACAACTACTTGCCCATGATTGCCTGATTCACCCTAGGTCCGTATCATCTATTTTGCTCTTACCTCAATAAAGATGGTTAGTTTTATCTAGATGGGGAAATGTTCATTGGTTGGTGGCTTATGTTCTGCATCTGCTTGTAATGGGACTATTAATTGCACTGTAAATGCATATTATCTAGTGGTTATAGACTATCTTTCCTTTCTTTCCCTCCTTCATGGGGTTGTGAATAACCTTTGTCATAATCACTTAACTGGGTGAATTCTCATATCCATCTTTTTGTCTCAGAAACTCAAAGAGACTATTGAAGAGTTCATCAGCAATACTCCACTCATAGCAGAAGATGGAGGAGTTGTACTTGGGTCAAAGAAGACTACTGTGTTTCTGGTTGATGCTAAGACTGGAAGGCTAATCTACACTTACAAGATGTCTGATCCTCCACCCACGTCACAGAGCAACGTTGTAAACAGTGTATTAAACAGTACTACCTTTGATGAACTGGGACAGTCAGGTTCTTTGAACTTTGAGCCTGATGAGCTTCCTCTTTACATCACAAGAACTGATTACTCACTGAAGTCTTTCGCTCTAAATACCGACAAAGTTCTTTGGAACATGACAGTTGCTGAAATTGGGGCTGCTTACCTTTGTCAAGACACTGAAAATTCATTTAGTGGGGCTCTTTCCGAGTCTGAATCTGAATTTCCTCCTGCCCCTGGGGTTAACTTCAGTATGCCATTGCCATGTCAATCAAAGGCTGTTGTATACCGCTTTCACCGTCATAATATGCTAGGACCATTTTATAAGCCTAACATGCTGCCTGAGGCTCATGATGAAGAAATGATGCTTCCAGAGTCCAATTCAAAGCATGGGCTTCATTGGCAGCCTCCCAAGGTTGATAAATTACCAGGATTGCATGGTAATGATGAGATACTTTCACTGCCTGCTCCAAATGAACCTTACAACAACAACATTGGTCTAGGGCCATCAGTGGTTCAAATGACTGAGAATTCGGGGATCTCTGTTATGCAAGATGTGAAAATGCGTGGCAGTGGTGGACTAAATATGGTTTCTAAAGGGTCTAGTGGATATTCTCTTATATCTCTGGTAATCACTACTGTATGCCTTGTCCCCTGCCTTTATTTTTTAATGGCTAGGAAGGACGGTGAGGGAAATAAGCAGCCCAATGACTTAAATGCAAGTACCGTGACTTCAAAAAGAAAGAAAATACGGAGGTCAGGAAAAAATAATGGTCGCACCTCGTCTGGTGATGGATATGATGAGAGACCATGGTTGAAACTCAATCAAGGAGTGGACGAAAGTTTAGATGGACGCACAATTGGTAAATTGTTTGTCTCCAATAGAGAGATTGCTAAGGGAAGCAATGGTACCATTGTGCTCGAGGGAATTTATGAAGGCCGTCCTGTTGCTGTGAAACGTCTTGTCAAGACCCATCACGATGTTGCTTTCAAAGAAATCCAGAATCTTATTGCATCGGATAGACATCCAAATATTGTTCGATGGTATGGAGTTGAATCAGACCAGGATTTCGTGTATCTGTCATTGGAGCGTTGCACTTGCAGCCTAAGTGATTTAATTCAGATGCACTTGGATGCTCCAACCGTTGGTGAGGACCAAGCTACGGAAGTCAAAATCGAGTATAAAATCCGTTTTGAATCAATGGAGGGCACTGTGCCGGAAGTTAAATTGTGGACAGACAAAGGCTATCCTTCTCCTATGTTTTTGAAATTGATGAGGTTAGTTTAAAAAAATTTGACGTCGTTAGATTATACGCTAGATGTGTCACCATCTCATGCTGAGTATGACACTATTATTTTTGTCTTAGGCTGTCATTCTTCTTCTTTTTCATCTGTAAAATTGGTGCCACCAAATCCTTGAACCTTGTTGTTCCTGTGTAGAAATCCCGTTTGATACTTATGAAAAGAGTAGATGTATCCAATCCTTAGAGGCCATGAAGTTTTGTCGTTGTCCATGGGTGGGAATCTTTATGATATTGTCTCATATTTCTAGTAGTGGATGTTGCTTAATAGTTAATTCCATACAAAATACTATAATTTTCCAGGTCCATTTGCAGGAAGGAGTACATCTGTACTATTAGGCCCAAGCCCTTCTGATCCTGGAATTCGATTTATCTCAGTCAGTAGACTTTAAGTAGACTGGACCTATTTCATTCTTCTCTGCATTGAATCTGGAACGGAATCCCATTTCCATGAGCACATTTGATTAGAGTAATCTAGCAGATAGAGTAGGATTTCATGAGCTGATTATGTTTAAGATTTTAGACTTATTGACCAAAAAGGCAATTTGTGAAGAGGCATTGTGCAATGTCCCATGTATTTTTTATCCAATTCCTAATGCCCACATAAGTCCTGGCTGCCAGTACTATTCTCTATTCGCAAACGGCCATAAGAATTGATGACTGGATATGTGAGCTGCTGAGCTACATCAAGAATGCTAAAGCCGGCAATGTAATCTTACTTTCCTATGGCAATACGGCAGTTATAAGTTTATGGTAGATTGCCTTGTTGATATTTTTAAGCACGCAGGTTTAAAACTTGTCCTTACTTGATTAGACTGCATCTCAGTATTTGCTTGATATGCTTTTGTTTCCTTTCGTAATACAGGGATGTGGTTTCTGGGCTTGTGCATTTGCATGAATTGGGGATAGTTCATCGAGACTTAAAGCCTCAAAATGTGCTGATAATTAAAGACAGATCTTTATGTGCAAAGCTTTCTGATATGGGTATCAGCAAGCGCCTTGTTGGGGATATGTCTTCCTTGGGCCATCATGCTACTGGCAAGTATTCTTGACTCATTATTATGGCGGCAACTGCATATTTCCTCCATTTCGTGCATTCTATTTGATTTGCAACATCTTGAACCTTTATGTACCCGTGATTTTATTGGAATTAATGATTTAGGAGTATATAGAATGTCCCAAGTTTTTGGAAATTATTTTACTTGCCAGTATTCTCTAGAATAATTGCATGATCCCACTTGTTTACCATGAATTATTGGTAGCATCACTGCTAGTTATCAGATATGCAAATGGTGTGTTCTGTAGTTCAATTCTAAAATCATAAGGTTTGATTGTTGTTCATATGTATTATTTGGGGAATGCTAACCACCACCAATGGGGTATGCATCTAAATTGTATGTAGTGTATTTTTTCACATACACTACCTAGCTTCACTATTTCACTTCAAGTTATATACGATTTGTAGTCCTATTGTTCAGTATTTAATTTCATTAGCTGTTACAGGTTATGGAAGTTCGGGGTGGCAAGCTCCCGAACAGCTTCTCCATGGGCGCCAAACGCGCGCTGTTGATATGTTTAGCTTAGGCTGTGTCCTCTTTTACTGTATTACCGGTGGTCGACATCCGTTTGGTGACCGTCTTGAGCGTGACATCAACATTGTGAAGAGCAAAGCTGACCTCTTCTTAGTGGAGTATATTCCAGAAGCTGTGGATTTGTTATCCCGTTTATTGGACCGGGATGCCGAATTAAGGTATGACGCAAGGAGATTATTGCCTTGATGACTACACAGTGATAGTTATACTTGTCACCTCTTCGATTTGTTGTTCTCTGTGCCATTTGGAGACGGCGAGACACTACGCTGTTTCTTTGGTTCTGTGAAGGACTACTAATGCTGTGTTTGAGATATCTAAAAAGTCAATTTTTTTTTTTTTTGCTTTCCATGAAAAACGCCAACTAAAGAAAAACGAAGTTGTTTGGGCTAAAAAGTCGCGTATTCTTTTTGCAGCAAGAGTAGGGCTAAAAAAATCTAAGCTGTTTGAAAAGTAGAGCTTTTTTGTGCTAAGATAGAATGACAAGCTTTTGTGGTGTTTTAGCCTAAAGCTACTAAAATAGACAACCGAGCACTGTCTAAGCTGTTTCATGGAGTTTACAATAGAGATGGCAATCTCGACCGAACCGATGGGTACCCAAACCATAACTGATGTTTTTCCCTGAACCATAACTGAATTTTTCCCCGTGGATATGGGTATGGTTGAGGTATTGGAAAACCGAACGGGTATCGGTTCGGTTATGGTTTAACTGTTACCCGAACCGAACTGAAATAAGGAAATTACAACAATACCCCATATGTATATATATGCGTGTGTGTGTGTGTGTACGGGACGGTTCAAGGGACACCCAAAAAAACACCTAAAAAAACACCCCAAATCTCAATCTCATAGTTCATGATCAAATTTTTATAATCCGAACAGTTCAATGTGTGCAAAATGTGATTTTAAGGGTGCCCGCGAGAAATTAGCAAAAAAAATGACCGAGAAAGGCTTGATTTATATATATATATATATATATATATATATATATATATATATATATATATATATATTTATTTATTTATTTATAAAATAAATATATACACATACTCCACGGTAGCGAGGTTTAAAACTTAGGGTTCACACACTTGACACTCCTATTACTTTAACAGTTTCATCCACCCACCCACGCCGCCCCATATCACATCCTTTGCAACTCCTCATCTTCTACATCCGACTCATTCTTTCTTGCTGTCACCCCTTCACCATCGATTAAGGTTTTCGGCCGTATCTCTCTCTCTCTCTCTCCTGATTTGAGTTCCCCCTCCGCCGTCGATCATAAGACATCTCTCAACAAATCTGCTTCAGGTTCACCTCCCTCTTCTCCGTCCAGCTTCCTATCTCCCGCTTCCCGATTTTTTGTATCTCGATTTGTGTTGTAACTGGCAAACTAGAAAGATGGGTTCTGGTTTGTGTTGTATCTTGATTTTTTAAGTCGAAGCTGTTTTGCCGTAATTGATAGGATGATTTCTGGGTTTTTTAAGGTCCTTTTCTATCGAAGGGGATGACTTTGGAGGAGAAGAAAATCCCCATCTTTCTTGGTTTTTCTTTTTTCCCCATCTTTCTTGGTTTTCCTTTTTTTTGGATCAGAAAAACGTCTTGTTCAGTTACCCATTCGGTTCAGGGAATACCCGAAATCCGTTTGGTTCGGATATGGGTAACCACTTCTCTCCCCGTTCGGTTATCGGGGCGGATTCGGGTGGGTAATTATTTCGGCTATCGGGTACGGAATTCCCCATATCTGCCCCAATTGTGCCGATTGCCATCCCTAGTTTACAAGCTTGAAAAACCATTATACATCCATTTTAGAATCTGTAAAAGTTTTTGTATCCAATGAACAGATAATACAGTAACCTTGAGTGAGACATAAGGCACATTCCAACTTCGTCGTTGACTATTCGCCTTTGCAGGATTCTTAGTTCTTTTTCTTTGAGTTAATTTTTCGAAGACCCATTTTATGTGATCTACTTAATTGATGCAGGCCGAAGGCATCGGAGGTGTTTAATCATCCTTTGTTTTGGGATTCTGAGATGAGATTATCATTTCTCCGTGATGCGAGCGATAGGGTAGAACTAGAAGACAGGGAAGCTAACTCTAATCTTTTAAAAGCATTAGAGAGGATAGCTCCCTTGGCTTTAGGCACAAAATGGGACGAAAAGATGGAACCAACATTCTTGAAAAACATCGGAAAATACAGGCGGTATAAGTTTGACAGTGTTCGTGACTTACTGCGAGTCATGCGGAACAAGCTGAATCATTATAGGGAACTTCCTCTTGAAATTCAGGTTTATTTCTCATGCAAACACTTCGGAATTGAATATTTATATACACAAATATCTTTCCATTGTTTCCATTGTAGGTGATGCGAGTTTGATTACTGGTGTTCATTTCAGGAAATTCTAGGACCGGTACCTGAAGGATTTGATGGCTATTTTGGGAGTCGGTTTCCGAAATTGTTGATGGAAGTGTATAAAGTCCTGCATAAGTATTGTAGAGAGGAGGAAGGGTTTAACAAGTACTTCAAAGCCAGTGTAGTTTGAATATATGCTACAACAGACTACATGAGCGTGCAGAATGCACGGTATGGGGTCCTTCTGACTGACGGATGTGTGATCGTACTTCTAACTTGTGTACAAATGTAAATATGGCTGTAATCGGATTATGATTGAAGATGTTGATTAATGTTACTAACATTTATAGACCTGAATTTGAAATATCATTTCGTATTCCTTTTTTAAGTCATTTTCTGGTTTTTTCAGTTATGGAAAATTTCACCATCTTGCATTCGGGTTTGATTCGCTTATGGGTTTCACTGTTAGTTTTCATCTCTGCTAGAATCCAGTCCGTTTGGCAAGCTAGGAGAACAGAGAACAAGGATTGGGTAGAGAAAAAAGAAAGAAAATGCAGGATACTGGTTTCTTTCGATATTGTCTGGTTAATGATTTTAGCAGATAAATGAAGGGAAACGATTGTGTTCTATTCTTCTGCTTGGGAAAAGTAAAAAGAAATGGTACGGGCGCAGAATTGTTCCTGTCCAATGCATGTGGGTCTGCACAATGGACATGAGATTTGCAAACATCAAGCGCTGCACACATCGGACAGTTCCACATGCAAACACAAGTGTTTCAAGCATCTTTCAAAAGATAAAACAGAGAAAATGAAAGAAGATGCAATTTTACGATATACTGTATGTAGTAAAACCAGAATCTGTCCACCTTTGGAGAGATTCAGAAAAGTGGATTTTATCTTTCACATGGGTCCACATACATCTAACAGTACCAAGCTGTGTCCGAAATTGTGTTTCTAACTTTTTTTTTAATACCTTTTCTCCTCATTTCTCTCCACCAGCCAACCAAGTGTTTTGGGAGGGCTGAGTTTTTTCTTTCCTTCTATTTTCTTCTCTCTCCAACTCACCCTTGTCACAAAAACCATTCTACTCTACATCAAATGTCTAGTTACCAAAATCCCCTTCCAGAGGGCGTCTATGACAATCAGTTGAAGTACAGAAGTGCAGAGGTCGCCCGACATCCTTGTGCATGATACAGCCACTGCTGGTGCATTAGCTTTATCGTTGCAAGTGTTGCAACATTTAAGGATTGCGAAACTGCTGGCGAAGATATGGCTGCACTTTATCTTCCCAAGAAAGCTTTGTTCTTATAGAATGGGAGAGTTGGGTCTTTAACTGGGGAAGATGGAAAGAACCTTGCAGAAATGAGTAATAGGTTCATCGGGTTGAGTAAAAAAGACGAGTTGCATGTCTTGGAGCTGATACTTCTAAATTATGCTAAGGTTGTCCAGTGTTGAAGCCTTCACTGATGGTTGTACTTTAATGGGCAATATATCAATTCAAAATTCCAGAAAGTAGCAATTTCATTTTCTCCTTGGAAACTCTCAGCTTCTTGGGTTTTACGACGATAATATCATGTCAAAATGAGATAGCACAATATACCGTTATGTCCGTGTACTGATTACCTATTTTCCAGAGTATAACCGAATTGAAAATAAGACGCTGTCTCTGTAATCCAATGCCAAACCAACTTCCTCCTTAAACTTATATCGTCTCTAAGTGGAACTATTGATACATTCCCTGAATTGTCTCCCACAAAATCATCAAAGCAAGCATATCTGAGATGTATAGTGCACTGTTGTGCAATATTATCTCATCTTCCAAACAAAACGCCAGAGTCAATGTAAAATCAAAGATAGAGCTCTAAACGGCAGTGATGAACTGTATACAGTATAGTGTTCTGGCTGCATACAGAGAAGTATGGATGTGATGTCTGGAGGAAACCAAAGTGATAAAGTTTGCAAAATGACTAGAAAACCTACTCCAACATAAGGTGATATAAATAAAATGGCACCAGCTAGGACAACTCATCTCCACTAAGGATTGCCTCATCAAAAATCCATGAATAGAAATGTAAACGAGGTCATTGGAATTACATTATTGTAAATAATGTTCTTTTGCGTATCTCAGATGTTCAAGATTTGCATAGTGGCAAAACATATATGGTAATTAGACCAGAGAATGACAGGTTTGAGATTCTTTTGGAATAAAACCCAAAGTGCAGATAGTCTTCCTGAAGGGGGCGAGGTTCCCTCTTCAACTGATATCAACATACCCACAGGGGCTGAACGTCTCCAATCAGATTTTGGTGGCAAGACCATCTGCATAAATATTCAACTTACTAGAGAGAAAAAAGAATCAGGTGCATAGATTTTGGAATGACAAGTATGATCCGGGTCTGTACTCAGCAACGATAAGAAGCAAACCACCGTTTATAAATAACTAAAACCCCAGTGTCAGGTACTCAACACTTTCACAAGGATATGGACTCTATGTTCGACATATTTAGTTGAGCATCCATCTATCAAGGATATTTTGTAATTCGGAATTACATGAACTATGCAGGAAACTCCAATCTAATGCATGAAATGCCTTAAGGCAATTAGTAAACTCCATTTATCCCAGAAAGAAAGAAATGTTCTGCCATATGCAATTTATTGGGCGTATTTCTGTGTCTGTGAGGTGGAAATTAAATGAAATCGACACTCACACACATAGCCGCACTCGCCAATTGTACCCGAGTCCATGTAACACAGGGCAGGACAACATGAAGTTATAAATTGGACCAAATGACTAATCTTTCCATATAAATGTTCACATCTAACAACGAAATGCATAGATTGCTAAGGCTAAGTATGACTATCCTCCAAGAGGACCTAGCCCCTTGTCCAAAGCCGAACCAGACACAACAGACCCTGAGCCTTCACACATACTGATCCTCTATAAAGGTGAATGACTACTTCAAGTGTGTTTTGAAGGGATAAAAGGGGAGACAGATTTTAAAGGAGTGCTTTCCCTTGAACAAGAACTGATGATATTGATTCACATATGACTGATGCACAGGTAACTTGGCACTTTACAATAGCCCTGGTAAAGGCTATAGCGCAAGAGTATACATACAGAAAACATGCCTAAATGTAACTAATATGGCCGATAAACTTCTTACGTGGTGCATTGTAATTTTTTACTAAAAACTCGAAGTACTAGCTGACCCCCTGCAACTTTCCACCTAGTGTAGTAAGTGACAAGCAACAATATCTCTTCAAACCAATCAAAACAACAGGTTATAAGTTGGCAAGAGAAGGCAATTCCCAGACGTGAAACATGAACCCTGAGTATATAACATCACGACCATTTTGTTTCACAAGTATACTGGCCATCACTGCATAGCTTAGCCTTGGCCCCAAAATGCCTTATTCAAAGCGGAAAAAAAGACAAGAATAAAAAGATTTCCCCAACATTTTCCCAATTAGTGCAATGAAATCCATGAAAAAAGATGCGCATAACGAAGGAAAGTAGTTTGATAAAATCTCGAACATGACAACATAAAAAGCATATTGTCCTTCCCAATACTACCATATAGATCCTGATTCCAGTTACAACATAAATATCGTCTTGATTTCATACATAGCATCCATTTCAAGAAGGATTCAAGGTAACCCATCAGAAGTAATAAGGTAGAAAGTGGACCCATCCCATCCCAAGTTAGAGCCCAAAACATAAAACATTGTTTGACATAGAACATTGGAGGAGATTGCAAGACAAAAACTCCGGACATTGTTTGACATAGAGGGCATAAAAAATGGGATTTCTAAGGGTAAAGAAAAAGCATAGATGCTGAAATCGTAAGTAGAGATACCAACAAAAGCATCATCCATAGTTCTGAACAGTCAGGGCATATTACATGATCTAGGACTGGTGTAAAACATGTAGACATTGTGCATACTCTTTTGACTACGATGGACCTAAACAAGCAGGAGGAAGCAATGAGAACACACGAGTGCGTCGCATACTATAAATTTGGGAAAAGTCCATTTTACTGGCGCTTTACCCCTGAGGTTTAAACTTGACCACATAACCCCCACTTGGTTTATAGATCTCCATCCATTTTAACAGTCCATGTGCGGATGTGCCATACGCACGTAGTTTGCAAAAAAAATTGTCAATGAGCATTTTCCCTCCCAAATGAAGACCAAAAGATGCCCTTAGGCTATAAATAAAAAGGAAAGCCCCAGTGTTCTGCTCTTCACCACACTGGCTGCAAGATTTGGTCCCACTCACCCATATTACCATGAATACTACTATGTACTCCCTCATCTCCGTCCTCGTATTTCTGGCCCTTCACCTTTAAGATCCCCATTCGTCTTCTTCCTCTCCGTAGTGAAATATCTTTCTCAAGCATTGCAATATGCGAAACCATTACAAGCAACTAATAAATTGTCTAAAGCTCTTTTAGAGCTAAGTCTACAATGAGTCTGGTAGATTTACACGACACAAAGATTGGTCAAACCTCACATTTCGAATACCAGGTTCTAGTAGAAAGCCTTACCATGCACAACCAACCGCGAAAGCTATAAATTCAGAAATGGAGTTCAAGTTTATAAGAGGCATTTGTGCTTTCCACATCTGTCCAACACATATTTCAATGCATTGGTAAACGAGAGCTCCTGAAGTTGAGATTTTATGCAAGTTTTTTTCTAAGTAGCAAAATTGAATCAAAATACTTCACAAAATCCATAGGCCGAAAAAAGACTTCCCTCAGAAGCCAAATGTCAAACACGTGAGAGGCATATAGCTTGGATCGATTTCTAATGCCGTAAGCAAGACAAAATCAAAATCGGAAAAGCTATTATGGGTGCCAATAGAAACTGAATTAGATGCAGCAACCAACCATTGTACCTTAGATTGTTCCTCACATTATTGGGCTGCAGAAGTGGTTCTGTTTCTAAACTTCTGAGACACAAATAGAAAACACCCGTTGTTGTAGAGAGAGAGAGAGAGAGAGAGAGGCGATGGGTGTGGCCACGGAGTTTTTGGCCGAAATGGCCATAAATTGTAATCAAATTGGGAAAATACCTATCTTTCTAAAAGTTTTGTAAAAATATGTCATCGCTCCTTTTCAAAAGACGTTATAGCGGTTAGGCGCCATGTGGCCGCCATGTAAAAAGCTCCTTTTGAAAAGAAGCTAAATTTAAACCCTAATTGCTCCTTTTGAAAAGGAGTAGCACCTTTTGTAAATGAGTTATAATTTTAACTAGTAGCGCCTTTTGAAAATGAGCTATATATAATCCTAACCCCAAAAATACCGACGTTAGTTATCTCAATTTTTGAAACACAAAGTGAGAATTTGTAGTATTATCCAAAGAAATAGACTAGCCATAAAGATATTAAAAAATTTCACGATTGTGTTAAAAAAATTAGAATTATTTTTAATTTGAAAGAGATTGGATATAAAAGAGTTGAGTGATATGATATAGAGTTGACTTTAATCAAAGCATCCCCTTTTCTCCTCCTATTTGATATTTCTCTTTCTCCTCCTATCAAATTCAATAAAACAAACCATGCCAAGAATCATGTTGGGTGAAATTATAGCTCCTTTAGCTCCGTTTGAATATGAGCTATAACTCCTTTTAGAAACTCGTATTATCAGTTATAATGCCTTAATGTATTGTTTTTTAAAAAAAAATTACGTCAATTAATTTCATGAGGGATACATCATACAAGTCTTTTATGTTAATCAATTATTTATCCGGACGTGTTTCACTAGTTGAATTTGTTCAATAAGTTAAGTACTTAGTTGAGGTTTAAGAGAAAGCAAATTCAAGAGAGAGCAAATTCATTCACTTGGTGATCGTGGGAGTGAAAAATTAATAGTACTCACAAACAATCATACTACAACAATATATGTTACTCTGTAAGAACAAACCCATGTAGTTGGTTTCTCTCTCTAACTCTTCTCCCTCTCTCTGGGGTTTCTCTCTCACACTAGCTAATATATCCCACCATACATATTTGTAAACAAATTACATAATCAACAAACAACTAATAATCAACCACTCCTCCCTCTAACTATGTACCACATCCAAATCACGAATTCGGGCTCTTCCTCTCTCGTTTCTCGGCAAAGTTAATTTGGAAATTTCTATATCATATCAACTCTTTTATATCCAATCTTTTCCAAATTAAAAATAATTCTAATTTTTTTAACACAATCGTGAAAATTTTTAATATCTTTATGGCCAGTCTATTTCTTTGGATAATACTACAAATTCTCACACTTTGTGTTTCAAAAATTGAGATAACTAACGTCGGTGTTTTTGGGGTTAGGATTATATATAGCTCCTTTTCAAAAGGCTCTACTAATTAAAATTATAGCTCATTTTCAAAAGGCGCTATTAGGGTTTGAATGATAGCTCATTTTCAAAAGGAGCAATTAGGGTTTAAATTTAGCTCCTTTTTAAAAAGAGTTATCTACGTGGCGGCCACATGACGCCTAACCGCTATAACGCCTTTTGAAAAGGAGCAATGACATATTTTTACAAAACGTTTAGAAAGATGGGTATTCTCCCAATTTGATTACAATTTATGGCCATTTCGGCCAAAAACTCTGTGGCCACATGGATAAGGTCACCGGCTCCAATCGCCCAAGTCGCTAACACACCTCGGCCGGCTGACTCAGAGGTCGGAACGGCGACGGTGAAGATCGAGTTGGATGGGGCGACGATGTTATAACGAAACTAGAAGGCGGAGGGAAAAAGTCTTCTTAAAATTGTAATCAAGTGTTCCCGGCTCACTTTTTCCCAATTTTTTTCGACATATATCTTTCCCGATTAGATTCTAAGAATTATCCGATTGACTTGAAGTCTAACAAAATCATTTTAATTGACAAGTTTAACAATATGGACAAATCGGATCATAAAAATAATTCCAAAGTAAAGTCCAAAATTTCAAAAAATGAAAGAGAAAACTTTTTCTTTCATAAGAGTTATAATCAAGTGTACCTAGCTAATTTTTTTTCATTTTTTTGGGGAATCTTTCTTCTCCGATTAATAACCAATTGGTAATGGATTGAATTCCTGATTTTCAAAAACATTATAATCGATAATTTATACAATAAGGACGAATCGGATCATTAAATTAATTCCAAAACAAGGTTGAAAATTGTCAAAAAGTGGGAGAAGCTTTCTTCTGGATACTTCTCAGGTTGAGGATGAGAAGTATGTTTACCGCCGAACTCGCGTTTCTCAAGCCCGCTGTTTTATTCTTCCAAAACTCGCATGTTCAAGGCACGATTTCAAAACATGATGAACCCGCGCCGTGGTATTAAAATATACTTCGCATTTTCAACTGCGAAGTGCAACGGAACAGCGTCGTTTCAAGAAGCCATCTTAGTTCTAAGAACCTTGGGAGACTAAGCAGCAGTTTTTCTTCTTTTATCGAACATAGTTCAATAATCCGAGACATTCACATTTTAGATATAATAGGATTCAATAATTATGTACAAAATCAGATTTTCAGAATATAGATTTGTTCCTAATCTTGTTGTCAAAAATCATTTTTGTGTTTCTTAAAATGGGTTTTGTCACATTGAATCATACCTATCAAACCCGTCGTCCCCCAACCTCGCCTTGAAGATGCGCTGGTTAAACTTCATATTATTCACAAAACCGCGTCGTCCTCTTGGTCTACCAAACACTACAAGCTCGAGCTTTGTAGTGTTTGAGCTCGGCTCGTTTACTTTTTTTTTTTTTTTGCCATGTTTATTTATTAGCAGGAATTAATAGAGTGTCAGTATGTTAGTCAATAGGTTCAAAGACTGTCCAGAACCCTGAACCCCAAACCTACTCCCCATGAGGCTCAAATATTCGCCACCACTGGGGAGACACACGAGCAAACCAACTTAACTAAGCTTGGTTTCTCCGGCTCATTTAGTAAACGAGCCAAAAATTTGCGCTCGAGCTCAATGTGTTTGTAAACATGCCAAGCCCTCAACAAGCAATAATTTACTTTACAAGAGTCTTTAAACGAGCCAAGTCTATACAAAGAACCGGAGCTTTTGCGAGCCGAGCCAAAAACTAACTTTTTGAGCTTTTCTTGGATATTTTCCAAAATAATTGTTTAAAAGTTAAATTTTTTTACTTTTCCGATTCCTCTCGTCCTTGCTCACCCATATCACATAAAAGTTTGACGTAAAACTAACAAATGCAAAAAAAATTGAATAAAGACAAAACCAAAAAAGTATTCTGCATAAGTTAATCACTAGCGTAAACACCCTTTTGATTTCATTACTTCAGTTCTACAGAGTATGAATACAATTAGGCTACAGGATTATAGACTAATCAGTCCAGTGGGTTGTATGTACAAGGTTTTAGCGAAGGTGTTGACATGGGAGGATAGTCTTAATCTGCCTTGGCAATCTCTGCATTCGTCATTAGGAGGAAGCTATGGTACACAGGGTATACCGTATGTCTAAATTATGACAATTTGTGATTTTCATTATGCCGATTTTTGGTTTTTGAATGCATATTTATGATTCTAGTTACGACTTGTACATTAAAATTTACCTGTTGAACAG
Source organism: Rhododendron vialii (assembly GCF_030253575.1). Lineage (NCBI taxonomy): Eukaryota > Viridiplantae > Streptophyta > Magnoliopsida > Ericales > Ericaceae > Rhododendron > Rhododendron vialii. Next base: position 37,092,802 of record NC_080566.1, read on the forward strand.
GTCATTAGCAGGTTATCCATAATTAAAAAATATTGTTATTATGTAATCATAATTATTCGTACCGAAATCCATAATATTTATACCCTAACCAAATATATACGTACAATATCAAAAATTAAATAATGTTACCCATAAATGTTATAACAATACCATAAATTGGCATTATCTTACCACAATGAATCGTACCAAATTTTTTTTGACTCGTATGATATTCCGTAACAAAATCAAAATATGTAGTACTAGAATCAACAATTGTTATACTCAAGCCAAAAATATTTGTAAAATGCCACAAATTTTATAAAATATCCACAATTATTATAACAACACCTAAAATTGTCATTTTCTTAACACAATGTGTCGTATCAAAAGAAAATATATTTAAATACCACAAATTATATAACAAACCATAATTATTATAGCAATACCATAAATTGACGTTTTCTTACCACAATGTGTCGTACCAAATGAAATTAATTAAAATATTCCGTAATAACACATGTCTAAAATACCACAAATTTAGTAATATAATCAAATTTGTTATGACAACGCCATAAATTGACAATTTCATACCCACAACGTGTCGTATAAAAAAATTCAATCAGAATATTCAATTAACGAGTTATAATCAACAAAATATTATACCACAAATTCAGTAATATAACCAAAGTTGTTATGACAACACCATAAATTGGCGTTTTTATACCCACAACGTGTCGTATAAAAAAAATTCAATTGAAATGCTCAATTAACGATAGTTATTATTAACAAAATACCATATCGCAAATTCAATAATATAACCAAATTTGTTATGACAACACCATAAATTGACGTTTTCATACCCACAACGTGTCGTATAAAAAAATTCAATCAGAATGTTCAATTAACGATAGTTATAATCAACAAAATATCATACCACAAATTTAGTAATATAACCAAATTTGTTATGACAACACCATAAATTGTCGTTTTCATATCCACAACGTGTCGTATAAAAAAAATTCAATCGGAATGTTCAGTAAACGATAATTATAATTGGCAAAATACATTACCACTAATTATTTTCAATTCCCGCCACATTAGTTTTTAAAATTTTAAAATTTTCACCATATTATCTTAATTTTCGATTCCCTCCATACTATTTTTTCAAATTCTTATTTGTTCCTACACAATACCTCAATAATTTAAACTAAAAATGAAGTTCTCGCACAAAAATTTCATCCAAGAAATTCACCAAAAAGTAAGTACTATACCCAAAAATTTTAATACAACTACAATTTCCTCTCAAAATATTGTCTAAATCAAATTATTTCTCCACAAAATTTAATTCAAAAAATCAAAATTCCTTCGTGGAAAAATGAGAGGTCACTAAAAAAATAATTATCCTACTGTCTCAAATGCATACACTTTCGACACTAAAATGGAATACAAAAAAATAAGTGTGAATATCAAAAAATAGATTGTGAAAATTACTCCCCTTTTTGTAATTGGTGAAATTAATTACATTAATACCCAATCTTATTAATATTCAGGGCGATACACTTAACAATTGGCACTATATATTTGACACATGGATCGGTGTCAAACCTTCACCCTATGCATACCAATCAAAATTTAATGGTGTTCCTTGGAACTAGGTCGTGGAAGTAAAATCTAAATAATTTTGTAAGTTTATTGTCATTGTACTTTCTTTCAAAAAAAATTATTATAGTCGACATATTGATTTACACCAATGACATAGCCTGAAAATAAAGCCCATACGTACAAGAAAATATTATATAACTAATAGCCTTTAGAATTACAAATTCTAAATTGTGTACTATAGTGATAAAGTGTTGGAATTTGGACATTTATCTAAAAGATCTGGAGTTCATGTCTTACACTCTTCGTTCCTATTTTTTTTTAAAAGAATGTTGTTATTTTTTAGGATAAATTACATAGTTAGTCCTTAAATTTTCATACTTCAACAAATCTCGTCGTTCAATTTCAATACAACATTAAAATATAATAATGCACCATCTGAGCCCCACGTAAGGTGTTTATTTTATTTTATTTTTTATTTTATCAAAATCGTCTATCTTTTACATAATATTAATTAGGTCATTCGTACCAAGAATGAAGTTGATGGCTTATAGCTAGACACTTAATTGGATGAAAAATATCATTCTATTATTCAATTTGTGTGCCGATAATGGAGCTTTCTAAACCTGATTGAGACAAAAATTTACGTAGGTGACTTAATCAACAAACATAAAAAATTCAACGGATTTGATCGTTATTATTGTGTCACAGTCGCATGGCTACATTACATTCAACTATAACAGAGGACTAGGTTTCACACCAAATACTATAAATTGACTGTACAGTCTAAATGTCGTTAGTGAGTGTATTTTTAAAATGATCAATCAGGACTATTAGGATGTTAAGTTATACAATATTTAATTTGTGATATTTTAGACATGTATCTTGCTTGGGTATAATAATTATTGATTGTGCTACGATATATTTTGGTCGTGTATCTAGTATTTTTTGATCGATTTCTTTTGGTACGACACATTGTGGTAAGAAAGTGTCAATTTTTTGTTTTATTATAACAATTGTGGTTATGTTATATAATTTGTAGTATTTTACACATGAGGGAGAGGAAGAGAAAGTCAAGAAGGAGTGAACAACCTGTTACCTGCTGAGCCCTTTTTTTATTTTATAAATTGATTTAATAAATGGGTGGTCCGGATTATTTACTTTGAAATCCAAGGGTTTAAAATCATGATGCGTACGGTACACCCCTAATAAGGGGTGTGTACCATAGGACTACCCTTAGAAGTGAATATTTTTGTAGAAAGATTAGTCATTTTGTACCAATTTATAACTTCATGTTGTCATGCCCTATGTTTTATGGGTCTGAGGAGGAAGTTGGCTTGGCAGTGGTTTTAAAAAGACGGTGTCCTATTTTCAAACTACATATAATTTGGAAAATAAGTATTCAATACGTAGACATGACGATATATTATGCTATCTCATTTGGACATGATATTATTATCGTAAAACCTAAGAAGCGGAAAGTTACGGAGGAGAATTTTTTTTTGGCAAAAAGTAGAATTTCATTGATAGATAAAAAAGAGTTCTTACAAGAGTTCACATGAGAAATACAAATACAGCCTCAACAAAAGAAATTACAAGTATAAGAAAATTATATCGGAGGAGAATATTAAATTGCTACTTTCTAAAATTCAAGACTGTGATATGTAGCAAGTAATTGGGGAATATCAAGAACTCAGCTTCTTGTCATTTTTGCTCAATAGGTTGACAACCAGGCCCTGAATTTTATAACATGAAAACCAGATGGTTCATCTTTTTCTCGTGACACTTTTTTTTGGGTTATTAAATCGAAACTTAGCATAAATAAAATTAAGAGTACATAGTTTGGGATAAGAAACAACACTCGGGCCATCCAACATTTGGAATATAATACGATACGGAAATTCACAGAGAAACTAAAAAAGGGAAACGGTGCTCTTTCACATCTTGGGCTAGTTGATTGGCGCACTTGTTGCATTCGCGCATGACATGCTTAACCGGAGGATTGCCCAGCTCCTGGAGAAGGGACCTGCAAACAGTGAAGAGATCGTGAAGTTGATGATTGCTTTTAGTTGAACTGATTAGGTTGATAGCATTTGCGGCATCTGATTTGATTTCTGCCAAGGATATGTTCTCCTGAGGAATTTGAGTCCATGATAAATAACTCAAAGCTCAGCTGAGAAGCCTGAGATAGGGCCCAATTTGCACAAAAACCAGTGATCCAATTTCCTTTCCAATCCCTAACTAAGCCACCAGTACTTGCCTCTGAATCTGTAGTGCTACCACTCCCTTCAGCATTGAGTTTAAAGAGGCCAACGGGAGGTGGAGTCCATCCAAGAAGGCATTACTGGGCTGAGTACAGGTTGTAGTAGGGTTTGGCGGCACAATGACTCCCGCTCAAAGGCTTTGGCTAGGATAGTGGTGACGGTTGTTTCAAGTGGCGGGAGCTGGTTGCTGTTGTGGAGCTGGCGTCCATCGTGACAATGTTTCCCCAAGCAACAGAGTTGCCACTCGCTCTTTCACAACAGTAGAAAGAAACATTTCCTTCTGTTTGCAGAGATAAACTAACTCTTATTTTGGATCCCCACAACTTTTGAACCAATGAACATTCTCAGACAAGCACTCCAATCTGAAGCAAACCTTCACTGTGAAAGAATTTGCTTTCAGGGTCTTGTAAAAAGGTGCATCAAATCTGAATTTTATGATTTGACTGTTGCCTCCAAATCGGTCAAAATCCAGGTAACACAACTAAGATAGAGCATCGTCCACAGCAAGTCGCAACCATAACCTATTTTCCCTTGAGATGTTGTACAAAGTGATCCCTAGTCATATACCAACGGGAAGCCCAGGAATATATAAAGGGAAAAGGTTTGTCATAGTCATTACCAGAAACATCACGCGCTTGAGTTCTACACTGAAGACAAATTGCTTCAAGGAGAAAAAATCAACTGACTTCTGAAATAGTAGTGGACTGTAGAAAGTCCCATCAGTTGAGAAACCAATTTCATGCAATGATTTCTTGAGTTCACTCACGAATTTGGAGGGCTCAATGGATAGCTCAGAATAAAGGGATTCTATTTGTGACAATGTAGAATGGAGCTACTTCAAAGTAGAACCATCACTAAAGGCTTCGACACTGGACAACCTCAGTACACAGTAGAAGTATCAGCTCCAAGACATGCAACTCATCTTGTTTACTGAGCCCCATGAACCTATACTTCATTTCTTTAAGGGTTCTGTCTAGTTTCCCCAATAAAAGACCTGACTCTTCCATTCCGCAAAAGAGCTTTCTTGGGGAGATAACTTCGCCAGCAGCTTCGCAATCCTTAAATGTTGCAATGAAAAAGCAAATGCACCGGCAGATGAGTTAGTAGGGAATTTTGCCAACTCTTCCTTCCAACTCTTGCATGAGCCCAAGAAATATAGATCAGTAACTAACACAGAAACAGTAACCAAATTTGGCAATAATATACATGACAACACAAAGCGGCACAAAGTGCACATATCTGACAAAAGCAGGTCCATGGCAGAAAATGAATATACCAGCATAACATCTGTCTCCAATTTGTTAACTCAAAAAGGGAAAGAAAAGAAGAAGGAATAATTAAAGAAATAGGCAGAGAAGTAAAAAAGGCAATCCGGACAACAAAAATCCACAAGCCCATGCATGTGATGGTTATGAAAGATAACATAGACTTCAATATATTTTCTACAAGCACCACATAGATTTAACAGAAACATAACTACATTTTCATAGAGAGATGACTGTCCATGAGGTTCTGATTAGTCCATGAGGTTCTTCAAATTGATAATCAGGAGTCCAAACCTTAGTCACAGAATCTGTGACCTAAGGCTGTGTGCGCATCCAAGACTTATGCGTGAATTCAGACTTAATTCGTGCACTCACTTCTGCCATTTCCCGACTTCTAATAACAAATGAGATTGAAGCCCATCAGTGATCCTGTTGGTCATATGTCCCGCATTTAAACATAACTAAAGCCACCACCCAAAACTTAAGGTTTCTCCAGTAATCAACAGGGAACCACCAAACCAGTGTAGCTTCAAGCAAGGTCAGAAAACTTGTATAATGCTGACTACTTAACCACAACGTACGTCTCGTGAAAATGTCACTCAGAGAGAACTGTATTCATAGCTTTAAGCTTTATGGCACAACTGAGAAGTAATTCTGAGCTGACTTAACACTTCCAAACAAACATTACAGAAAATCATCAAGTTTATTGCAGATTGAATAAAAAAAGGTATTGGGTACCAACACTGGATTTCAACTTGTCGGTCTAAAAACATACACATGAGAAAAGGCAGACACATGCCAGAAGCCCCCAAACCTACCAAGAGCAGTACATGGCTCTCAACTTCTAGTTGAAGGCTACATCTTGTGAGAAACCATTCCTTAAGAAAAGGGGCACAGCATGGTTCATCTTTTGATTTTCAAACTGAAAGATTAGCACTCTCCGTTGTAAATGAGAAAAACAATACTGTAATACATTTTTTTGTCCATGTATGTGGAGATTAGCTTCCATAATCCCTTTCGCTTAAGTGTAATTTCCATCGAATGTTCATAGCCCTCTCATATATGCTTTCCCAAAATTTATGTACACAATAACTCGATAGTTGCTTTGACCACGATTGTTCTCTCATCAGGCATCATAAGATCGACTATAATGCAAACTCGGCTAGAATGGACCACCGAAGAAGAGTAACAAATGCACCGCAGTGGTGGTGCTGAGAGTTGGAAAAAAGTAAAGATGGAGTAACTTTATAGGAAAGGAAACGGAATGGACTCTCTCCTGCATAATCACCTGTTTAGATAGCTTTCGAGGAAACAAATAGGAACAAACCATATTCCTTACAAAATAAAACTATCTACCATCTGTCATTTATCGTTTATGTTTTTCCAAGCAAGGGAGAGAATAACACGTCTTGCTCTTCTTTTCCTCATGAATTATTCAAACAAGATGGAAAGATGCCATTATCAATTTTGTTTTCTGTTTCTCTTTTCTTTCTAGCCTCTTTCCTTTTTCTCACCAATTTCGCCAATGGTACAGTAATTGAGGATGGTGTAAACCTAAAGTACACCCAAATCAAGATTTATAGGTCGTGGTAGTTTGCCATGAAGCATATCAAAGCAGAAAAATGAAACAAGTAGCCTGAATCAAAAGCAACCAGCGAATGATGCAAAAAAAATGTACTGGTGCAAAAGAACTAGACCACAATACGTATAAAGTTGGGAAAAGTCCATTTTACCGGCGCTTTACCACTGAGGTTTAAAACTTGAGCACATAACCCCCACTAGATTTATAGATCTCCATCCATTTTAACGGTTCATATGCCATACGCGCATAGTTTGCAAATTTTTTTGTCAATGAGCATTTTCCCTCCCAAATGAAGACCAAAAGATGCCCTTAGACTATAAATAAAAAGGAAAGCCCCAATGTTCTCCTCTTCTCCACACCAGCAGCAAGATTTGGTCCCACCCACCCATATTACCATGTATACTACTATGTACTTCCTCATCTCCGTCCTCATATTTCTGGCTCTTCATCTTTAAGATCCCCATACATCTTCTTCCTCTCTGTAGTGAAATGTCTTTCTCAAGCATTGCAATATGTGAATCCATTACAAGCAACCAATAAATGATCTGAAGCACATTTTCAAGTTCCATAGCCAAGATAAATGAGAAGTTTAGGACTTACACTCTTATGAACAAAGGTTCAATGCCGGAAAGTCCTCACCACCAGCTCAATCCGTCCCTGACAAAGAGGGCAGTTTGTTAAGTGCGAAGAGCACAACATACAACAGCACATATGCCCACACCTTAAAAAATCACAACCCAGTCAGCCAGTAAGACATTGAACCTCAACAGAATCGAAGATCTCTATGAAAGATTAGTGTTCCACATTTTTTTCCTTCTTCATGTTTTAACATATCAAAACTTTGGACGTGCGACTTGGGCATTTCAAGATTGAGTGATATTGCTCTGCAATTTTCATAGCCATAATAACAAACTGAAAATAAAACGCATGTACAATTAACCAGCTTGAATCCCAAGGTTCATTTTGAGGAAAGGTTTCAGCAATACCACAAAACTACCGATAGAGCTACCCTAAAAAGCACGGATACGGGATACGGATACGATACGCGGATACGTGATTTTTCCAAAAAGTAGGATACGATACGTTGGGGCTACGTTGAATATAAAATTAATTTTTCCAAAAATTATTTGTATCCCCTTCATTAGGTTGTAAGGATGAGGAAACAGAACTACCAGTACTAGCAGAATCCAATCATACTGTTACAAAAAAAAAATCCCCTAAAATCAGATTATACTGGAAAAAAAAACCCCTAAATCAGACAAGAGAGAGATGAGAGAGAGAGAGAGAGAGAGAGACGGGAGAGATATACATTTCCGTATAGGTATATATATAGTAAGAGAGGAATGTTGGCAGAATGCTTAAGGGACAAAAACAGAATTGTACTCCTGCTCTAAGCATATCACACATAGATTTGGCATTAATCAGTCTTTTTTACTACTATCTGACTCTGATCCATTCTCAACTTTACCATCTGAACCTGGGGAAAAGGAGGAAAAACAAAAGGCAACTTTTCACTACAAAAGAAAATCATGGAGGCAAAGACAAAAATTTAGAAGCAGACACACAGCAAGCTTACCTTCATTAGTCTACAATGAGCCTTTAAGGCGTTTTTTGCTGATTAAAAAAAAAACAGTCTTGGTAGATTGGTCAAACCTCACATTTCGAATACGAGGTTCTAGTACCATGCACAACCAACCGCGAAAGCCATGAATTCAGAAATGGAGTTCAAGTTTTAAGAGACATTTGTGCTTTTCACATCTGTCCAACACATATTTCAATGCACTGGGAAACGAGAGCTCCAACGGGAGCTCCCGAAGTTGAGATTTTATGCAAGTCTTTTTCTAAGTAACAATAGTGAATCAAAAGACTTCACAAAAATCATAGGCCGAAAAAGGACTTCCTTCAAAAGCCAAACGTCAAACACGTGGGAGGCATAAACCTTGGATCGATTTCTAATGCCGTAAGCCATACAAAATCAAAACCCAAAAAATTAATTAGAATTTGCGCCAATGGAAATTGAATTAGATGCAAAAACCACTCATTGTACCTTAGATTGTGCCTCACGTTCTTCTTGGCTGCAGATGCGGTTCTGTTTCTCAGACTTCCGAGACACAAATAGCAAACACCCGTTGTTGTAGAGAGGGAAAGAGACGATGGGTTTGGCTGCATGGATAAGCTCACCAGTTCCAATCGCCCGAGTCGCGAACACGGCTTGACTCAGTGATATTGGAACTCGGATCGTCGACGGTGAAGGTCGACTAGGATTCGGCGACGTTGTTACTCCGATTACTGGACTACACGACCAGAAGGAGAAAAATAGTCTTTTAGTTGTAATCAAGTGTTCCCGGCTCACTTTTCTCCAATTTTTTCCGACATATTTCTTCGCCGATTAAATCCCTAGAAGTATTCGATTAACTTGATAACTGATAAAATCATTTTAATTGACGAGTTCTACGATGTGGACAAATCGGATCATAAATATAATTCAATAGTAGGGTTGAAATTTTCGAAAAACCGAACGGAAGGAAAAACCTCATTATAAGGTTGTAATCAAGTGTACTCAGCTAACTTTTTATCATGTTTTTCCGAAATATTTCTTCTCCGATTAATATTCTTTTGGTGGTTGATTGAATTCATACTTCACAAAAGCATTCTAATCGACCAGTAATACAATAACAACAAATCGGATCAACAAATTAATTTCAAAATAAGTTTGAAAATTGCCAAAAATGGGGGAGAAGGTACTTCGCAGGTGGAAGATGAGAAGTGTGTACTGAACTCGCGCTTTGTACGCCCGAGTTGCTTACTTTATTCTTCCAAAAATCGTTTTTCCTGAACACGATTTCGTCACAGTAGACACCGCATAAGACGCGATCGGTTTTCTTAGAACATATATCAATGGGCTCTAGGGTCAATCACCTCTGAATTCACTGATGCATACAACCTCCTCCTCCGCTTCGATACCATCTCTGATCTATTCTTGCTTTCAGATTATTTTTACGAATGGTATATCAAGGCCTTTCCCCCCGATGCCTTTATCCTCCAACGTTAAAGCTTGGATAACAGGTACTTGGCTTTGCATCGGTATTCGGGATCGATTCATATCCCTTTGTTTCGTCGTCCTTGCTTTATACCCATGTAGACCCTAATCATTGGAGATATGAGTGGGGAGGATCGAAAATAGACCTAACCTTTGTCAATATGCACAAAGTGGTTCTCTCAAAATACCACTCAAACAGTGGCCCCTGTACCTGTTTTGCTGCGGAACCATGCCCCCAAATCAAAGCCAAATGGCATGAGAGAGTGCAGACCTAGAGATCCAATTCAATTTATGTCCACGTTACCATGCTTCCTTCATTGCTTTATATGTATGACAAATGCAGTCTATTAAAAGTGCTTTAGTTTTCAGGGTATGCTCAATTAGGACATGGAAGTGATTCATATCCCTTTGTTTCGTCGTCCTTGCTTTATATGTATGACAAATGCAGTCTATTAAAGGATGCACATAAAATGCTAATGCAATGTCTGAACAAGAGGTGGTTTCTTGGAGTGTTTTAGTTTTCAGGGTATGCTCAACTAGGACATGGAAGTGAGGCAAAAGAGGTCTTTGAGGACATGGAGAATAAAGGGATCGAACGGAATGTGGTATCTTATAATGGGATGATAGCGGGATTCAAACTAAGTCAATGTTATTCGGAATCAGTGTTGGCGTTTTGAAAGATGCATTCGCGAGGTTTTAAGCCTAATGAGACTGGTATATCAAGTAAAGCCAAGTCCAATAAGAATCCCTTGTATTTTACCAGCTTGTGGTTGTGGAAACACTGCAGCATTGATGCATGAGAAGGCAACTCAAGGTTTTTCTATCAAAAGTGGGATCTCTGGTGATGTGTACGTAGGCAGTGCATTGATTGACACGTACGCTAAATGTGGAAGGATCGAAACGTCTCGTCCTTTTTTTGATAGGATGCACTAGAAATTTGGTTTGTTGGATTGCGATATTGGTGGGTATGCAATCCATGGAAAAGCTAAGCTATTGAGAATTTTTTCAGTCGATACAGAGGAGTGAGCAGCCCGACCTGGTTAGTTTCAACAGTATATTACCTGTAGCCAAAGTGGCTTAACAGAAGAAGGGCAGTGACATGTCTACCTTCAATCCTAGGGCTTAGGTAAGGAGACCCCTTATCCCTAGTTCTTTTTGTCGAAGCAGCAGAAGGATTAAATATCATGTTCAAAAAAGCACGAAGGGTGTGGAATTGGGCAACGGGGAGATGCCATTAACTTATCCACAATATGCTGATGATACCATACTATTCTGAAATGCAAATATATAAGAAAATACTGCTATCAAGGGGCTGCTAAGGAATTTTGAGTTCATGTCTGGTTTAAAAATTAGTTATCAGTGGTGTGGGGATAAATGAGGTCTCGACAACGACGACAAGAGATTTTGCTGCAGTGTTGCGGTGCAAAGTTAAACCATCCCTAGTTATTTGGGACTGCCACTAGGAGCCAACTCAAGGCTGGAGAAATTCAGAAAAAGACAAACATCTTCAAGGAAGAAAGTCTCATCATTTGGAGGTAGAGTAGCATTGACATAATCAGTTATGAGTAGCCCGCTTGTTTATTAATTATTACTTGTTCGTATTCGAAATCCCAGAAGGTGTGGCTAAGGAGATAGATGAGTCCAATGCGACTGCCACTAGGAGCCAACTCAAGGCTGGAGAAATTCAGAAAAAGATAAACATCTTCAAGGAAGAAAGTCTCATCATTTGGAGGTAGAGTAGCATTGACATAATCAGTTATGAGTAGCCCGCTTGTTTATTAATTATTACTTGTTCGTATTCGAAATCCCTGAAGGTGTGGCTAAGGAGATAGATGAGTCCAATGCAATTTCCTATGGGGGGGATTCAGATCAAGAAAGGAAACTCCAGATGGTAGGATTGGGAGAAAGTCACTATGAGCAAGGAATTGGGTGGTTTAAATAACAGGAAAATTATGTGGATGATTACTATCGAAATGGTGGTGGAGATTTGGGGTGGAGAAGGAAGCCTTATGGAAAAAGGTTGTATGCCTCAAGAATGGTGATAATCAAAATGGTTGGTTACCAAATGCAGCATCAGGAGTGAAGTCTTCTGTCATTTGGAAGGAGATTACTGCTGTTCAAAATAGAAATGCCTTTGTATTCAACCATTTCAGATCCAGTATTATCAATTTCCTTCGGGAAGGACATTTGGGTGGGGGAGACGATAAGTTGGCTGTGAAGTTCCTTAGATTGTTTAACATTACTATGCAGAAGGAGGAAACAGTTTGGGAGCTTTGTAGTAGAAATTCAAACACAACCTTTGGAGGATTATAGACTAATCAGTGTAGTTGGTTGCGTACAAAGTTCAGAGGTCACCTAACATCCGTGTGCATGATATGCCCAATTCACCCAACATAACTCGGGCTGTCCAGTTTGCTTTACGAGTTCATCGGGAACCAATTCAAACGTCCGCTAACAGAGGACCCGATTAAAGCTGGTGCAAAGTTCATCTAGGCCATTTCAGACAACCACCATGAAATCTGTACGTGAACAAAAATACATATAAATACATTTCCTTTGCCATATAGTAATGTATGCATGAATATAGGATGATTCCCCCAGTTACAAATGACGATCCAGACGACCAATCCCACCCGGGCTCACTAAATGAGGATTGAATTCTTTTCCCAGTGTAAGCGATGAAAATTCCACTTGCCAATCTAACCCTTTTGTTAGCCCTTTTGTTGCGGAACACTCTTGGTATATACCTGGTTCATATAGGGGCATTTCCGTCATTTCACGTGTTTTGTGGTGGGTCCGCGCTACTGTTTTGCCATTTTTCAAATTACTAATATGGATTTTCTGACTTTCTTAATATTCCGTTTGTGTCCCCAAAAAAGTAATTCTATTTTGTCTTTTAGCGTTTGGCATTTCAAATTTTGTTGAGGGGTATTTTCGTCTTCTCATATTCTCACCTGACAGGTTCACGCGTTTTCTGCAAAGTGACGTCTATCTTCTCCAAATCGGATCGTCTGTCCTCGTTCCTCTGTCCCCATCCCTGTCCCAGTATCCAGAATCCAACACGTGTCCATCACATAGAAAGCCAATAAACTAGACTACACCTAATCCCCCCCTTTGTCATCTTCTCTGCTGCTCACATCTACAGCAACGCACACCACCATAGCTTCGTCCAGCCTCCGCGCCGCCGTCTCTCACTTCCCCTCAACCACCACCGTCTTCTCACTTCTGTAACCAAGTAAACCATCTCACGCACTCAAGTGAGATGACTATAGATCCGCAAGTGCTTATTCAAACTGAAAATTAGTAGATCGATTTGCTAATTCCTGCTTGAAAATCTATATATATAAATTATCATTGTGTTCTGGAGATTCAAACAAAGAGCTATTAGGGCTTCTTCCTTTTTTTATTTGCTAATTCCTGCTTGAGAATCTATAAAAAAAGATTATTGTGTTCTCGAGATTCAAACAAAAAGCTATTAGGGTTTCTTATGTTTTCAATTTTTCTTCTAATTTTATTGATTTCATCAGAGAGAACCAATTTGTTAATGTAATCATAGACAGAATAGTTTGAGGGAGAGAGAAGTAAAGTGGCGGTGGTGATGGTGGAAGCGGTGGTGGAAATTTGCGGAAGAGGAAAACTGGTTTTTAGTTGGCAACAGGTTTCACACCAAGGGAGGGATTGGGTGTAGTCTGGTCTATTGGCTTTCTAAAGTTATGGATACGTGTGGGCTTTTGAATACTGGGACAGGGAGGGAGACAGGGTAATTGGGACAGACGATCCGAGCTGCTTCTCTTCTCTGTTTGTGCATCTCTCTCTCTCAAGAACAACTGTAAACTCCACCCTCAGTCGCTGAACAACAATGGGCGGCGACATGTGCTACGAGATCGGGCAAAACGCCTATATCAAGCTCGTCCTCCAAGCCCTAAACCACAAGACCTCCGCCGTCAACGGCCTCCTCCTCGGCCGCCTCTCCGCCTACAACAACGACATCGTAGAAATCACCGAATCCGTCCCCCTCTTCCACTCCCAGATTGACCTCCTCCCTCCCCTCGAGATCGCCCTAATTCAGGTCTCAATCTTCTCTCTCTCTCTCTCTCTCTCTCTCTCTCTCTCTCTCTCTCTCCATGGTAGTGACAGAATAACCCATATAAGTTCCGCAAGAAGGAGCATTTACCTGAGGATATACGGTGGCAATTTTTAGCAGAATAAGTTTGCAATGCGGAGCTTCTGTCCTCTGCAAGGAAAGTAAGAGTTGCGGAATCCAAGAGAGCCAAACCCAGTGCGGTATTTGGTCCATATACTTGTTGAAGGCTTTTCCCACAAGGCCACCAGGAGTATCAAAACTTAAAAGATATAAAACATGGGCTAAATGGCTTCTGGCATTAGGAATGCCAAATTTGACACCTTGAAGAAAACAGCTCACAGCATACTCTAACCAAATCTCCTCATGGGTCTCTTTATAAGCCTGAAACAAATAACAGGCGGATTAGCTATTCCGCTTACGAGCACAAGCAAACGGTAGGTTCAGCAATAGAGAATGAATACCATGTCACAATAATTCCCCTAGCTAATCCATCCTTTAGGCAAGTTTTTGAAGAGGCTGATGGCATTAGATTATGCCAGGTTAGCACCCTCGCAATCATTCATCTTCAATAAGAAATCACCCTTGAGGCGGAAAATTTCTGCCTTATGCTTCACAGGAAAATATTCCAGATTTGTACTGCTGATCAGATTACGGCCACTGGTAAGCTCCCCCCCCCCCTCATTTCAAGATACGCCTTTGCTTGTTCTCTTATTTTGACAAAGGCTTCCTGCAAATATGTCACACAGAATAGATGAGACAGCTGCATCCGGTTTCCATTAATAAGCATTCCCCAGACAAGGAATTTAACAAAACTAACCAAAGAAATGGTACCTGAACTTCCATGGTTGAATGTCCATACATCTTTTCCAATATCGAGACACAAACATCATTCAGGCCCTGCTTACGAGCAATATGGGCAAGTTTATTGACATTCCATGCCTTGTCACGGTAGCCAAGGTGATGAAGTTGTGGATTTGTGGTACTAAATTCCCTAAATGCATCAATTACTCCATTGTACATTTCATTTCTCCACTGGAGCAAATCATACCAAACAGTTAAACCATCCCATTCATTAGGGGTGCGAAGTCTCCACGTCTCAAGAATGTCCTTGAGATCTGCGTATAGGCTACCATGTACACCAACAACAGAACTTCCTGCAACTTTGTTTCCGTTGGCAATGTCCACTATTATTCTGGCTGATTCTTGAACTTCAACCAGTTGGAATTGCTGTAGAAGAGGAATCCTTGCATGAACAGACATCTCAGGCAATTGCCACCATTGTTCCAAAGCAAGATCTACACCTTTTCCCACAATGTTTTCAGCTTCTGCCACGCCGTTAGTATTTTTTTCATGAAGGGCAAAGTAGGCTTGAATAATACGGAACTTCGGAGTTTCATCTACTTGAGCCTTCAAAATAACATCTTTCAAATATGCCCAATCCGGCTGTTTCCAAAGACTGTCCAATCGAATCTCATAATTATCAACAAGTTTCCCAAAGACGACTAAAGCATCCCATTGACTGAGTTGACTTGCACAATAAAGCCACTACTCTTCCCAATTACCAGACTACACCCAGAACACAATAAAGCCACTGCTCTTTTTATGAGGGAAAAGCCCAAACAGAAATGAGGATGCACAAACAGATGGAATTCCACTGCTCTCCACTGCTCTTCCTACTTTTTTTATTTGCTCTTCTCATCCTCATTTCAGGGTCTTTTCCCAATAAAGCCACTGCTCTTTTTAATCTTCATATCAATTACAATATCAGTGAGAAACTGTAATTTTTTTACAAGTTACTATAGGGGGCGTTTATTCTTGTGTTTCTGTTCTGTTGTATGATTCAATAGAAATTAAGTCGCATTTCTTGCTGAATTCAATTTGTTGTTGGTTTCTCCTTCTAATGTTGTTCGTGGGGATCTTTATCCGATTAGAATGAGATCTAAGTCCTCATTTTTTGTTCGGAGATAAATGGAGGATATAAAAGTTACCGAATAAGTATGGATATAGAATCTCTTGGGATATAGCTCAGCATATGAATGGTGAAAGAAAATTTTTGGTACTCTATTTGTTTTGGCTGGGCTTTTGGCATGCCTTTTCCATTTCGTCCTAAGGTAAATCACAAGTTTCACATAGTATAGAATAACAGCCAATTGTATACTGATGTGGATGGGAGAGGATCTGGAATTCCACAAAAATGGGAATCTCATGCAGAGGGGAATATGGGTTTTATCCCGTCTCAACTTTCGGGGCACCAACTACAGGTTTTCTAGGAATGACAGAATTACATCTCCAAATCCCATTTCAGTCTCAATTTCAAAACAAACGAGCCCTAAGTTCCTGGCCTGAACAATCTTGTTGATGCCACACAATATAGGTGGATCTAGAAAAGGATTTCCATTTTGTTGGTTAGATTAATTACTTCCAAAATCTAGAATAAGGAACTCCATCTTGTGAGTAAGTTTTAGAAGTTCCAGAACAGGCCTGTGCAATGGTACACTAAATTTCTGAAAAATGAAAAAATACCAAACTTTATTCCAGTCGTCTATTATAAGAAAAAAGTATCAATACATACTAAGAAAATGCATGATTTATTTAGGTTTTTAGGTGAGATTGTGTGGCTTGGGCTATCCTTTCATTTTGTCTGTTGTGATATAAGAATTGTGATTTGATGGGAACATAGCTTTAAGAGACTTACAGAGAAATAGAATCACTGATTACTGAATAGGTACGTGTCCTTCCTAAAAAGTGGGATGCGGGTTTATTGATAATCGCGGTAAGGAGCAAATTATAGACACTTGTGCCAAAAACTGGGATGCGGATTAATGCCAAAAGAAAAGAAAAAACAGAAAGGATGGGTGAGAGAAAATGATCATATCTGCAACGAACCCGTTTTTCTCAATTTCGGAAAGGATTATTGCCATAGGCTAGATGCAAATTACAGTGGCTAAGATAATTATATGTACTACCAAAATTTTGCACATGGCATGTTAATTTGTCTGTCTGATTTCTTGTTTTACACAATTCTATGGAAACTGTCTCAGGATGGAGTTATAACAGATCTCTAAGAAACAAAAGATGCTCTTGCGATGGCATCCGATTTACCATTATCAATCCTTATTGTTGGAGTTGGAGGTCAAATTTTAAAGAGATGGAGGTACCTCACTTTTCTTCCCATTACTTGAATCCTGTGTAATTTCTGCATCCAACTTATCATTGTCCATAGTTTAAAACACGATTCCAGATTGCATGTGTTTTCTTGTTTGCACTTGGCAGATATTGGCATACTGCACGTGTGAAAACAATGATATCTTGATTATGCTTTTTGGTGCTGCTTTGGAGTGTGAACTATGTCGTGTCTTGTGATCTTTTTCTTGGACATAGACTTTCATTTTTCAGTTTTGTATATTTGGTTTGTTTACGGGTTTGTGGCATGACTTTGTCAATTGGCATAGCAAGTCGTGGATTCCATACATAAAGGTTTCATAGTTGTAGGTGGACAAATTCAAGTAGTGCTCTGAATAGCACTGGAATGCAATGGCTTCACGTGCCTCTTGACCGGAACCCTAATTTGTCAATGAAACCCTTGTCCGGCAAAACAAACAAGGAGTGAGTGCACCTTTGCCTCTCGTGGCAAAAGGCCCTCCGATGCCTTTGTTAGTATTTCGTACTAAAGAAACCCTAATTATCAGTAGGAGAATATCGAATAATACAATGTATTGCGTACCTTTTACCTCTAGGTTTATTCTGTTTATATAGACATTCGTATGCTTGGCGCCCAAGCATCCCTATTGCCATAGGATTCCCAACTCGTATAGGAAACCCAAGACATCAAGGATTCTCGTTTCCTTTATCAGCTCATTAAAAGAGTCCTCTTTGGATCCTTTTCCATAATGAGCTGAACATCCCATTCTCATTGGGTATCTTCACTAGATCCTATATTCCCGGGATCTTATTCCTTTACGGGACATGACTACTCTGGAATCTTCCAAAGTATTCCCTATGCTCCTATTCTTGATTGGAGCTCTTTCTTTGCTCGGCCGTCTCATGGCCGAACAGACGGCTTGGACCATTGACTTCTCATGTCACTGGTCCATATTGCCGAACACTTGTTTAGCACGATGTCTGTCCTGTCCATATTCAAACTATGGTCCCACATACCATTTGCATTGCTTCTAACCCGTGATCCCTCGTATCACGTGCTTGGTTCTTGCTTCATCTGTTCGGCTGTTTTATAACCGAACAGTCTGCTTTGGACCAGCTACTTCACATGTAACTTGGTCTGATGTAATCGGAATGTCTCTAACTGTCGAACAGTCAGTTTATAGCCATGACTTCTCATATTATTGGCCCTTAATTTGCCGAACAGACTGCATGGATCAATGACTTCCCATATCATTGGTCCATATCGATGTTCGCCAAACTGCCCGGCGGTAAGTCCTGTCATACTTACCACGTGCTCCCGAATATCACGTGTTCGGCAACAAAATGTATGTTCTCGGGAATACCTCCCTACAATAGTTACTCTTTCGTGGGGCTTCTTGCTCCAAATATGGAAGCTAGAGTGGTAGATTGGGTTACCGGTTCCTTCTTGCCTACTAGGAGGAGCGGTGAACTTTGGTTAAGAGGACCTGCTATTATGAAAGCAAAAGTTTTTCAATATTATGTGTTATAAAATTCCAGCAACATTTTTATTTTTAAGATTGTATTTTGTTCGCTGCTCATCTTTACTTTTTTCTAGGTAAATCAGCATGTCGTCAATTGTATTATTGTTTCTCGTAACTGAACTTAAGAAAAGTTGAGGCTTGAACAAATTTCTGTTCAATCCATGCCACGTTTTGTTTAATGAAGAATTGGACAAATTTTCATCTCCATATGGAATTGAACAACCTTTCAACTCCACCTGTCATGGGATCGAATTACAAGCCTGTGCCAATTTTAGTATATTTCCCTCTTTATAAGGAAGAGATGTGGATGGGTACGTAATCCATTCAGTATTAGTTTGTGGAACAATTATCACAGACGTAAATTTTTCTCGGTTGACAGAATTAAACTTTTGCAGATTTGTCCTGCCAAGTTCGAAACTGTATTGGTAACCTGTCCTGATATATTTGATGCTGGAGTAACAATGTAAGTGTGACCAGTTTATGCACTTGTATAGTAGCTTGTTGGGCAGTATCATCCACTACCGAGTGTACCTGTGGTTTTGGTGTCAATGCATTGATGGTTGAATTCTAGAATCCAATAGGAAAATGATTTCCCAAGCTCAGACGCACATTACTAACATTAATCGCTATGTGTTTGTGGGGCTCCTACATTGCCTATCTTTTGCAAAGCCAAGGATGAGGAAACCAGGTAAGTGCCGATGGCTTTTGTGATTAAGAGGCGTGGAAGTCTGCTTTCCAAAGCAACTGTAGTAGACTATGTTGCTAAGCAGGTACCTATACTTCTCCCAACAATTCACTTGAAAGGCTGAAAGGGCGTGGAGATGAGGATCCAATAGTGGCATGTTGAAGTTTGGGAAGGAAATTAGCATTATGGTACCAGCATTGAGTGTGGTTTGTACTGTGGTTGTGCAACCATATTTATACTTATAGGGGTCCTTGATCTAATCCATAACTACATATTTAGATTGTAAGTATGAATTCTTGGATACTTCTTCAGATTCATGGGAGGGAGCAAGTGTGCAATTATTTTCCACTGTACATGGGGATTAAAAAAAAAACCTCAATGGCTTTTGTTTCCATCTGTTTTACGGAGTATATGTGTATATCATAGCATTCACAACAATGCCTTGAGCACATTGTTTGCTTCTTCTTTTTTTGGGTCAAACGGAATAGAACATGATTTGCTTTCATTGCTGCAGGTTGCACAATATAAGAAGTGAGGAAGGTGGTGTTCGCAAAGTCAATACCTAGGTCAGCGGCTGGAAAGATTCTCCGAGGGGAACTGAAGAGCTTGATTCCCAAAATTTAAAGACTATTGGGACATGCCCAGTTCCGAGTAGAGGTAAAATAATCGTTTAAGTTACTACTGGAAACCAAAATGTTGCTCAAAGGGCAAAGCTCAGGCAGAGATAGACCGATCACATTCTGTCATCGAGAAGTTGATGTGTCGACTAATCTGGTTAAATTGAATGAGCATTGCATTAAATCGCAATAAAATTATATAAAATTTTGGGGAATATTGTGTTCCAAGTCAACGTGACTGGGTTGTGTCTCTTTTAATTAGTTGTGAGTCTGAAATTTGCCTGATGAGAATCACATGACAAAATACTTCCTTTTAATTTTATTTTGACATTGGAGTCCATAAACTAAGTACAAAGTGGGAGGGAAAGCTCAGCAAGAGTAAGGTGGAATGGTGGATGATAGACGTACTCAATATATTCAATTCAGGAATTGGAAGGTATGCTTGGGGGGCGATAGTTTGTATCCCCTTTTTATTGTGTGGAGAGAGGGATAAAGGCAGGAGGAAGGTGGCTGTTTGAGTGTACAAGGTTCACCCTTTTAAAGCGCTTATGCTTGTATTTTTTCATTCTACTGCCAATAGTTGACAGGTTAGTCATGTTCACATGTTTACAGTTAGTAGTAGAACTTCATCTCTTCTGTATATTTTGGAGTATAACTTTTTTTTCTCTGCTGCAACTTGCTATATTAGCTTTACCAGATCTACGTGTGAATCGTCTACACAATGGATCAACTATACTAGATAAGCATTCAAGACATACCCAAGTCTTTCTTCACCAATTCATTTGTTTAATTATTTCATGGTAGAAAACCTCTTTTAAGTGATAGACATGGAAACCGAACTGTTGCCTAATTTAAATTTCAGCCTTTTCGGTTGCTCTAGAATGCCATGTATATTCAACATGACAAATTGGGCTTATTTTCCTGTTGAATGCATAATAACATATGTTAGGAGCTAATTCTTATTCCAAATCAATTTTGGCAGCTACTCAATTTGCAAATTGTTCGTACTTTGCTAGAAGAATTAGAATCGTCCCCAAATCTTTTATCATATTCGTCCCGAAATCTTGAATCAAGAAAAATTGGAGAAAAAAAAAGTGATGTAATTAACAACCCCAAGATATGCACACATACATAAATATGCAATAAATCTATGGTTATGTAGGTAAGTATATAAATGCGGCAGACTATGTTGGGCCCGGCCCTCTGGCCCTGGTTTCCCAAGCTCCGAGATTTGAAACTTTTATTTTGTATATACCTGATTTTGAATATTATTAATATTTTTTTTGAAAAAGATTGATACTTATTCGTTTATAACTACTTATAATTTTAATAATTTGACTTGATTTGATTTAGAAACTGGTTATTTTATATTCTTATTTTTTAATTTTTTAATAAATAAAAAATAAACACGTGACAGTTGAAGTGGTCTAAAGGAAATCCAAAATGATTGGTATGGTTTAACTGCATTACGCTATAATTATTTCAATGTACAAATGTAATGTATTGGAAAGTATAAATTTCATGATTTATTAGAATATGTTTCGATAAAAAATATATGTATTTATTAAGTTGGCTATTCGGGTTCAAAATCCTGGTTCCACCATTGTATATAGAGATAGAAAGGTGAATTACCAGGAAATTGAAGCTTTATGAGAAGAAAGTAATTTGACGAGCTTTGTTTCTCTACAACGGACATTGAAAGCGATCCAATGCATCGTGCGGCGTCAATTTGTGAACTGAGAAGTTGGTGTTGTTAAGGGCAAGGACAAGCTATGCGTTAGGATCGCCATTCCAAACATTGCAAAGCTCAGGGGAGGGGTGAGGAGAGGATGTCTCGAAATCAGGAGGCGTCCTAGGGATACTCTATTTCTGTGGGTGGGACTGTGGGGGATATTTTGTAGAGGAAGGAGAGGTGATTTTTGGCCCAAAAAACTTTGCATGGAGCCCTCTCTTGCACTAATTGGCGAAGCCGGGAATGAAAGTTTTGTTTTTTTTTTAACCAGTCAATTCATTCAAGTCCGAAGGCGAAGATTACATCGCAAAACACAAAAGCGCACCAAACTACCTAATCCGGGACTCTAGAACACCCTGCAAAAGTGAATCAACCCGAGTGCCGATATGAGTGTCCCGTCTGGGACAAGACAGAGAGATGTCAGACGAAATCCCAGTACAATCCATTACACAATAAGGAACAGATGTAATAAAAAACAACAATAGAAAAACAGGCTTAAATGAAGAAATCTATTCCCATGGTCAAACCACAATGGCTGCCGGCCTGACTGGAAAAGAACATTCCAGCATGAAAGTTGTAGGAAGCCAAACTAAGAAAGAAATTTTGGTTCGATTATTTTTTTAAGACTACTTCAAGGCAATCGAGTTTATATGAAATAATGTTGAGAAATTGAAGAATTAATCTTGAGTATTGTTTATCATTCGACATGAAATATAATTATGGCACAGTATGATTGACCATAATTTAGTCTCTTCAAGATGGGTTAGAGGAGAGCCTTGCATTAAGGGAACTGGATAATTTGGAGTGAAATCATCACCAATGCATAATCATAATTACCATCATTGTATTCCATATTTTCCATTGGTAATATGCAAGTATTGTAGTAGAACTGTCCCAAATTTCACTTTAGATTTGCTTAATTTTACCACGCAAATCCAACCAAAACAATACAAAATTATAAGCAGATAAAACATAAGTGTTTCTATTATTATCCAGCATTCTTTTGTCAATTTGGATTTCGTTTGTTTGGTTTGGTTTGGTTCAGTAACTGATCTGAAACACCACGGCGGCCGCCCAATCAAACTGTAAAGTGCGTTTGACTCTGGTCTTGTAAATGAAAAATATGTGATTGAACTTGTATATAGTTTTTTTTATTATGCTTTTCATGCTTTTGAGAGGCTTGAAGATTAACACAAAATTGTATACTGCCAGTTTTCCTGATGAACAGTGAACTTCAAAAACTTCCTTAGCCTCTACAAATCTCCGTTTTAGTTGATTCTTGTGCGAGAAGTTTTGTTATTGTTTTATCGAAAAATAGGGAACAAAAATAACTGATCTAAACCATACCTCAAAAATCTCGTTTTCTTCAACTGATCCTGTTTTGAGCCTTTTTAGGCAACATCTTGTTTGCAACTTATCTTCCTCCCATTCTTGGCTACGTATATGTGAGATATCTTGAAGTTCCGATACCGTTTGCTACAATTTTGGGGCCAGAATTGATAGCTTGTTTTGCTGTAAAATCTATTCACGTGTGTAGCGTTTTAATCTTGAGCTTGATTCTTGTATTTCAAGATATAGCATGACATTTTGATGCATTATTGATTTGTTGAGACCATTTATGTTGTGCATTGTTCATGTCGTGAATTGAAACGGGGTTGGAAACTTGCATCGTTGACAATTAGTTACTCACAAGAATGAATTGGAAATGTCCATGTTTCAAACTTGTGAATAAGATGATGGTAATGATATAATGGCAATAGAGAGGGGATCACACTTTTACATTATAAGGCGACATAAACCCTGAGATGGCACGAATATGATTGGCATAAGGGTGACATGCATTTTACTGCTTCCTTGATGGTTCGAGGATGCATTGTATTGAGTAAATCACGTAGGCGTACCCATCCTGCCAGTGGTGCTGCGGTACACGTAGCCCAAGAGGGTTTTTGAATAGCCTGATGACATAGTTCCGTGCTGAACCCTAGATTGGTGGAATGCACTTATTTGCTTTTTTGGATTAATCACTAAAGGAGGTATTTTGAGTTGTCCTATTTTCCATAAACACATAAGTGGATGGATGAAACCTTGTGTCGATGAAATAATTTGAGACATGGTATAAGTATAAACATTAGTTGAAAGGGAGAAAAAGGTGGGCTTGGTGGGGTTGAAACCTCATGGAAGGTAGCTAACTACATGGAGTGTCGTTCTATTTGTACTACAACGGAACTTTCACGCATATCTAATGGGGGAATCCAATTAAAAGATGATAGCATGCATTACATTTGCTAGGAGAGTAGTTGTTGGTAGAGTTCTTGTGCCGATGAAATAATTTGGGTTCGATTCTTGGCCTCCTTACTTTTTTACCACAACAATTTTTCAAACCTGTAAGAAAAAAGGTTTTGAACTGATGCAATCATGACTTGAACTCACAACCAGAGCACAGAGGTAATAGAGGAATGGCACAACCACTGTGCCAGCGAACCACGAGTTTGGTTTCCTAAATGAATCGTAAATGATTGTGATTTATTGAAGGGATTATTCATGTGTATAGTCTCTGCTGCCTACATGACTCTTAAATGGTTGAATTATTGTGATTCATATGTTCAGTTGAATGGCTTTTATGTGTTTGGTTGCCTAAATGAATTATGGTGATTCATGTGCGTAGGCAGGCTACTGGAACATTATCATGTCCCATCTGTCTTTATATCTTAGGTTGAGACTTGAGTTAAAACCTTACTGCCAGTAATAACTTTTGTTAAAGATACAAAAAGGAAATAGAATCCTAGCAAATCTAAACATCCCTTTCCACTCCTATTGTAGGGATGGATACGCGAACTAATGGGTACTTCACCAATCTTATGCAATCCGGTTCGAATGAAGAACAATTTATGATGGAGTCACAATATTTTAATCCAAATGTGCAAGTCGCCACCCAGGAAACTCAATTTACCGCTGCAATGGGGTCAATTTTCAAGAAACAACACAGTGGCAATTTCACCGTAGAAGAGGACAAACTCCTCGTGTCAGCGTGGCTTAATATAAGCATGGATGCAATTCAAGGTAATGACCAAAAAGAAACTACTTTCTGGCAACGAGTGAATGAATTCATTCAAGAGAACGAACCATTTGATTCCAATCGTACTGTGGTCTCTTAAATGAATTGGTGGTCAATGATTCAACTTTGCACGAAACAAGTTTTGCAGCTGTTATGGGAAAATTGAAGCACTGAATCAAAGTGGCATAAATGAGGAACAAAAGTCAAAAGGTACTTGTTATATTTATTTGTTTACTTTTCATTTATCATTTGCTTTGTAACATACCGAGTAGCATTGATTGAAGTATTTTTAAGTAGAAATACAAAAAAAAAAATGTACAGGAAACTCAACGATCAACAACAAGAATTCAAATTCGATCACTGTTGGGTTTTATTGAAGAACCAACTGAAATGTTTCTTGGAGTGTAAGAAGAAAAGAAAAGTGAAAAAGCCAAGAAAAGGGCTACCATTTTGTCCTTCTACTCTAGATACGGTCAATCTAGGCAACGACAATGTTGCAGCAGATAATTATGTGGACTTGGAGCGACCAACAGGCTAAAAAGCCGCAAAGGCTAAGAACGGAGATTGGGGGTTCGACTCAAAATTTCTGGGGTATTGGATAAGATAAAAGAATGCAAAAGCAAGTTGATTGACAAGATATTGGAGATGCTTGGGAAAACATATGATTAGGAGCAAGAGAATTTTCGTATTAAACAAGAAATGCTTGAAGTGAAACAATTCGAAGGGGATGAGAGAGTAATGATGATGGATCTCTATTGCTTGTCAAAAGTGCAACAAGAATTCTATAGTCTTCGGAGGTTGGAAATCCTTGAAAAAAGACAAAGGGTTCAGTAATTTGTGGAACGTGGAACCAAAAACTTGTTTTGAACTCTGCAAATGTGAAGTTAACACTCACTTTTTGATGTCTTCAAAGGAATAGCTATATCTCAGGTACTTGTTTTGATGCTTTAAAAACCATAGCAGGAGTTCTATTTTGTGAACTATCTAAAGGAAGCCTTGAATGGCAGGCTGTGGGGCTTATCCATTTTGTGGTTTGGCAGCGATGGTGGCGGCGGTGCTGTGGGGAGGAGCCGCGGCTCAGTTCTCATCCTCTTGTACGAGTGAGTTGATTAGCATGTCGCCATGCCTTAACTACATAACGGGAAACTCTTCGGAACCGTCTTCGAGTTGTTGCCAGCAGCTTGCCAGTGTCGTGAAATCGCAGCCGCAGTGCTTGTGCGCCACGCTGAACAGTGGTGGGTCGTTAATGGGGATCAATGTCAACCAAACTCAGGCTCTGGCCCTTCATGCTGCTCGCAGTGTTACAACTCCTCCCATTAGCCTTTGCAGTGGTAAGAATCCATTCCCATGATTTTGTTGAAAATGATGCACAAACAGATCAATTCCTTAAAGAAACCTTACAATTTGCAAAAATAATGTGGCAGTGACATTTTTCGATATTCGAGGCCGCAAAAAATTTTGGATTGAGATGTTTCTTCTTGGTTGTGTACCATTATGAATGTTTTTCAGCAACTAAAAACATAATAATGAAAGATCAAAACTTTAATTCATGTGGGTAGTTCATTATTAATTAAATGAGGCATAACTGATGGGTCAAATACTTGAATATTTATTTCGTTTTTGAGGAGCATTGCCCTGCCTCTCACACTAAGGGTGTGGGCTCTACCTCTAAGTGTGTGAGATTTAGAAGGTGGAACACTGCACCAAGAGCATTGAATAATGGGAGATTTATTGATAGGTCCACTATAGACATTTCATAAGCCCAAGAGCATTGAACACTGCCCCGTTGGACCATTAGAATGGACTCTAAGTCAATATTTTCAGATGGCCTAAAAGTTAAACCTTGATCGTGAGATCTATCTATGTTTAAAACTCTATTTTTTGGGGTCTGATAGTTAAACTTTTGGGGGTTTGGAAAATAATGCTGGACCCAAACATGGATAGCTAGCCACTTTACGTTGTTTTCCAATGGCTATATTTAATCCGGAGCACTGGTAAACCTGATAAATTGAAAACCTTGTTAAGCTTTCGATGTTATGAGGTGAAAAATAAAATCACTCTGAGGTTGTTTTTCGTATAGGGTTAATGTGGCCTGCAGTAAGATGAGGTGGGAAGTGGTACTGTGCTTTTCGATTTCCATTTCTAAGTTGGTCATAGGTTTCAATCGAGAGATGAGGCTCATTAAAGTTGCAGTTGGTGTCGAGTTCTATTTTGGGCTAACAATGTTTACTAATCCCTCATAATTTGCTAATTATGTAGCATAATTCACTTATATACATAGGAGATGGTGATTATTAGCACTCTAGAACATGAGCTTAGCAAAATTTGTAGTCAGTACACTTTATTCCACCAATTTAGAACAGCTATAGACGACAATCTTGCTGCAAGTGTTTTTTTTTAATGCATTTAGCAATATGCACTGATGGTTGCCTTTTTCTGTCTTTGCTTGATCCAGATCTTTAAGATAAATAGCTATATCGATCCTTTCTTTGGGGCAAGCCACAGAGGTGGGAATGGTTGACATCTTCAAAAGGCAAATGAAAGTTCACATTGAATTTTGTTATCTACCTCGAAATGCTATGATAAATATGCTTACTGTTGTGTGGAAACTGACTTGCTTCTATGCCTCAAAGCATTTTCTATCTTGATCTGGTTGTCTGGTTTCGGGTGAAAGCTTGAAGGCCTTACAGCAAAGAGAGAAGTTTATGAGAAAATTTAAGAGAGCTGCTCTTTGGGAGAGACTTCACGAGCGTAATGCTAAGGATGTCCTCGGTTCGATCATAGAGCTGAAAGGTTTATGGGTGAAACTTAGGCAGTACTTGTCTACACGTGCAGATGTAACAGGTTCCTTGGGAAGGATGGATCAAGAAACGTGATTCAAAGGAAGTAATCTGCCATGAGTTCAACCGAGTCCAGCCTGATCTGCTGATTGTGGGAAGCTGGGGTCTTAGCCCTTTTCCAAAGGTATAGTCAAATTTTCTTATGAATCTAATGTAGATGCTTGATGTTTTCCTGGATATTATTTCCTAACTTCTCACGTGCATGAATTAACTGAGGAAGACAGACTTGATGACCCCTCTCTCTCTCTCTCTCTCTCTGGACCTGATGACTAATTGTACTGGATGTGCTTGGATACATTTAGTTCTTTCAATAGAACTGGAACTTTTTGTCTGTAAATAAATTACATATGAACTTCCTCCCTTCTTGTTCATCCATGTCTCTCTGTCGCTTTGAGCATAGTTGACTCAGTTTCCATCATTTTGCGCACCAAGTTTGGAGGTACATTTGGAGTTTGTTTTAGCACTGAAAAACGGGGAAATATAGTTGATTATGCATTCTTTAGTCCTTATTTCTAACCAGCCAATGTGTTGAAAATTTGACATGGCCCTGTAGAGACGTTAGTTTTGCTTTGGAAATGAAATGTGGTTCAACTATCTCTCAGGTTATGCCATTTTCTTGCATTTGTCAGAATGTGGAATATTCTAATTTGCTTATCCTTGTGTTTTTTAGTATGTCCCATTTCCTTGTGCTCATACTGGCACATGCTTATCTAATGCTCAGCTGATTCACAAAACCCCATCATATTTCCTCCAACTGGAGTGTGAGATCACGTGGGATATAGATTCAGTCTGGGTTAGCTGTGTTTAAATGTTAGATTTGTGCAGGAATTATGTGAGAGCAAAAGAAAATAAGGTAGATTTCCCTCTACAAATCCAAGTTATGTCTCCCTTCCCTTTCTCTTCCTTCCAAAAATCTTTCACAAATTCAGAACCCAAATACAGTTTATCGAAATTGAATGCCTAGGCCCCAGACATACTGAATGTGGACCATAATAGCTGCTGCTCAGGCTATCCCAACTCAATTGTGTTTCTAATTTCACATTGAGGTTTCTCATCCAAAAGTGTTTTTGTCAAGCTTCTTTCCAATCAAATCATCATGTACCCAATACTTGTAATTCAAAATTAGCAACAAAATCACAGGTAAAGAGTAGCCAATTGCTTTAACTGAGAACAACAATAATTACACGGTTAGCTTCATATATTAGAGTGATTTACCTGAAAAGCCTTTGAAACAATATCATTGTGCAAAGAAATATGATTTTGAATGAGACATGCCTATTCTTAAATGTATGAAATCCTTTGAAGCTGAGATGCTGCAGGGCCTGTAATTACAGGTAGATACCCAAAGAAACATATAGCCGCATTTCTGTTTATTAATGTTTTAAACATGATTTCTATTTGAAAATTGATAACATTTCAAAATCACGCCCGTTGAGAATCTTTTGTTGAAAACAAAATTTTCGGGGCCAGTGTCTGGGAATTTGCTAAAAATTTAGAGATCTTATTTTCTAAGAACATTTTTTATCTCCACATCCATCTACGAAGTCATAGGATAGGGAAGAAAGCATGGTATGTTTTTCGTTGATTAGCGATTACTGAAGAAGTCACACCATAAACAAGTTATTTGAACAAACCTAGGATTACTTTTGTTTTATTAGTATGTAAGATTTTGTCAGTTGCGTTATTGTGGTCCCCGCGAAACCCCAAGTGCTATTGGCCTTACCTCTTTTTCGTTCATTCTATATTCACAGTTAAGAGTCCTTTCTAGAACTAGGAAAGGAATTTGATTTCAGTGTTAAGACTACTTTGTTTTCATTTAAGTATTAAGACTACTTTGAGTTGTCCTGTATTGTTTTCCACTCAGAAATTCAAGATTATGCTGAACCCTGGACTGGTGGAATGCACTTGGTTATGTTGATATACTGTAATGGACGTCTGCTTTTTTGGATTAATCGCTAAAGGAAGTATTTCGAGTTGCCCTATTTTCCATAAACACATAAGTGGATGGATGAAACCTTGTGTTGATGAAATAATTTGAGACGTGGTATAAGTATAAACATTAGTTGAAAGGGAGAAAAATGTGGGCTTGGTGGGGCTGAAACCTCATGGAAGGTAGCTGACTACATGGAGTGTCATTCTATTTGTTCTACAATGGAACTTTCACTCATATCTAATGAGGGAATCCAATTAAAAGATGATAGCATGCATTGCATTTACTAGGAGAGTAGTTGTTGGTAGAGTTTTCTTTTCTTTTACAAGATTTGATGTCATGTATCTGTGCTATTTTTTCATGTTTTCTTCTAAATGAGACTTCCAACTATAGAATTAGTGGGGTACTCTTGCAATTTTCTCCACCACATTTTCTTATCTCCGATGGAGCTAACGACGACCCTCTCCTATTCTGTAATAGCTGCAGGTTCGAGAGCAATAAATGTCTCTTCGATCCGTATGTTTGGCGGCATATTAAGTTGGGCCCTACGGCTTGGAATTAATTGTTGTGTTCTAATGGGGGCAAACATTGTTAATGAGGTATTTGAACACCAATTATTGTTTGATTCTACATTGTTCTTGCACTGGCTATTTGAACCATCAGTCGCTTATGATTAGATACTGCAAATACAGATTGCAGTGGAGAAGTTCAGTGAAGCGACAGTTGGATACTAGCTTGATGAGGCTGAGGTGTGGGAGGGTATGCCATTGGTTTTTTGAACTTGTTCTCTTTGTTTGGTAATCTAATTTGAAATTCCTCCCCAAAAAATAGAAAAATAAAACAAAATAATAATAAAAGAAGAAAAAACTCGGTGGAACATGACAGTTGTTTGGTCTGATTGTTATTGAAGTAGTCCTGGGTGTGAGGAGAAAGCTGACCCATTTTTGGTGCTTGTTTGGTAAGTTTGCTGTCAGTTTGGAAGTCTCCAAATTCAGTTCTTATCGATGTCACTCGAAACCTTTTTTTTTTATCGGCAAAACGTCACTCTAAACTTCTGAAGGGGTATACCTATCTATCAATACATCAATAGTACTGGGGTCCGAATCATTTGATAATATAGCAGCAGTTCCATGGTTTTTTAGTTGTTCATGAAAAATCAATTGAAGGTGTATTCCTCCTCGCTATTTGTACGTGAATAATTAAGACTGGGATCCGAATGATCTGATATGTCTAACAACAGGTCCATGGTTTTAGTTCATTTTTCCTATTTCTTTTAACATGTCTTTTGGCTCTTTTTGTTTCTTTTATAGGTACTAATGAAATTACGATTTCCAGGACACTCCCCGCGGTCCACCCATCGTCCAAGGCCACAAACTGGTGGCTATCGAGCATTTAGCAGTAAGCTTAGAGGATACTAGAGGTGCTTCGAGTTGAAACAAACTGACACGTTGGCATTTGATTTAGGACAAATTTGGGCAACTACCTAGATGCTTAAGTGATGACGAGAACTAACTGATACTTTTGCAAAGAGAAAAGAATTTGTTTGATTGCATACCTCAAGTGATTACAAGAATAACATTATGAGCTAGGTTAAACTGAACCTGCTGAGTTGAGCCGGTAGACCTAAGAAGGTGATAAGACGAGAGCCAGAGGAGGAGAGCACAACTGAACCTACTAAATTGAGCAGGAAATGAGTCAAGATGACCTGCTTTTTTGTGGGAAAACAGGACATAACAAGAGAGCATGCAAGAAGGGATCAAATGTTGGGGAGGGTTCAATGAGAGTGATAAAGAAAATGTCCCAGCAAGTGCTGCAGAACATGTCCCAAGAAGTGGTCCAGCGAGTGCACCATTCAATTTTACCAACAAATGCGTTCAATGTCCCAACAGTAATTTTAATTTTTTTTTTTGTTCTGTCTAACATTCAACAGTTGAGTTCACATGTTCAACACCTAATTTTGCAATTTCAATGTGTGTTAACCAGTGTTGCTACTGCTTGGGCAGATACCAATGGCAGATCTTCCTCAATAGGAACTAAATTGAAAAAGCCGGTTCATGCGTCCCAAGTCTCATTCAGAAGAGTTTGAGTGAAACTCAGGTGTTAATTGCTTCCATGGTTCACAAGGTGCATTAAATGTAAGTATTGTTTAATTAAACCTTTGTTGTTGTATATTACTTTGGTAGATTGCTTTTTAACACCTTTGTGCCATAAATTTCAGGGTCATGTTGGTACTTGGTAGTAGTGTGAGAACAAACATGGCAGGTGATACCTAGCCAAAGGTTAGACATTGCGTAAGTTTGATCACATCTCTTTCCATCAATTTGTGACTTTAAATTGCCCTTTATAAAAGTGGGATTTTAAGAATTATTGCTTCATGTGTAGGTATCTGTCAATAACTCAACCAACAAGATGCATGCAATGATGTGGAGGCGAAGTAATGTATATCTGTCAAGTTTCAAGAGAGCTGCTTCTTCTAACAATGCTACAAAGGGGAAGTGAATAACAAATGTGGCAGTTTTTGGGTAAATATCATGTAAAGACATAGTTTTTTATAAAGCTAAAGCGGTCCAAATGTTGAAGTTGTAATCTGTGTTCTTCATGGTAGTATTAGGTAGTTGAAATTTGTTTTGGATGTTGACTTGTAGTTGAAAACATTTGGTAGTTGGTAAGGCATTGAGCGTTTGTAATGACTTCAAATGATAGTGGTTTCTTGTTAAGGGTAGTAATAGCTTATATTTGGTTTGCAAATGGCCTTTTGTTTTGGATGTCAGTGCAACAATCTGTGCCTGAATAGTTGGTAATGGCAATTTCTGGGTCATGAGAGTGGCCATTTTTTGTGTTAAATGCCTGGTACGTACCATATTGTGGTCATGACAACCCCAATTTCTTCTTCCTTTGAATGGGAAATGAATGGCAGGTGAATGGATAACATATTGAACAGGACTTAACAATAATTTCCCATTAACTACTACACTATTTGCATTACTACATTACAGACACGTTATATTTTATCCCATATTGGGGGATCAATCTGAAAAGAGCAGACACATACCACAACAACACACACCTGCACATACCGCAACCACTTACACCTAGCCAATCCGAAATGAACAAAGTCTTAGTCTTTGTTCAAAATGAGCAGATTTTGCTCCCAAACACAACAGCTGCAAAAATAATCCAACTTGAAGCAAGACATATCTTCATCTTCCTCTCTCTAGCAGTGATTTTTTCAAGCTCCATCTCCAACTTGTTCGCCTTCCTTAGTAGCCCAGAGATCGATTGAATGGTGGTGATCTAATGGAGAACATGCATGTTCACATAAAAATTACGTGGTTGAGGCTTTATATTAGGGCGCGCATAGTTCTATTGGATTGGGATGGTGGTGATCTAATGGAGAACATGCATGTTTACATAGAATTTGAGCTATGGAAAAAGTAATCGAATTTCAAATTCAAATTTTTTACTTAATTACCTAGCATGGGGATTTCAAAAATGGAAACGTTATCATTCCTTTTAGTCGTACTATGACTAAAAGGTTGACATATTGAATAGAAAAATTAAGCTAAATGTGATTTTCCATTTTATATATAATATTGATCTATTTTTTTCCATAAGAGTGAAAATGATCTAAAATCCAAGAAAGATGGAAAAAAAAACATGACATTTTTTTAGTGGTTGATTGACATAAAAATAGTACAAAGTTAGAAAGTGAATTTTCTTACATAGCTTTCACTTTATTGCTAAAAATATAGGAAAACTCCATTTTCTTGTGAAAGTTGTCACCTCTTTTTTACACTTTCTATCAGTTCCATATTTTCCTTCCCTATCATAACCAATGTATATTAAGGGTATATTTCTTTTATCAGCAAAAGTAACATTTCATTAACAAGAAAAGGGAAGGGGAAATCCAACCAAGGGTTGGAAAGTACATTCCATACTTCATTGCTAGATTTTGACAAAACTTTTCAATTCAATTATGCGCATGGAGACAAAAAGATGTTCTAACACAATTTTCTTTCCAATCAAACGGGACCTTTATAGATTTGAAATGGCCATAAATTACGGAATGTGAAAAAATTAATTCATTCTTTTGGTAAACAAGAATAATTCATTATTTTGTTCTGATCAAGAACAAATTTTATAAATAAATATCACATGATGTGATGACTAAGGAAAAAAATATATCATGATCGAACGAAGCAACTCATATATGAATCGTGAGTTACATAGGCCACGCAACCTTTGATTTGCACGTATTTGGGACACATACTAAGAAATTGATAAGGGAGAATACAAGCCTTTCATGCATGCCATTGTTGATCCAGATTGAGATCCAATGCCAAAGTTGTGCGAAGTCAATTTGTGTAAGTATCTCCTTCTGCTATTATGCACGCATTATACACACACGTTATTAATTTGAGCACATTCCTTGATGGCACAGATATAATTCGAACATTGATTAACCCAGTGACCCTGAGAGATCTAGACCCTCACCTCCGATTCTGCAAGCAATTGGTGCCATTTGACTTGCAAAAAGTGGTTAGTGAAATTTCTTCAAAACAACTATCAACAATTTGATCTTATTATGTACTGTCAATCAACCTCTCACCTCATTGCATGTGTTTGCAATACCTTCCCTACAGTTTTTCTGACCATTTGATGGAATATGGCGTTGAAGAGCTCCTTCTCACTTCTGGAACAATGGCATGGCCTTCTAATTGCAAGACAGGAAGCTTAGAAGGACCAAAATGGTTTGAATTCCTAAATGCTCACTCGCTAGACGTTGGGAAAATCATCGATTGTCTTCATTTTCGACATGGACGGTAGACGCTTGCATGTTCTGATTTGTTGTTCTTAAAATGTCGAACAGATCCAATATATGTTCGGCATTGTAAAAAACACACAACAGTACTTCCTTGCAAACATCAAGTTATGTAAATGATTCACTCCACCTTATGAGGCCTGCTATTGTAAATAACTTCTCATCACCCAGCCTGCAACAATCCCTTCACACCATCTCTACAGTATGATTCGTTACTATATTTGAGAAATAACACAGAAAATAATTGTACGAAAAAAATAACAATATCACTCA
The DNA here is from genome assembly GCF_030253575.1 of Rhododendron vialii. Classification (NCBI taxonomy): domain Eukaryota; kingdom Viridiplantae; phylum Streptophyta; class Magnoliopsida; order Ericales; family Ericaceae; genus Rhododendron; species Rhododendron vialii. Next base: position 37,127,233 of record NC_080566.1, read on the forward strand.
CACTCAACATGTTCTGGAATACGAATAATGCATCCCTACATCATGTCTAGAAATCTATCAAACACTTGATACACAAGACTTATAATTAGATCAAATACTATCTACACAATGCCTTTAAGCAAAGCATTCCACTACCTATTAAGAAGTACCGACGCGCGTAGCGCGTCGGCATCGCACTAGTATGGTATAAAGAACATCCACTTCTCGATATGCTGCTATATATTTGTGAAAACTATGGTTCATGGAAGTGTTAACTAGACTTCAGAACCAAAACTAACACTTCGGTTTGACGCCATTTCTGTACATCTTCTGTTGGAAGCAGCACTTGTCGATTCCATACCGCCACCATTGCTCCTATTCGAATCCCTCTCCAACTGCCTTCTCTTGGACCGGTTTTTCACGCTCTCTTCTTTCTCATCAGCAAACGTAAGAAACGTCTGAAAATGGGATGACCGCGAGCTTCCAGAAGATTCTGGCTCCTCCCCAGAGTAATGGCGGAAGTACTGTCCCACCATCTTCACGAAATACACTAAGAGAGCAAGAAGACACGCCAGTCCAGAGATAAGGAAGAGTCCTGAAAAGCTCTTGAGTTGGAGGCGGTCCACGGCTAGCTTTGCGCCTTGGGAACTGCAAGCACTACTCATAAGCCACTTGTCGTGTATTCGTTGGAGTTCCCCATTTTCTGATAGTTTTAGAATGGCAGTTGACATGTCAATTGCCAAAGGCGAGTCCCTTGGAAAGGCCTGGTAAGAAGCAAATATCAAAATCAAAATAAGTTTATATCAAAACGACATTTTGATTCTTGAAGCGAAGTTTTCTTTTGTGGCCACTACGGAAAATACACCGGGGGTTCATTCGAAGAAGAAGAATTTTCGAAATTTCATGTTTAAAGCTCAAATTTCTTTTTAGTGAAAGCTCGAGGAACAAAATTTTGCATATTAAAAAATACTACTAACGTTTACATGGCAATAAGGCCCCATAAAACCCAATCCTGGTAAAATAGTCATGTTTACATGGCAAAATAAGGACCCATAAAACCCTATCTTGATGCAGATTGCATATAGAACTGAATCACAAGCTCAGGTAGAAAGAAATAACTAAGGCTTGTTTGGATAGATGTGAATTTCAAATGAGGGATTAGAAATAGGTTTATCTTATTGGTATTACGGTATAATCAATCCTTAATAATCCCTCCGTTCCAAATTGGATGACAATTTTTGAAATCTGTGCCAATTTCAATTCCTTATATCTTTCAATAGGAATCTCAAAAAATATGCAATATGGATCTTGTTTGATAGTTCTCGATTAGTTCTATTATACAAAGTTTTCAAATTCGTGAAAAACATTATAGATTGAAAGATATAAGCAATAAAAAATGGCACAAATTTCAAAAATTGTCATCCAATTTGGGACGGAGGGAGTATGAAGGACTTCAAATTACTCATATTAGACATTGATTTCAAAATCCTTCATGAAAAAATTCCAAACTCAATATAGAAAACCAAATGTAGACTAGCCTAACTTTTAGCCGGGCTTATTGAATCATCACCGTCGAATCACTTCATTTCAAAGCCATATTTATCCAAATGCAGCCTAACAATGTGGTGGATAAAGAATTTTACTTACAAATCCCCATCCGTTTTTTGTGAACTCTTGACCTACTATACTGAATTCGCAACGCGACGAGAGGAAGAGTTCTATATATGCTCTCTCATCAACCAATGCAGCGACACCACCGTTCTTCGGGCCCTTTTTCAAGGCTTCAGCATACTCCTCAGGGGAGTTAAGAGCAATAAGTCTAGACTCGTGAATGCCAAGTTCACCGCTCAGATAGTTGCGGGCAAATGAACCCTGTTGGTGGCCAATGGGGTCATTGCTCGTGCGTAAACTCTCAAGCCCTTTAATGGGTGAAGAAAGTTTTTGTACTGTGAGGATTGAGGTTAGACTTGCAGTATAGCTGGAATTTATTATTAGAACCACAAATAGCCATATGATAAGCACTAGACGACCGAGAGCACTTATTGTGTTTTCTCCTGCATGAAAAAGAAAATATGGGAATCAGTATTACTGAAGTTCCTTGAAGCAAGTGAAGATTAAGGTGTTCGGACTTTGGACCATGGATTTGTGGAGGTATTTATGGTGGACGAAATGATACAAAGATAACGAAGTGAAGAAGCTAAATTCATATGTTTGTTCCTATTTTTTTTCCCTTTTCACTAGTTGTGTCTCTCCACAACTCTATGATCCAGAGATGGTCCCATAAAACCAGTGACGTGTTACTTACTGTGGGCAAAGAACCAAGTTGAAAAGCTAAACCTGCAAAGTGAAAGCAGAAAGCAGTCAAGGGACTTGGATAATATGATTTAACTTGGAAAAATGAACATCATTGCAGAAGAAAGAAAAGGAGAGACAGCTACCCGAAACAAGGTTTTTTGGTAAAATCTCGAGAATATATTCGTTTCTCCGAACTTGGGTTAGCGATAATATATCATGTTGTTTGAAACATCTTACTCTTATCTATATTCGCAACTCAAGAGCAAAAAAATTATTAACTCACGCTACTCACCATAGAATAGTGACGACTTGTTTCCTAGGAGGGCCACGAAAATCATCATTCAACCTATGCTCCAAAATCCAAACAACAGTTCCCACAAGTAGGAAAAAACCACCTGTGACCATCCACATGCTTCCAGAAAATGGCCTCAAGAAAGCCCAAGCATCAGAGTTCAACTTCTTGACCGGTGCCACCACGACTAGCCCAGACTCGATATATGGCTGCGTAAAATCGACCATTCTTGTTCTATTAGTTATGATTGCAATGTCACCTATTGCAGCATCAAATTCCTGCAAGAGAACAAAAATTATGAAATTAAGCATAAACCAGACATATAGGGTGCAATTGGATCATGAACATTTTAGAGGTACTTATGGGGAGGGAAAGGAAAAGGTAAAGGCAAAAAAAATGAAGAAAATTTAAAAGAAGCTAAATTTACATTATTGGTTTTTCCATATATTTTCCTTTCCCTTGGTAAATACCTCAACTGATCTATATGATCAAAGCACAGCCAAATAAAACAATGAGAATGTTAAAGCTCATACTCACACCGGCTGTGATCAAGCGCACAAGCTCAGTGCAGCTAGGGTTATTGACACCATCCCCAAAGGGGATCAACTTATATGGTAGAGCATATGGCAACAAGTTCACTGCAGCCGTGAAAACATCAATGCAGTACCCTTTGAACATCTCAGTCCCTGGCACTTCTGCTATAAATTCACGATAACTAACTCGATTTGGGACTCCAATTCTCAACGCTCTTCCATTGTTTGGAAAAACCCATCCGCGGGGTTTATGTGACGTTTGTCCGGGCCATATCACAGGGTTTAGATGTTGACTTGAACTGGAACGATTAGTTGGTTTTGAATAGAGTGTTTCCGGAGGCAAAACTGATAAGCCAGAATAATTAGACCAATAACCGATGGTTCTAACTCCCGTGCCTATCACATTGATCACTTCAAACGCAGGACGAAAGAGGGACCTGTCGGAAGAAAACCTCACATTACCCGTTAAACCAGTCAAATTGACATTTAGGATATTGTTGAGCAATAACTTTCCTCCATCAAAGATGTTCAGAGCATCTAGATGCAGATTCCCCCCATTTAGCTCACTTAATCTGGAATCATTCGAAAAGGAGATACTTCCACCTTGACTGAAAAAGGCATCAATAGCATGTGCAAGTAGCCAAACAGTGTCATAGGCATACAAACCATAGGTATTCAACCCAAAAGGGCCATTCGCCATTTGGTGAGTCGTCAAGTTTTTCCAACGAGAAACGAAGTTTCTTTTTAGTTCCGATTCTGGCGTGTACATACGCAATGTAATGAGTCCTTGGATATTATCCATTGATTCCGAAGAAAGGGGAGAATCAGTGTCCAAAACAGTAGTGAGCCAATTGGTTGCTATCCAAACATACCCACTGTCCATCATCCCAAGATAATGTGCCACAGAAAGAACATCTAGACCCCAAGTGGGATAAGTGTGAAGAACAAGAATCCGAGATTCGGCCAAAGCCACCTTAACCAAAACGTCCATGATCTCGGTTCGCGTAGCTTGAGGGTCTAAAGGTGCTTTGTAAGAGATCTGACATCGTTTTTCTGCAAGTTCATCTGATAATGCAGCTATCCCGTTCCTCCCAAAATCATCATCAGCAAAGATTGCAATTACGTCCCTCCATTCATAGTACTCAACTATATCTGCTATAGCAGCCATCTGAAACTGATCATTCTGGGTCATTCTCACAAAGAACGGATACTGAAGTGAGGACAAGGTGGGGTCCGTCGCTGCAAAAGATAATAGGGGGACTTGAAGCTCGTTTGCAATATGGGAAATCACATGAGCCGTAACAGAAGATTGGGGGCCAATGATGGCCACGGTATCGCTCTCCATGAACTTTAATGCTGTTGCCAGTAACAAAATGAAGGATTAGAACTCAGTTTTGATGAGTGCTTTTGAAATGAAGGGACCTGAGGTTGAACTTCATAGCATGAAGTCTAACTATTGCCGGTAATTGGTACTTCTAATGTGGAGAATTGAAAGGAGGATTGTTTATGGAAGGATTTCAAATAACTACAATCACAAACTTGGTTCAATCCACCCATCTAAAGTTCTTACATGCATTCTTAAAATGCAAACCTAAATAGAAATTGGATGAAATGATAAATAGAGGGCGCGTCACTTAACTACATTTGTTCTTACATCTGATGTTCCACTCATTTCAAAACAATACATCTAAACACAACCTCAATAACGTAAAATTGAGATTCTGAGTCACTTGTCCAAAACTATGTTACATAGACTTAGATACGGGTGTCGGGTATAGGTATGTGTTCTCATATCTGACACACATGGTTCTTTTCTCAATTACGCCGGACCCTGCAAAATGTCTATATTTGATAAAATGTATATCTTGCATTTGTCAAGGTAAATTGTGTTTACATGGTGTCATAGAGCATTTCATGCAAAATATGAGAAGTTTGTGAATGGTAAAACCACAAGATCAAAGGCCAAATATGTTTTCTAGGTTAGAGTCCAACTAAAACTGTTGGAAACAGATCCCACGCCCTCACTCTAGTGTCTGAGTGTCCGACATTGGTACAGCAATAGCATTACCCATGTATTCCCAAATTAATGGGGGTATGGACAAGGGAGGACCCGATACAGACTGACATTGATACTTTAAACATTTCAAAGAGTGAAAGACTGAACTATCGGCCCCCCTATACCTAGTGTCCAGCGTTGATTCTTCAAACATTTCAAAAACTCCATGTAACATAGGTACTCCACATGACGAAAATGCTTACCCTCGACCATCCCCAGAAATCCACTGAAATTGGCATCGTGCATGGTTAAGTTCAACTTGGTTCCTTCAAGAATTGCTGGATTGGAATTCACATCTTCAATCGCAGCTTCTAAGGCAACTTTCACGACCTTCCCGATTGCACTATTGAAAGCAAACATAGACCCAATCTTCACTTCTTCAGGTCTATTAGAAGAATTTGTACTAACCCCATTTGAAAAATGTCCATTGCTGAAAACTAACAATATTAATACCAATACCCATATCAAATTCATGGCAAACTGTCTAATTATCGAACCCGAATCTGAACCTGCGAAGTAAATAGCACAGAAGAAACTAGTTCATTATGAGAGTCGTCGCCGACAATTCCAGAATGAAAAATGCTCAAAGACTTGTCAAATTGATTTAATTTCTGCAGTTACAAACCAAACAACTTTAAAAGAAAATTCCAACAATAATAAACATAGATTGTTACAATATGTACATACGCTAATGTAATGACAATAGCAAAATGAAGACTTTTAAGCTCTAAACTTGTTTCCACAGAGAAACAAGAAATGGCAAGAAAACCAGAAAAATACACTTTGACAGGAGAACATACCCATTAGAACCCTAGCAAACAGGAACTTAAAACTATCACCGCAGTCAAAAATTCAAGATAAATTATAACCATGTTGGTAAAGGTTGCAAAGGAAGAACTACCCAATCATTTTGTCCCAAAAAAAAAGGACTTGGTGTGAAAGGAGGTCCATTTTTTGTACAAGTAATGAAGAAAAGAACAAGGTCAATAAAGAAAAACATGTAAAAGTAGAAGAAAAAGGCATGAACCTGGAGGAGGAGGAAAAGGTGGTATTAGGAATATCTGGAAGCTCGATAAAAAGGAGAAGACATGTGGGGGAGGAGAGAGAATGGAACTTACAGAGAGAGAAGGGTTGGAAGAAAGCAGCAGGCCCATCCATTCGAAAGCCAAGAAGAGCCACTGAAAAGGAGTAGCACTAGTGTGAGTTTTAAACTTATGTCAGAATCCCAAATTTATTCCCTCAGTTGGAATTCTTGCACTGGAAAAGAAAGTGCAAACACATTTTATTCACATGTCTGATTTTGTTGTTTTCGTGGACCACCACCACTCCCAGGTGTGGCTGGCTGGAATTCCAACCAATTATCATAAGCATGCGCACGTATTGCAGACTCGGGAATTCTGTAGTGGGCAAAGTCACAATATTATAGTGAACATTTTAGCTGTTTTATCTAAGCAATTATCAACAGTTCGGATTTAAAATAAAGTCTTCTAGGGGAGAGTCGTGAATGAGTTTTTTTTGCTAGTCCGAACCGTTGAAAATACTTTTGAACGGCTGAAATTGTTTACAGCAACCCCGTAGTAAACAATTCAGATTGTCTATGTCACGGTGACTGCATACACATGTCAAAGGAAAACAGTCGGGCATTAAATTCGATTTTGAGAAGCAACGCTAGCTCTTGACAGGCATGGGTTGATCAATGGTTTTTTGACAGGCAAATTCTGTACGTATGTTTTAGGAAGGCTTTGATTACGCCATTTGATTATTATGTTCATATCATGCACGCTGATTGCAATAGCAGTTTTTGAACGTCCGAGATATTTTTTATTTTTGTCATTCGTTAAACCTAATGTACTATGAGATTAAATTTTTTACACCGCCGGTGTAAATATTTGTTTCCTCCAAATTAATTATATTGCGCCATGTCGCTATGTTCTATTGATTGGGACCACTGTTTTGCAACGTGGCGCGATGTAATTGATTTGGAGGAAACAAATGTTTACACCGGCAGTGTAAAGAATTTATTCTCATGTACTATATTCTAAGGGACTTGAAGAGGGAAGAGTGCTTAAGAAAATCGAACCCCAATTGCACTCCACTCCACTTGCGTCTGAGATATCATTACACTACACCTTGGTAAACAGTAGCAGTCGCCAATGAGCTCCTTGCTCAGTTTGGCATTACCCACCGCCTTTCTTAGTGGATGACTGGGTTCGACCCCCATGAGGGGGCGGTTGGTCCATTCAGGGCTTTGAATGACTTCTAGACTAACTTACTAACTCCCCGCCAATATATACAGTATTGGCAAAACGAAAACGTAGAGGTCAAACACTCCAACAGTTATGAACCAGAAAAGAAGGGGAAAAAAAAGGGAGAGAAAGGAAGAGAATAATTATAAGAAAAATGGGGAGAGGATGGATCAAGTAAAGAGAAGGAAACATTTTCATTTCCCAAATGAAGGGTATCAAACAAGTTAATTTCAATTTTCCGCTTTGGCTCTTTCTTTCCTTTTGTTTCCATAATGAATGAAACAAGATTCAATTTTCCTCTCTCTTTCCTTTTATTTCCATAATTTCAAGTCAAACACTAACAAAGAACGTGAATTTTTTCCTAACTTTTTATAAAGTATTTGATTCTTTTCAATTCGTTTCAGTGATAGAAATTAGAAAAGTACATAAATATAGACCGAATCAAAAGAAATAAAAGGACAAAACTAAGCCAGATTTTTTTAAAGCTTTTGGCTATAATTTTTGCTTTTCTGACTCCTTTGGTTGAGCGAATTGAAAAGATAAAAAAAAAAAAAATTTGAGCTGAAATTACCAAAAGTTTAAAATATTTAAGTCTATTTAGCTAGGGGGTTGCGTTCTTATGAACTTAACTTAAATCTAGAAATTTGTCTTTATTTAAATTTTTTTTCGCATTTGTTAGTTTTGTGCCAAACTGTTTTGGGTTATTGACATTTTTTGGCCTAAAAAGTGGTTATTTCTCAAAATATTTGGGTAAAACTAAAAAAAAATTACTTTCCGATTCCTCTAGTCGAGATGAATCAATAACCCACAAAAGTTTGGTGCAAAACTAACAAATGCGAAAAAAATTCAAATAAGGACAAAACTTTCAGATTTAAATTAAATTTAAATTAAGTTCATAAGAACACAGCCTAAACTAATCATGAATTAAAGTATTAAAACTCGTGAGAATTTCCAAATTAAGACCCCCATGTGAAATTCTTGCACAAGAAAACAAAGTGATTAAAAAGTGCAAAAACATTCGATTCATGTGTGATATGTTGTTTGCATGGGAAAAATTTTCAGTCCCAGATGGGTACCACGTTTTAACGTTCCAAAAATTTGGAGACATTAAAAAAAATTTAAAAGGGATTTTCCAATTAGTTTTTCATTTCGAAGCATTTAAAATTTCAAAAATCTTGTTAATTCCAATCAAATCACAATGCATCAAACTTAAAGTATTTTGCTAAATTCTCTTACTGTACAATATTAAAATAATTAATTGAAACTACAGAGCAACTAAGAGTATAATCAAAGTTCTATATAATCTTCTTCAGTTAGCGTCAAATCATTCTTTTCCTATGCCCCTTCTATTCGGTCTTCAAATACCTGGCGTTCGAGTTACCAAGGCAACATAGTACCGCTAGTGATGACGCTCAGTAGCCAAAATCCACCCGAAACTTCATAACTTACAAGCAGCAAGATATCCAATTAAATGCATTGACGATAACATAAAAAGAGAACAATTAATCATTTCAATACTATTTTTCAACCTATGTGAAATCTCAGATCCACAGATCCGTTCCTACCCTTAACCCTTGGCTTAAGGCACTAGTGTGGTCCGACTCCCCTTTTCCAGATCCGGATGAAAGATGTCTAAGTTATGTACTCAAGTATCACATCAGTGACCATAAGTTCGGATAAAACTTCACCAGCAACGCAAAACGCCGTCTAGCCCGGGTTGTGACGCAAGTACAATGTCACCCTTATGTCCCATCCCAACATTTGAGAGTCGATCACCACCATGCCGTACCCAGGGTTCGTAAACCAACACTTTCAATAAATCACCACCAATCATCCTCCAACCATATTTCCATCGGTTCTAAATTTGGATCGCCCATAATCCAAAACCGCGGTCTCTCACATTATTCCATTTTCCCTTAATCCTATTTTCACGGCTAAGGTGATAAATCCATACATCGCAACCAACCCCGGGAACCTATTTGTCCAATCTACAAACACAATAAAAGATCACACGATTCAACATTCCAACTAAAAATACTAACATACTAATAACATATAAGCATGCGATAAAACTAATCATGCGATTAAAACAACCTAAGTAATTATTTTTATTTTCTCTTTTCTTTTTCACCACTAAAGTCTATGTTTCCTCTTAATCACCTCGGGTATTAACGGGATTAAAGTCTATGTTTCCTCTTAATCACCTCGGGTATTAACGGGATTAGAACTGAACCGAAACTAATTAACCTCGAGGCTTAATATTAATTTTTATTACTCAAAAGTTAGATTTATAAGCTCTTAAATTATGAGGGGCTAAACTGTAATTTATCAAAAAAATTCAAAAGAACAAAAGCATAAAACAGTCGGCAAAAAACGGGGAACCGGTTCCGGCCGGGTTTCGACCGGCGTCGTCGAGTCCAAAAACAACCACATCAATTATTACTATTAACATATACACACAATAACAATAATATACGTAGGGAGGTATGTTTCGAACTACCTCTCGTCTGGCGAAACGCGGTTCGGAGAGAGTCGGAGCGGCGGCGAATACGGCAGTGAGCTCGGTAGGTGGTGATGGTGTTCGGCAGTGGGGTGATCTCGGTTGGTGTCGTCCGGTTGAGGTGGAGATGATGATGTACGGTGGTGGTGGGATTTCGGTGGTGAGCTTGGTGAGGTACGGTGGTAATGGTGTACACGACTGGTGGAGGTGCTACGGTGGTGGTGGTGATAGAAGGAGGTGGTGGTGGCTGCTCCGGTGGTGAGAGGAGGTTGGCGGTGATGGTGGGTTCGACTGGTGTTCTCGCTGATGACGGGAGGCGGTGATGGTGAGGAGTTCGGTGATGGGGGTGAGCTCGGCGGGCGGTGTCGGGCTTGGCTGGTGGTGATGAGCTAGCCTCCCTTCTCTCTCTCTCTCTCTCTCTCTGCCCAAATGGGAGAGGGAGTTGGCTGGGAGTACTAAAAAGGAAGAATGGGTATTAAAAAGATGGGTTGGATTTACATGGGGAGTTTTATTTCACGCGATGGGTAAAAATGAGTTGTTGAATGGAGAGTGGGTTTTAAGGAGGGAATTAGGTCCCATTTCATTTTCTTTAAAAAAGAACTTTTAGAAAAGTAAGATAATTTTAAGCTAAATAATTATGTGTTTACGCAAATAATTTTTCTATCAATATAAATCTTGTAAACTCAAAAATTATGTGTTTACGCAAATAATTTTTCTATCAATATGGATCTTGTTTGATAGATCTTATTCAGATCTTTTAAACGATGAAAAAAAATAAAAAATTATTTTTTATTTTTCATTATATTTGAGCTTATAAAATTACCTTCTTTTTCAAAAAGAAGTTTAAAAAGAAATTGTCTCTCTTCTCTAAATTTTGAAGGATGGGAAAGGGTTGGGTTGAAAGATAATGCTCCTGTGCAACGTGTACGCTCACTATGAAAATTACTTGCCGGACATGCACACACACGACCGATTGTGAAATAAAATTTAGCGTGATGACAGAAATAATTTTTCGAGCAAAATGAGATTTTTGTTTTGATTATTATTATTATTTATTAAAAAAAATACAGGGTCTTTACACACGTGGTGCCCGCTCGGCGCATCCAAGTCATCCATTGCATTTTTGGACGGCTCAAATTTGGAGGGAGAAAGTGTTTGGGTGAGAGGAGAGAGGAGAGAGGGTTTCAATTCGAACCATCTAAAAGTGTATTAGACGGCCCAAATGTGCCCACTCGGCACTGAAAAATTTCTTGGGGCCACCAGATGGGTTGAAGTTTCACCCAATTTCCAGAAGCATGCATATGCTGGATTTATTTGTGATTGTCTCTACGTACACATCACACAACTGCATTATCTACTCGTCTCCTACCTTAAAAGAAATGGAACAAAATGTCTGGATCTTGATTTTGTATATCACTATCCTTCGTCCCAAAATGTTTGTCTAGTCTGTAAAATGAAAACTAAAAAATAATATATTTCTTTTGAGAAAAAATTCAATTTTTTTTTCATAAACTAAAAGAACACATCGATAACTAGTGAAATGTAGGAAAAAAAATTGAATTTTTCTTGCAAAAATTATATTATTTTTACGTTCTTACTTTGCGTACAGGACGAACATTATGGGACGGAGGTAGTATAATAGTACTACTTGTTTTGTGAGCAATTGGTATAGGAGTAATTCAATAGATTAATGGGAAAATGACGGCCAAACGTGTTTTGATAATTAATATCCGCCAATGACATTTTCAGCATTAACAAATATTCTTAGCATGTCTTTGGCGGGTATTAATTATCAAAATACATCATGGACCGTCATTTCCCTAGATTAATATCTATCCATTTCCCTAACAATAAACAAAACAAAACAAAACAAAATAAAATTTCACTCCACTTGTTTTTCCTATGTTTTTCAGCACTTTTCCCTGAGGTCCGATTGGATGAGTGATGAGTTTTGGAGTATTATTTATGAATGGTGGACCCACATTGACGTGACTCTTATGGAAGGTGAATAAAAAAGTACTGTAATTTGTTTGGTATTTAAAAAAGAGGTTATACAATAATACTTGGTTTCTATAAGAAATAGAATAAGAGGATAAAGTTTATTCCTTCATTTGTTAAATATTTGACCTCCTCTTTTTTAATTAACGGCTGCGAAGACTCTTCAAACCCTCATTATATTTTCTCTCACTCTGTTTTTTTAATTACTTTGAGTTTTACCAATTTCTCCAATGAAACTTTTTCACCTGGAGGACCTTTCATTAGACCACCTAATCTCTCTACAGATATTCTTAGATGCCGTTCCACTTTTTTTTTAAACCTTTTTTTTCAAAAAATAAAAATAATTTCAAGCTCAAATATAATGTAAATAAAAAATAATTATTTAATTTTTTTGCACCGTTTACAAAATCTCAATGAGATCTATCAAATAAGATCTATATTGATAGAAAAATTATTTACATAAAGACATAATTTTTAAACTTAAAATTATCTTCATTTTCTAAAATTTTTTTTTTATTGAAACTGGAATGGACCCTAATATCTTCTACAAACAACAATATCTAAATGAATCCACGCTAACCATGTCACTGTCTTTTAAACCTTGTCCGAGCTTGCCTCCCTCCAGTGAAGGAAAGTCTCGTCGTTAGAGAAAAACGTTGCTTTCATGTCATGTCATTTCATCAAGTTTTGTCTTCTGAATCGGCCTGTAAAAAAAAGCTTTGCCTTACCTACCTGCTAATGTCACCAATAATATGGGTTACACCGCCTTATCTGATTATGTCAAGTTCTATCGAGAAATTTTTCGGTGTCTAGCGGATATATCACTACAACAAAACTTGGATTTTGGGGCAGTTGAAAATGCCCTTAAATGTTACTTTATGAGGCATTTTAACTATTGAGGCAGAATAATGAACTACCACTTGTATCGATGCCACAATAGCTTTACACGGCACTTCTAGGAGCCCCAAGAGATACTAGACGAGGCACACAAAATTGCCACATCAGGCTATCTATTGAGACACTTTACAGAGCAGCAATAGGTGGTTTTACGTGATGACCTTAACAAAACGATAGATCAAAATCCACATTTACCATACCTTAAGAGAAAATTAACCCCAAGAGAGCTAGTTACCATACCTCAAGAGAAAAATTACTCCCAAGAGTGCTTAAGTATCTGTTAAGTATTAAGGTTGGTTCATGAACAAAATGAACGGTAAACATGGGAACAAGAAAATAAATTGGAAAAAAAAAGGACCTGCACTTGGGTCTTCTTCAAGGTCCTTATATATTTGTCACTGGACGATGGCCTCTCGATATCACTTGGGTAGCCTTTCATGACTTGACAGTTGACACACTAAATGGGTTCAAGTTGCACCGCATTAATTCAAGTTGCAAACTGCCCCATTAAGTCAATTTGACACTTACAGGGCACATTTCGGCCGGTGCCTCGTTAGATAACTATCAAGGCATTTCTTTGTAGAGTGCCCAAGAATAGTGCTGCAAAAAGTGCATTTTGTTGTAGTGTATCTCACGTGGTGACTGCTCGGCATTCCTGAGCCGTCCGATACACTTTTGGAGGACTCAAATTGAAATCTTCTCTCTCCTCTCATTCCTCCTCTTTCTCTCTCTTTTTTTTCTCTCCAAATCCGAATCGTCCAAAATCGCATCGGACTGCTCAGATGTGCCGAGTGGGCACCACATGGTATCCACCCGGCACTGAAAAATTTCTCAGTTTTATTTGATAACCGAACAGATGTGCTGGTTAGCTTGTGTGCACATCTTGATTTATTCCAGAGTTCTGAAGTTAGCAACCGAATCGGACAAACCTCCTGTGGTTCATGCATGGGATCTGAACTTGCAACCTGCGACTGACCTCTTAGGGGACAAAACTTTTAATTGCTTTCTCATTATGTCATTACACCACCTAATAATAATAATAATAATAACAATAATTATAATTATAATACTAGTGTAATGAAATGAAATATACTTGAGGCGTCATTTTGATCCCAATATCTCAATTATGGCATTTCGATCGGCCCCTAACTATGGGTTTAAATGGTCCTCCCGTCATGTCGTGATCTCCACGAGGGGCGAAGGGAGCATACGTCAAGTGAGAGACGTGTTCGCCCTGCAAATTTTCTACAAGGGAAAAATTGCTTCTCTAATCTCTAGATATTTGAGAAACCAAGCTTAATTAGTTGAGTTGGTTTGCTCGTGTGTCTCTTCAGTGGAGGCCAGTGTTTGAGTTCTACGGGGAGCAAGTTTGGGGTTTAGAGTTATGGATAACCTCTAAACCCCTATTGATTAACATACTAACACTTTGCTAACTTCCGCTGATGTATAAACTATGGCAAAAAAATCTGTAAATATTTGAGAAACCAAACTTAGTTGAGTTGGTTTGCTTGTGTGTCTCTTCAGTAGTGGCCAGTGTTCGAGCCCCACGATGAGCAAGTTTAGGTTTTAGGGCTATAGGTAGCCTGGATAGCCTTTGAACCTCCGTTAACTAACATACTAATATCCCACTGACCCTGTTGATGTATAAACTATGGCAAAAAAATCTCTAGATGTTTAATAAGTAGATACCCATTCAGTAATCAATGGGAGAATGTCAAGGAGAAGAATACGAAATTGAAGAGGCTAATTTCCTAGAGGGAAAATAGTAAAATACTTCAAAAAAAAAAACATTACAACCTTTTACAATGCTTAAAAATAAACAGATTATTTCAATCAAAACAGTTACTCCTTGCTAATTGATTGTCATAGGATCGATGAGTACTGAGAATACAAATTTCTTGAGCTTTTTTCCTTTATTAGTGCACCCATCTTCATCTTTGTATATACTCATAACATTGATGATCACTTGTGCAAGATCGAGAACGCAGCAGGTGAGGAGAGGCATTAGGACCGCAGTCGGGCGGAGGCACTCTGGATTCAGCTTTCAATTGGAAGTAATCATTAGAATTTCTATAACCTCAAATACTAGGAGACAATACCAATATGATTCTACATCTACATTTCTTATAAAAGTCTCAATTGTTTGTCGACTTTTTCTATTCCGAAACTACCCTTGCCCCATTTTCCCTCACAAAGCCACCCAGGTCCACGTTTCTCCCCGCGAACGACGTGACCTTCACAGAAACCATCCACACCTCCAAAATAACCAAACGGCATAATGAACCCGAAGGCCATTGCAAATCAAACTCTCCTTGGTTCTCTCTCTCGCCCTCCCTCACCCTCTCTCTCTCGCGCGCGCTATAGGGTAGAAAGGTGAGTTTCGGTTGAACTTCATCATTTGTAATTGTTTATGCTTTTCGACTGCTTTTCTAAAGTTAAATCATTGGTTTTCCCCTCTTGAATCCTTAATGTTTTTGTATGGCTAACATGCTTTAATTATCAAGGTTGACGGTTGTGCCTATTCTTATTTTGGTTTAACGCTAGGGTCTAAAATCTAATTTGAAGAGTTACATACTTACCGTTACAAGGGTGCCGTGGAACTTAAGGGATAACTTACGCTAAAGTGCATCTAAATCTCCATTATCATTATTCAATTTTGTTAAACGTAAACCTCTAATGTTAGAATTGCCCTGCTAATGATCACATTTAGTCCAATTTACGCATAACTTACAATAAATAAAAAACGTGAATGTTGCAATATGAGTTGAGTTCTCACGTTCCATCATATGTATGTGCTTTCTCCTATTGCGCAACAAACTTAATTTCTTTATATTTTAAACAAATATTTCCACGTGCAGTGCACGTGATATTAAACTAGTATATAGTAAAATATAGTGAGATGGTAGTATTTTAAGTAGAAAAAAAATAAAGGAGTGTGGAG
This sequence comes from Rhododendron vialii, assembly GCF_030253575.1. Taxonomy (NCBI): domain Eukaryota; kingdom Viridiplantae; phylum Streptophyta; class Magnoliopsida; order Ericales; family Ericaceae; genus Rhododendron; species Rhododendron vialii. The sequence continues at coordinate 37,142,970 of NC_080566.1, forward strand.
AAAATTTACTGATCGACTTCGATCGCTTTAACAATTTGACCACTTCAACAGTTTGACGTAGTGAATAAGTTTTGTAAAAGAATTTGTTGCAATCAAGTTGTTAGCTGTTTCAGATAGTGATTAAGCTGTTGAGAAATGTCAAGTTGCTTTTCGTAGCAAATACGGAGTTGTATGTAGATGGGTATGTGAGTGAAAATTTTGTTTTTTGATAAACAAAGAATTTTAATAAAAAGTTGGGTATGTGAGTGAAAAAATTGTTGAGAAATAAGTTGTTGACAAATTGTTAATTAGTGTGAACAACGGCCTATGTTTTTTGGAAATAATTTTGTCACTCCCTTTTTTGTTAACGCCACTCCCCTGCAAGTGTATTTTTGCACCAAAAATACACTTGCAGGGGAGTGACGTTAACAAAAAAGGGAGTGGCAAAATCAGCATTCATGTTTTTTCACAAAAACATAGCGGAAATGCCCCCCTTAGGCCCTTAGTACAAGTATTGTCTGTTTGGTCGGTCGCAGGTAGATACAAATGCACAGTTTTACTCTCTCTCTTTTTTTCCAAGGTTCATTGTACTATAAGGTTCACAATCATACTTAGGTATATAAAACCGAATTTCCTGAATAAAAGGGCCCAAGATTACAACGGTACAATGGACATAGATATCAGAGAGACATCTTTATTCTTTACCCCGGCCAGAACACATCTGAGCCAAGTTCACACTCATTCTGGCGATTGAAGGGGAAAATATTTTGGAAATAAAAAATAAAACATTTAACGGCACTTATGAATAAATTGGTTACGATTAAGATAACTGTTTGCTAATTGATCGGAATAGAATCGATAAGCACAGACGTTACGCACTGCTTCAGCCTTTTTCCGGAGTTGGTGTACCCATCTTCACCCGTGTATATAAGATCGATCACCCGTGCAAGATTGAGAACTCGGGCGAGGAGAGACATCGGGACCGCAGTCGGGCGGAGGCACTGTGCGTTCATGTCTTTCCATGCATTTGTAACTCTTTGTTTAAATTCAACATAAACCTCTTCTTCTACGACACCATGTTGTTTCATGTAGCATTCAACTGCCGAGGCTACGTGGCTTCTCTCTTGCTCATCCTGCAATTGCAACGATACCAGAAATGAAAAGGTCAAATTATGATTGTTTGCATGGCTGATAATTCATTGGGGCGAAAGGACATGAGGGGTGAACGCACTCTCAATGAAATTAAAAATCCTATAGTATTAGCAATGTGCAAGGTAGTCAAAATATTTGAAGTTTGCAAGCCCTAACCATATGATTTTGCAACAACATAATATTGGAATTTGGATTCAACCGTGCGTGTTCTAATTTAGACCATATTTTCTTATCAGTCCTTACCTTGTGGCCAACCATATCGTCCACGAGTCTGCAAATCACGAATGCAGCTTCAAGAATTAAACGATCACTCGGCAGCCATTTGAAACCCTCTTCGGTCACCAAATCCCCCATGCCAACAAGGGAAGTTGTTGCAAGCATTTTGTAAGCCCCGGTTACAAGAGCAACTCTCATATACTCTTCTATACTCGGAACATAGCCCTTGTGACACCATTTGGCTTCCTCAAAGTATGCTCTAATTAACTTATTCATCTGAAAATGTTCACACAAAACAAAACATTAGTATTAACTTCATTTTTTGTTTTCCACTAACAAAATGTAACTTGGGATGAGATTTACTGCAGATTTTGCGTAAATGACACAATGTTAATTACCTTCCTTCCTTGGCCATTTCTTCATCAATCATGTTGTAAACATCCAATAGTGCTTGATAACACAGTTTCATGTACTCTGACAGTTGATCCAAGGCACTATTTTCCCACCTGAAAATTCATTGACATTAACTTAAACAACTAACCTTCCATTAGTATCATTGTGATGCTAATTATGCCCTAAAGCCAAAAATTAATTATGACCTTTCAAGATAAAATGATCAGAGAAATAGTATCTTTGCACTGATTCAAACCGATTGAAAATTGAAACACTTAATTTTTCAACCTACAATTTACATATTAAAAATATGATTAAAAAAAAATGTGAAAGATTAAAAATGAATTTAATGTACTGTTGTTAGTAAAACTTACTTTTTCAACCTACAGTTTATATATTAAAAATAAATAAATTTTATCAAATTAAAACTGACTTTTTTATTTTTTAATATTATTAAATTAGTACATTTATTAGTAAAATTAAATATTAAGGCTTAAAGTGTGAAAGATTAATTATATTTGTAATTATATATATAACCTAATACATAATTAAGTTTGGGACTGAACACGGGCAAAAGGGTCATTTGACAGCTTTTTACATCATCCACTCTTTCTTATACCCCATATTTATCCTCCATCCAAACCAAATGCTATTTAATACACTCTTCATAAACATCACATCAATGTGAATCATTCCTTATTAATCAATACCCCCACTATTCAATCTCCCCTTCTCACATAATACCTATAAACCTAATCCCGCATCCAAACAAGCCCATAGAAGCACAAATAAGGACCGCGAGCTAAGAGTTACTGAAACGATCAAGAAAATATTTTGAAACCATAAGGGCCTGTTTGGATGGGGGCTAATGGGGGCTACCGAAGGGGTATTAGTAATACCTCCTGTTTAGACCGTGGGCCCATAGTTAAGCCAAGGTTTAGAAACACATTTTGCCGGGGGTATTAGCTAAGTCCCGAATTCTCTTGTACTCTCTAATACCCCCAGAGGAGAGATTATTTATGGGGAGGTTCTGGTGTGTTATTACATAATACCCCATCTTTCTTCTATTTCAATTACAAAACAACCTTACCCCATCATTTTATCCCTCGTCCAAACCAAGTACTATTTAATCCCCCCCCCCCCCCCCCGTCACATCAATTTGGGTCCACCATTCTTACATAATACCCCATACTATCTTTTTTCCCTTCGTAACTAATACCCTCAATCCTTATTCTACATCCAAACGGACCCTAGGGAGTACTATTTATCTGTGTGAACAGGGCCGGTTTTGAGATTCTAGGGGCCTAAGACAAACTTATGAGGGAAAAAAAATATTCATATGGGGAAGAAAAAAAGAGGCCTTTAAGACTTGAACCATGTACCTCTTAGATAGAAAAACTAAGTTTTTTCACTAAGCTAGCTATCTTATTTGTTATATAAGTGCTAGATTAAATATATATTATATATCCGACTATACCTATTTGGGGCCCTAATTTTGATCCAAAATTTAAGGACTTAAATCGGCCGCCTTGCTCGTCTCGGCTCAGAGCCGGCCCAGTGTGTGAAAGTACCCGGATACTTTGGTTGGTTCAAAATTCTAAAACCTTCAACCACCTCATTAACTAGAAGATGAGACTTCCATGCAAAATTTAAAAAAAAAAAAAAAAACTAAAATGACAAGACTTCCATAAAATTACTAAAATTGATGAGCATGTTACTGAGCACGTGCTTTCGTGCAGGCGATAACACTAGTTCTAGATATAAAGTTCAGTACATTTTGGAGTTCATTTCTTTGCCATTTGATGCACTTTTCTTTTTACCATCCTAGAAATGATACTACTCTACTTGCCTTTTCTTTTGTTTCTTTCCCCGTGGATGAGGGATCAATTTTAGCAATGAAGAGAGTGTTCTAAACCAGTTAGCTTGGAAAAACAATGGTAAGGCTTCCGGATTTGGGGTTCCCGTAGTGTCACAAAAGCACTGCATCCTGCAATGCCCTCAATTGTAGGTCCTCTATAGTTTATATTTGTTATCGAAATCAAATCGTTTATTTTTTAGAAATGTTGAGTAGATCATTCATGCAAAAATCAACTTGGTTGAATATTGCAGAGGCCATGGCGGTTCGTCGAGGCGTACAAATGGGGCTTCAATTAGGACTAAATGCAGTGATGGTGGAGAGTGATTCCCATTCAATCATTTAACATGATAAATGGGAATAACGTGCATGGTCAGCCAAAGCGTGAATTCTATCATCCATGATGTTAAGGTTCTAAGCAATGATTTTTAAAGTTGTATGTTTTTGTTTGCTCGCCGATCTTCTAATTCGGTTGTGCATTCTTTGGCTAGTAATGATTTTGGTGGGTTGGATTATAGTTTTTGAACTGAATCCCCTCTTGTTTAGCTTTTTGATTCCTTGTCTAGGAATGGAGGTTCCTCTTGGTGTATTTGGCTTAAGATTTATAATACTATCTGTTATCGTTTTGAAAAAAGAAAAGAAAAAAAGAAAGAGAATATTGGTAGCCATGAAATCGGATAGCATATATTTTACAAAAATGGATAGCTAATATGATTCAGTGAATTGTAAGATAAATGTGTCTCAAAATATAACTACCAATGTCCAATAAATAAGCTCAACATTATAAACAAAAAAAACAAACAATTCATATCACAAATTTAGACCGTAGAGGGAGGGCACTACGAGGTGGCCCTGGGGTGATGTTTTCAGATTTCATAATTCTGAGTGACTTCCAAAGTTTCATAACAGCATTTCTGAAAGTAACACAGATTGATTGATCAAGATTCTTTGTTGTCAGGCCATTGATTGCTTGCTTAGCTTCTTTTTTCCCGAGAGAACGGAATCTCATTGCAAAAGCTGAAATCCAGCTGAAAGGGTATATATAGGCCAAAGCTCTCAGCTTTTAACCCCAATCTTAACGGTTGGTTTGAATGGAGAATTTGTTTTGGGTGGATTTGTAATGAGGGTTGATTTGAAAGTGGATATGTAATGAGGGGTGATATGTTAAGAAGAGCGGTCCCACCTCTTAAGAATGATGGATTTGTAATGAGGTATTTGGATGATTTTTAAAAAAAAAGGATATAGAAGGTGGATATGAGGAGATAAGTTATCAAATGACTCAATTACCCCCAGTTATATTTTATGAACAAATTAGATTAATTTCGTTATAATTACAATAAATACATATTTATCTTTAATTATGAGATAAAATAAATTTGTTTTGTCTGTAAATGTTTAAATCAGTATTTTTTTTATTAGAAAAAACAAATTTTTTGGAAAAATATTAAAATACCTAATTTTAAAATTCTTAATAAAATCCATACATTTTTTATGAATTCTTTTTTCCTGACCATAAAACTAAAATTTTAAAATTACATTTTTTACTTTAATTTTGTATGCGGGAAAAAATAAAACAAATAGAAAAAGATATCTTTTTGGATTGTGAACCACGACCAAGGAGAAACTCCACATTTTCTAGTGAATTCGAAAGGGTTGGGTTTGATATTTACACCTCACCCACCCACCCACTTTCTGATTCAGGAGCCCTCTCTCTCTCTCTCTCTCTCTCTCTCTCTCTCACACACACACGCACGCACACACACACACCCCTCTTCTCCCATGGCGACGACAGCTCTCTGGATTTTGAAGACAATTTGCACGCGACAACGAGACGGACAGAGATCAGCGATATGCACATGACGACGACAACGACGGTGGTCTTATTTTGAAGACAGTGATGGTCAAATACAGGTCACAATTAGAAATTTTCTTCCCCTCTTTCACAAATCAGAAGGGATAGATTGTGTTCATGCTTTTTGTTGCTTCAAACTTTGGGGTCTTGTTTGTAAAATCTTTAAATTTGCCGTGAAATGCCCAACAAAAGGTTTGAGATTTTTTTTTTGCAATATCCAGCTTATGATTTCAATCTGTTTTTGCTTACTTGAGATTTTGTGGTTACTGATTTCTCAGAGAGAGGTGATTTCACGCGAAGAGAAAAAGCAGGGGCAGAACTGTCTTTCGCCAACCCCGCTTCACCAACGACAGGGGCTTCACCAACGACAGGGGTACCCCTGTCGTTAGCAAATCCACCTTCTGGCGGATTACAAATCCGAAGGCAGCAAATCAGGGGCCAAATCCGGGTGGCGTTTTTCACACCCAAACACCGGAGAAGAGGAGAAGGGGGAGTTCATCTCCGGCCGCTTGGCATATCCGGGGGCAAATCCCCCATCCAAACAGGCTGCAATCTTATAAAAGGTCCCCATGCCCAGATTCTCCAATCCTTCAAAACTCACAAGAATCTACCATAGACTTGTTAATCCCCCTTTCCAATCGAAACCCATTTCAACCACGCCAGTCCCAACCCATGACCACATTGCCCATCTCATATTAGAACAAAAAACAGCCACCCAAGCCCTCCAAACCTTCAGATGGGCCTCAGACCTCCCCAATTTCGCCCACTCCCAGTCCACATACAGAGCTCTGATCCACAAGCTCTGTACTTTCCGTCGGTTTGACACAGTCCACCAAGTGCTCGACGAAATGCCCGGCTCAATTGGGTCGCCCCCGGATGAGGACATTTTTGTCACACTTGTACGTGGTCTTGGACGGGCCAAAATGATACGTAATGTCATAAAAGTAGTTGATTTAGTCTCTAAATTTGATGAAACCCCGTCGTTGAAAATCTACAATTCGATTCTTGATGTTTTAGTTAAGGAAGATATTGATTTAGCTAGGAAATTTTATAGGGAGAAGATGATGGAGAGTGGGGTCCAGGGTGATGATTACACATTTGGGATTTTGATGAAGGGACTTTGTTTGACTAATAGAATCGATGAGGGGTTTAAGCATCTGGCTGCAATGAAGTCGTGCGGGTTGATCCCGAATACTGTTATATACAACACATTGCTGCATGCTCTTTCTAAGAATGGGAAGGTTGGAAGAGCAAGGAGCTTGATGAATGAAATGCTGAAACCCAATGAAGTGACTTTTAATATATTGGTATCGGCATATTGTCGCGAAGGGAATGTAGTGCAAGCTCTTGTGATGTTGGAGAAGAGCTTCGGTAATGGTTGTGTGCCTGATGTTATCACTGTGACTAAGGTTATCGAAATTTTATGTAATGAAGGCCGTGTTACTGAGGCGGTTGAATTTTTAGAAAGAGTAAAGAGCAATGGTGGCAGTGTTGATGTCGTGGCTTACAACACCCTGATCAAGGGCTTTTGTAAGAAAAGAAAAGCAAAAATTGCAGTTGGCTATTTGAAGGAGATGGAGAGAAAGGGATCTTTGCCAAATGTAGAGACATACAATGTATTGATTTCTGGCTTCTGTGAATCTGGGATGTTGGATTCAGCTATGGACATGTTTCAAGAAATGAAAACGGCTGGAATCAGCCGGAATTTTGTGACGTTCGATACTTTGGTCAACGGTTTGTGTTTTGGAGGAAGAACGAATGATGGGTTTAAGATTTTGGAATTGATGGAAGAGAGTAAAGGGGGATCAGGGGGTCGTATTAGTCCTTACAACCATATCATATATGGTTTGTACAAGGAAAATCGATTAAACGAAGCTTTTGAATTTTTGTCTAAAATGGGGAAACTTTTTCCTAGAGCTATTGAAAGGAGCTCTAGGATATTAGGGTTATGTAAAGAAGGTAGTATTGACGACGTGAAGAGGGTTTATGATCAAATGACCGAAGAAGGGGGGATTCCAAGCGCTCTCGTGTGTTCAAGCTTAATCCATGGATTTTGCCAAAAGGGGCTTATCAAAGAAGCATTTGAGCTTATGAACAACATGATTAGTGGCGGTTATTTTCCCATTGCAACGACGTTTAATTCAGTAATTATTGGGTTATGTAAGGAGGGGAAAATTGGCAGTGCAGTGAACCTGCTGGAGGATTTGGTTGGAAGAGGTTGCTTGCCTGATGTTGAGAGCTATAATGCTTTGGTTGAAGCTCTTAGTAGAAAAGGGGAGTTCCAAAAGGCTTTGTTGCTGCTTCTGCAAATGGTGGATAAAGGTGTTGTTCCTGATTTTTGTACATGGAACTCATTAGTTCTGTGTCTTTGTCAAGAAAAAATGTGGAATTCAGTATGTTCCGTGAACATAATCTGTGGGAATGAATGAATTAGTGGACCTGGATTTTATTAATGGTGTTTGGAATTTATGTAGGTCACAAAATCATCTCTACGCTCACGATTCGTTAAGATTAAAATGTTTTGGTTGTGTTTGGTTGAGAGTTTAGTTTAGTTTAGTTTTGGTAGTGGGTGGAGAGAGAAATAGAGTAATGATTGAAGATAGGGGTAATGATTGGAGAGAGATAGAGAGAGATGGGAAAGTAATAATTGAAAAAATAGGGTAATGATTGGAGAAAGAAATAGGGTAATGATTGAAAACAAAACTAAAACTACAACTAAACCACGAACCGAACAAAGCCTTTGTTCTTTCATTTTCATTGACATTTTCTTGTGCTTGACAAAGACCGAAGTTCATTGAAGAATATTTCGTCTTTAATTGAAAATAATTTCTGTTCGGCTAGAAAGTGTTTTCTATTTTCTAAATTCGGAAAAACATTTTCTCTGTGTAATGTGATACTATATATATATATCGGGCCGGTTCGGAGAACAACTAATTAGACACCTAAAAAAATAACTCATAGTTCCCGATCAAAATTTAATGATCCGAGCCGTTCAATGTGGTTAGAACGTGATTTTAAAGGTACTTGCGAGAAATCAGCAAAAAAAAACAAAAGAACCACGAAGAGCTTGATTTGAATAGTTTTTAGCTTAGATTTGATGAACGGTTCAATTAAAAACTGCTCAAAACAAGCACTTTTCGGTCATGTTTATTGCTAATTTCTCGCGAGCACTCTTAAAATCACATTCTGCATACATTGAATGGTTCGGATCATAAAAAATTAATCAAAAATTATGAGATTAAAATTTGAAATGTTTTTTAGGTGTTTAATTCGTTGCATGAGGACGATTCCCCTCACACATAATTTAACACAAATTTTGACACAAAATCTCAGCCATTGATTTCAATAAATCAATGGCTGAGAGGCTGAGATTAGAACACTCTCCCTCCTCAATCTCCATCATCTCACAAAATCCTTTCCTCTCTCCTTCCCCACGGCGTAACCCTTTTTTCCATAACCCACTGGCCGCCGCCGCCGCCTCATTTTTTGGCCAGATCCATCTTCGGTGACGACATACACCCACCACCAGGTTTTAACACCATCTCAAAGAACTACAAAACTAATGCCACCATCTCAAAGAACTACAAAACTAATGCGACAAAACAAGGTTGTAAACTGAAACTTCTATCATCACGCCATGAAGCACAATGTTAAAGCATCCAACTCCAAACCAATTGGCTAAGAGTGGAGAGGCTGCCCAGGCTCATATACTAGTATTGGAAGAGATAATTAACCAATGTGGGACAAATCCCAACACTCCCCCGCACGTGCAACCCCTGACTTGCACGTGGAGAGGTAAACAAAGGATCCGGAACACACGGATCACAATGAAAGAAAGTGCAACTATGGCACAGACAAAGGGGAGCCATCAAAGCAGTATCAGATGTATATCATCAAGATCGGGTCCTGCAATTTTTGCAAGGTTTGGATAGCTCTTATTCGAACTTGCGGAGTCAATTACTGCTTCTCGAGCCATTGCCGTCCGTTCAGAAGATTTATTCTCTTATTCAGCAAGAAGAAAAGCAACGTGAATTACATCATGCTCCAGCCATGGTTCCTGAAGCAGCAGCTCTTATCGTTGCTAATAGGAGTAACAGTGCACCAAAAGGTCCGAATGATTTGCAATATCGGTCTCGCAGACCTCATTGCAACTATTGTGATCAGGATGGGCACATAGAAGCAAAGTGTTATAAGAAGCACGGTTACCCTCTTAATGCAAAGAAGAAAGGTTCGCAGACTCGTGCAATTGGTTCGTTTGTGCCTGCTAATGAATCTTCTGGCGGGTCTTCGAGTCAAACTCATAGGAATAACACTTTTGCTGCCACAATTGAGCATGTTGCTGCCACACCCCTAGATACTAATTACATGCAACCTTCTGCTCCAATCACTCAAGGCCAATATCAACAAATTCTTGCCATACTTTCTTCAGGTACTTCTACCTCCACGGCGAATCTTGCAGGTAAAGCTCTTTCGTGTGTCACTTCTCATTCCTGGATTATCGATACAGGAGCTACAAATCACATGTGCTCCGATCTTACATTTTTTTCTTCATATTCCCCATGCACTATATCTCCACATGTTCAATTACCTGATGGAACACAAGTGGTTGTCACTCACATTGGTACAGTCCAATTCTCATCTGAATTTTCCCTTACTAATGTGTTCTTTGTTCCATCATTTCGGTATAATCTTATCTCTGTGAGTCAGCTTACAAGTTCTCTCCAATACTTCGTAACTTTCTTTCCTGATCATTGTGTATTTCAGGACCAGTCAACGAAGAAGAAGATTGGAATGGGCAGGATGCATGATGGACTTTACCTCCTTCAACCTCCTCAAGCCTTTATGGTCTCTTCCACCTCGTCTTTTGATCTTTGGCATTGGCGCTTGGGACATCCTTCTCATGAAAGAATAAAATCTTTAGCAACAGATTTTGATTTCATTTCTTGTTCTAATAAATGCCTTTGTCATATTTGTCCCCTTGCAAAACAAGTTAAGCTTCCCTTTCCTGTTAGTTCAATTCGTACCAGGGCACCTTTTGAATTGATACATTGTGATCTTTGGGGTCATTTTTCTGTTCCATCCTTGTCTGGTGCACATTATTTTCTTACAATTGTGGATGATTTTAGTAGATGTACTTGGGTCTACCTCATGCGACATAAATCTGAAACCAAGTTTCATCTCCAATCCTTTTTTGCCATGGTTTCCACTCAATATCAGTCTCAGGTAAAACAAATACGAAGTGATCAGAGCCAAACTAAATTATCCATCTTCATTTCTTTCTTATGGAAGAAAAAACATCATCTCCGTCAAAGTCAATTAATGGCTTTGATGATCCATACCTTATTCATCACTCTGATAGCCCTACCTCCGTTCTTGTTTCACCACTCTTAACACCAAATAATTATAGTACATGGGTCCGAGCAATGCGTATGGCACTTCGTGCCAAAAATAAGCTAGGATTCGTCACTGGTGAAATTCCTAAACCCACCTCTCCTAATCAACTTCACCAATGGCAACGTTGCAATGATTTGGTTTCTTCTTGGATCCTTCACTCCATCTCACCAGAACTTCGTGGCAGTATCCTATACGACACATCTTCTAAGGAAGTTTGGGATGATCTTCATGATCGTTTTTCTCAACCCAATGCATCAATGTTGTTCAAGCTGAAGAGAGAAATATCTCATCTTACTCAAGAAAACATGTCTGTGTCGCAGTATTTTACTAGGCTTATATACTAGTATTGGAAGAGATAATTAACCAATGTGGGACAAATCCCAACACACAAGAATTCTCAAATTCGTTTTGGTAAAGTGTCTCAAAATCGTAATCAAAGCACTCCGGTCGTGCATATGGATTTTTGATTTCTTGTAGCAATTTCACAGAACCCAATTTCAGATCTGATCCAAGCTTCGATACATACACTCGACTGGGTCGGAGGGAGAGAGGAGGGAGGGGCAAAACAAGATTATAATGTCTGGACTCCGGAGCACCTGATTTGATGTACACGGCTTCTGTGCATTCGCGCGTGAGAGAGAGAGAGAGGGGGGGGGGGCGGGGGAGGGGGAGGGGGGGGTGGGGGAGGGAGGAGACGAGATGGAGGAGGGAAAGAGAGTATTTTGGGACGTCAGAGATGGGTTCACCGAAGAGGACTCTCGCCGAAGATGGGTGCGCCGAAGAGGAGAGTCGTCGCCGGAGATGGAGGGGCCTAAGTTTAAGGGGCCAGAGAGTGTGTGTAGTGTTTTACAGAGAGAAGGGAATAACGCTATGGTGAAGGAAGAGGTAGGGATTCTGTGAGATGATGGAGATCGAGGAGGGAGAGTGTTTTAATCTCAACTATTAATTTCAATGGCTGAGATTTTGTGTAAAAATTTGTGTTAAATTATGTATGAGGGTAACCGGCCCATAAAAAATATATATATATATACACACAGTTCGTTTCCCGTAAGGACCACCTCATTTTAATAAAATGTGGACCTCCCTTTCCTGATTGAATTTCGATGATCCGAACCGCTCAATGTGTTCAGAACGTGATTTTAAAGGTACCCGCAAGAAATCAGCAAAAAAAATGACCGGAAAAGATTTCATCCGAGCAGTTTTTGTTTGTTTTTTATCGAACGGTTCAAACAAAAACTGCTCGGATGAAGCCCTTTCCGGTCATTTTTTTTGCCGATTTTCCGTGGGTACCCTTAAAATCACGTTCTGAACACATTGAGCGGCTCAGATCATCGAAATTCGATCGGAAAATGGGAGAAATGAGGAGGTCCGCATTTTAACTAAAATAAGGACTCCCTCTTTTGAGACTGACTATATATATATACAGTTCTTTTCATATCCGGTCGTCCAGATTTTATTTGGTCCGAATTTGGGGGCCCCCCACTGCTGTGGGAATAAAATAGAAAGGAAAAAGACCCCACTGCTGTGGGGAAATAAAATAGAAAGAAAAAAGACCCCAGCCTCCCAAAAGCCCCATTCGTTCCACAACCAGAGAGAGAAACAGAAAAAGGGAGGGCGACTGTGTTCTGTTCGACCGGCCCGATCGTAGATGACAAACGTAAGGTCTCTCTTTCTCTCTCGTTCTCTCTCTCTCTCTCTCTCTCTCTCTCTCTCTCGATTCTCTCTCTCCCGGTTCTCTTTGATTTTCGAAACCCTAACTGTGATTGTAGGGGCTAATTTCTGTGATTTGTACACAGAGGCGACGATATACGAGTCACCCAAGTGAAAACGAAGAAGGACGACCCAAGCTAAGGTGTCTCCCTCTCTGCCTCTCGTTCTCTTTCTCTCTCTCTCTCTCTCTCATTTTCTATGATTGTTGAAACTCTAATTCTGATTTTAGGGATAATTTCTGTGATTTGTACACAGAGGTGACGATATACGGGCGAAGATATACGAAAATCCAAAGCCGAGATCAGCCCTAAGGTCTCTCTCTCGTTCTATCTCTCTCATTGTTGTTGTCAGTGAATTTTTTGCATTTTTTCGGATATACGAGCGAATGATTCTGTTTTGGCAATATGGGAAAAAAAAAAGTTTCTGAAGATGTCCTCACTGATGTTGGAAGTTGGAACTGTTTCTTATAAATCAAAGATGATAATTTGTGCTAGGGCAATTAAACTGGTTACTATTTGTATTAGTTGAAAACGATTATTTGGAATGGTTTTTGTGTGCCACTTATGCTGAATTTTTGTTTTTGTTTTGGTAATCTTTGAGATAATGTCTGCAATTGGTTGCCATTGGTAGGTTACCCATAAGTAGCTCAGAAATTGATAAAATGAAAGAACAAGATCGAACCAATATTGATCCAACCCCCTTGTTTAGAGCACCACCACCGAGGTATCTCTTTCCCTCTCTCAAAAATTTGTTGCATATTATAGCATAAGGGAGATACATAGACTATTATTTGTTGTAATTGTTTGTTTACATGTTAGTAATTGTTTTGTATTTTGATTTTTAGAATGCAATCTTTGGATGACATAGTAGTATCACCATCACCATCCTAACCGTGTCAATCATCTGTGAATTCTTGTCAAGAATTTTATACTCCTCAAGTTAAAAATGAAGTGATACCGAAAATTGACCAACAATTTCTCAAATTAGACGATATTTGGGAATTTTACAACGAATATGCTAGACAAGCTGGATTTAGTGTCCGAATCAATTCTAGTAGGTTGGGTGAGAATGGTAAAGTAATGAGGAAGGAGTACGTTTGTTTTAAAGAAGGGGAGAGAAAAAATTCTAAGGCCACTATACGCCGTCGGGGTTTAACTAGAGAGAAATGTGGTGCAAAATTTGCTGTCGTAAGAAAAGGTGAAGTGTTTGTTGTATCAAAATTTGTCGAGGGTCATAACCAAGAGCTTACAACGCCAAGAAAGGTGCATTTGTTAAAATCTCATCGCCGAGTATCAGCCGCACAAAAAGCTTTAACGCAACAATTATCTGCTGCTAATGTGCCAACATGCCAACAAATGAGTATTTTTGAGTTGCAAGCGGGGGGTATTGAAAATGTTGAATTTTTAGCACGAGATCTTTACAATGATAAAAGAGATAGGAAGAATGTAGTACATGATCATGATGCGAACATTTTGTATGAGCATTTCGAGATGGAACAACAAAAGAATTCGGGCTTTAGGTTCACATTTGAGAGAGATGATAAGGATAGAATGACTCATTGTTTTTGGGCGAATGCGACATCTAGAAAGTCATATCAATATTTTGGGGACGTGGTAGTGGTTGATACTACATACTACACAAAAAAATATTCCTTGATATTTGCACCTATATTGGGGGTCAACGACCACAGACAGACAACACTTCTTGGGTGTGCGTTCTTGAGTGATGAAAAAACTGATTCGTTTGTGTGGCTCTTCAATGAATAGTTAAAAGCGATGCCAAGTGGACCACCCAAAATGATCATAACTGATCAAGATCCGGCAATGGCAAGAGCGATTGCTTCTACTCTTCCAAATACGTTTCATCGATATTGTATTTGGCACATTGTGAGCAAATTTTTTGAAAAATTGGGTGCACTGTCATATAAGGAACATTATGATGAGTTGAAGAATTGTATATGGAATTCTGAAACACCTGAGAGAGTTCGATGCAAGATGGGCAACTATCGTAGGAAACTCTAAGTTGTCTAGTAATAAATGGTTGCAGGACATGTATGAAATTCGTGATAGATGGGTTCTCGCATATACGAACCACATGTTTTCTGCCCACATGACTAGTAGTCAACGGGCTGAAATTTCTCATTCATTTTTCAAGAGGTATGTGTCCAAAGAAAATTCAATGATGAATTTTGTGACGCGATTCAATAGGACACTTGCCAAAGTCCCGTTTACTTATTGAATACTTTAATATTTACATACACCCAAATACCCTTTCCAGTTCCATACGGCACCATTGGAAATCATAGAAAAAATAAAAAAATACAGCATTGGAAGTGCTAACACTATGTCAGTAGCTCAATGTTTTCATCCACTGCTGGAATTTGTGTTTTCATTAGAAATTGAAGAAATATGTTGGGGGCTCTCTCTCTCTGCCAACCAACGGCAATGGAAATTGCTCATATAACTGACATTGCCCTCAATAAAAGGTGTTTTGGAAGATGGGTTGGAGCAAAACTATTCTCCAAAACACTTTTTTTCCCCTATGTTTTCTTAACCTTTCATCGATCATCCACATAGTTGCATTACATTCATTCTTTGAGCAAGTCAATACATTTTGAGAACTAAGGTTTTAAACTACCGGTTACAATAAATACGAACGAATACAAATTACATTCACTTAAGAAGTGCAATGATAGCCACTACGAAGGCTAACCCACTTAAGAATTGAAATACAAACAGCATGTGCTTTAAATTAGCCACGGTGACCTCAATGGCGTCAAGGCGTGCATCATTCTTGACCAGTTTCACATCTGCTGCAACATGTGGGTTGGGTTGGTGACACTCAATTGGATAGCACCACTCCCACATCTTGCATTTACTTTTATCCTTTGAATCATTTGGACACCTGTGGTAGAGCCTTCCAAGATTCTTTTCTGACTCTAAAATGTGCACAGCAGCTCTCAATCCACACCAACATGTCTTGTTTTCAAATGTAGGGTGATGAGATTGAATGGTACTCCTGTTGCTTGAACTGACTATTTTAACACAATTACTGCACACACTCACACAATGTATACACACACTCACACTCACACAATGTCTATACACACTCATACAAATGTCCAACACAACTATAAACTAGAAGTAACTCATTACAAATTTTGAGAGTTTTGGCTCAGAAAATTTTCATCATAGCCAAATAAAGTGAGTCAAATAAACAAAATGTTCAAGACACCACATTTTTAAGGCACTAAGGCGGCAACATTAGTTGCCAATTGACCATCTAATGTTTCCAAGCCTTAGTACACATTGCATGTTAATATATCGTCATAGCCAACAAATAGGGCAAATCAATCTAGAAATAGGGACAAACTCTCTCAATGGCTCAGAAAATTTTCATCATAGCCAATTAAAGTGGCTCAGATAAATGAAAGTTCACGACACCACATTTTTAAGGCACTAAGGTGGCACCATTACTTGCCAATTGACTATCTAATGTTTCCAAGCCTTAGTACACATTATATATACAGTTCTTTTCAGATCCAGTCGTCCGGATTTTAGTTTGCTCCGGATTTGAGGCCCCCCACTGCTGTGGGAAATTAAATAGAAAGAAAAAAGACCCCTCCAGCCCCATTCGTTCCACAACCAGAGAGGGAAAGATAAAAAGGGAGGGCAACTGTGTACGAATGGGCGACAATGTCCAACACAGTTACAAGTAACTCATATAACAAATTTAGATAGGCGATTTTGGCTCAGAAAATTTTCATCATAGCCAAATAAGGTGGCTCAGATTAATAAAATGTTCAAGACACCACATTTTTAAGGCACTAAGGCGGCAACATTAGTTGCCAATTGACCATCTAATGTTTCCAGGCCTACGTACACATTGCATGTTAATTTATTGTCATAGCCAACAAATAGGAGCAAACAAATCTGAAAATAGGGGCAAATTATCCCAACGGCTCAGAAAATTTTCATCATAGCCAACAAATTGGGGTAAACTCATACAAAATCCGATCTGAACCATAACAAAATCCAGCCGACTGAACTTGAAAACAACTGATATACAGATCACAGCTCAAAATCATACACTGATAACACCAAATAAACACCACTTTAAAATTATCTGGCCAAAATCAGCATAAGTTACACACAAAACCAGTCCAAATAGCAACTTATCATAAGAAAATCCAACGGCTCAGACACAAATCCGGACCATAAATGCCCCAAATCGGATATCATACATACAACCCCAAAATACTGTTAGAGTTTCGAAAATCAATCAATTAGTAGAAATCAGCCTTCCCGATGTCCAAAAAAATCACCACACAAACAAATCAATGAAATCAGGCCCTGTTCTTCATTTAGGGTTTTGAAAATCGAAGATCTTCTTTTAGGGTTTCGAAAATCATAGAAAACGAGCGAGAGAGAGAGACCTTAGGGCTGATCGTAGCTCTGATTGTTCGTCGTCGGCCATTGGTACGCACCTAAGATTGCTTGATCGTGGTGCTTAAGTCCGTTAGTTAGAAGTGCTTTTAGCTTTTATTGTCGTTTTTAGTCGATATTGCTCGTAAGGTAGTTTGTTTAGTGTTTCAGGCAAAACACCCTTTAAAGGCGTATTTTGAGTGCAAAGTCAACCCCCAAGTTAGTTCAAGACTCATCGCTCGGTGGAACTTGTGCCAAAGTGACCAAAGAACGAAGGCGAGGAGCATCGGGCAAGCCAACGGTCGTCGGGTGTCAAGATTGGGAGGCTGGCTTGATGAACCAGAGATAAGCATTCCGTATGGATACGGATTTAAGGCGTATCGATACGCGTTTGTTACCTTTCCAAGCAGAGAGTCCCGTATCGATACGGCCATAATCTGTATCGATACGGGATTGTTACGGGAGATTGGCCTTTTCAGCTTAACGATGTGGTATCGATACTTTGCTTATTCTGTATCGATACGGAGAGCTTCCGGCCAGATATTTGCTGCTTTTTGGACTTTCCATTTATGGAATACTTGCCTTTAATAGCATGTTTTTAGATATTTGAGGAGAGAGAAACCCATTGTGTATAAATAGGGGTCTCCTCTCTCCCCTTTGGTAGCTAGCTCTTTATGAATTTTAGTCTTTTCCTCCATTAATGTTCTTGAAGCTTTTCATAGTGTAATCTCTTAGAACTCAAGTAAGTAATTCTCGTTTGTTAATTTCTCGTTTATTAAAGTTGTTCCTACGGACTAGATCTTTTATAATATCAAGTTTGTTTTCGTTTTTATCGGTTAAAAGTCATGTCTCGTTTTTATGCTTTCTTCCATGCTTTAGCTATGTGTGAGTAGTTGATAGGCCAAGTCTCGGGGTAATCTTTCTCGAGTACTTAGGTGGTTATTTGGTTCTCAAACCTTCGGGCTTTAAATCTTGGTTTTTGGAATCGGATTAACCTAGTCTTTTTGGTCTAAGCGAGGCGTGTTAACTCCTTGGTATGAAGCTTAGTCAAACGGTCTTGGCAAGCCACATATTGAGGGCTCGTGGCCCCCTACGTGTTAGATACATTAGCAAAAATAGGTTGATTTAATTCCGGTTAATCACATCTTTTGATAAACGTAGTCATTAAAGCTAAATCTTCCGGGCGTGAGCACGCGGTCGTGACTCTCGCCTGAGTTAAATTGAGAACCGGTAACATCCTTTGTCAAGGGTTAGACGATCCCTAGACTTGCCTCTTTTTAGTTTATTAAGCGTTTTTCTAGTCTTTTGCCTTGGCAATTTTCTACCGTTAAAAGCAAAACCAAGTTGGCCGTCTTAAACGCCACAATCCACCATATAAAACCTACATTCCGATCTAGCTATATTTCGATTCTCTGTGGGTACGATCCCGGACTTCCGGATATTATGCTAGCGACGATCTAGCCCTACGCTTGGGGTTTTCAACCTTATATTTGAAGGCGAGGTTTGAAGGCGAAGCATTTTTGGCGCCGTTGCCGGGGAATCTTAATATAGCTTATTTGGAGGTTCAACAAACCACTGTAAGTACTCCGTTTGTTTTTCCTTTGTGTACTTTGAGCTCGGCTTAGCAGATACCTCTAACCGAGTCACCAATTCGACTTGAGGTTTAACGAAGCTAGTCGAGCATCAATTGCCTTTTACTTTATATTTATTATTGCTTCTATAGCCGTGGTGGTGGCATAACCCCACGATACTGTTTGTGAACGAGGCGGCAGCATAGCCCCTCTAGTCTGCTTTATTGGACTGTGCAGGTTGTATGCTCAATATCTATCGTAGCTCTTTATTGAATCGGCTACATCGATCTGCATCTCGCGAGCTATCACCTCCATTAAGCCCAATGGCAGATCAACCAGCAGCTCGCACTTTGCGCGATTATTTAACGCCAGAAAGAGGTCCACACGTCTCCCCCATAGTCATTCCCACTTGCACTGCCGCCAATGCGTTTGCTTTCAAGCCAGAGTACCATCGGGTTATCCCAGAGTTTCGAGGGCGTGAATTGGAGGATCCTTATGCCCACATTAGGGAATTCGAAACTATCGTTAGCACCTTTGTGACCGGGCCGGGTCAGCTAGATCAAGCTCGCCTGAAGCTATTTCCCTTTTCGCTCAAGGACAAGGCTAAGCAGTGGTTCCATTCTTTGAAGCCCCGCTCCTTGCTCACATGGGGGGAAGTGCAAGATGTGTTCACCACCAAGTTCTTCCCGGTCAGCCGAACCAAGCTCCTCATGGATCAAATTCAGAATTTCAAGCAAAAAGATGGGGAGGTTTTCTACAAGTATTGGGAGCGTTACAAGGATTTGCTTGCAGCTGTCCCACACCACAATTTTCCCATGTATCTTGTGATCAACTATTTCTATTTGGGTTGTGATCGGGAGTCTAAGCAGCTTTTGGATACTATGGGGAGCGGTGACTTTATGGGAAAGGACCCCGACGCCGCTTGGGAATTCTTAGATGCTTTGGCCGAAAGAGCTCAAACTTGGCAATACATCGATCCGGGTGACCAAGCTATGAGAAATCAAGGACCGGGAGGCTCCGGTAAGTTTTCAGTGGATGAGCAGAACGGTCTTGATACGCGGTTGGATGAGCTATCGTTAAAGTTGGACAGAATGAAGTTAGATTCGGTCCAAGCAAAAGAAGCGAAAGAAGCGACAGAAGTGAAAGAGGTGAAAGAGGTTTGCCAAGTGGAAGAAGTTTGTGTCATTTGCGAGACTACGGGTCATTCGACCGACAACTGTCATACCATCCCCACCCTTCGACAACACTATAATCAACTCCCAGAAGAAGTATGTGCACTGAATCAACGTTGGGATCCATATTCCAACACTTATAATCCGGGGTTGAGATCTAATCCGACTTTCCGTTGGAGTAACCAGAATGAGGCCGGCTCGTCAACTTCTCAAGGTCCTCCTCCTTCTCAGAATCAAACATGGCGCCAATCTCAGTTTCAGGGTCAGCCACGTTTTCCTCCGACACAATCTCAAGGCCCGCCAGGATTCATACCACCGAGCCAATTCCAAGGGCAAAATCAATTTCAGCAGCAACCAGCCCCACCTCCACGACGTTCTCTGGAGGATACTCTGAATGCATTCTGTCAAATGCAAACGACCACTAATGAGCAAACTACCCAAGCGATGAACGACATAAGGAATCAAGTGGGTAAATTAACAACGGCTATCGGTGTTTTGCAACAAGAGAAAGGAATACTACCTACCCAACCTCAACCAAACCCTCAGGGCCAACACTTTGCACAAGGCTCTTCGGTGACATTCCCCGAGCAAGCAAAGGCCATAATATCGTTGAGAAGTGGGAAGACAGTTGATAATGCTCAAGTGGAGCCGCCGGTTGCGCAAATCTTGTTACCCTTTCCGGCACTATTGAAGCCCACAGTGCCAAATGGGGAATCTCCCAAACCGGTTCTTACAGAAGAAGAAAAGGGAAAAGCCAAAGAAGTCGAGGTTCCGCCTGCTTTCACCGTTCCCGTTCCATATCCTAATCGACTTAAGTCGCCTGCCAAGCCGAATGTGAACAGTGATATTTATGAAGTTCTTAAGAAAGTGACGGTTAACCTTCCTTTGCTTGACGCTATTAAACAGATTTCATCATACGCCAAATTTTTGAAGGAGTTGTGCACTCACAAACGGCAACTCCAAGTGCAGAAGAAGGTGTTCTTGACTGAACAAGTGAGCTCACTCTTCCAGTCAACCCTGCCGCCCAAGTATAATGATCCGGGCTGTCCTACGATATCCATCACCATCGGGGGTAAGGTTTGTGAAAAGGCTCTTCTCGATTTGGGGGCAAGTGTAAACCTCCTACCGTTCTCGGTTTATGAACAACTTGGTTTGGGGGAGATGAAGCCAACTCGGGTGACTTTACAACCGGCAGATCGGAGTATTCGAGTTCCCAAAGGGGTGGTCGAAGATGTTCTTGTTCAGGTTGACCAGTTCGTGTACCCAGTCGACTTCGTAGTTCTTGATACGTGCCCGGTACCGGCAGCTCAATCGTCCGTCCCAATCATTCTTGGCCGGCCGTTTTTGGCAACATCCGACGCCGTCATTCATTGCCGGGATGGCCGCCTTAACATGAGTTTTGGCAACATGAAGATGCAAGTCAACATGTTCCATATCGGTAGCCAATTGGGCGATGACGAGGATGTGTGCGGAGTAAGCATGGTCGATTCACTTGTTCAAGACCACATCACTACGTTTATTTGCAAAGATCAGTTGGAACTCGCACTGACGTCTGCCGAGGCCGATTTTCTTGAAGCCCCTGAGGTTGCGTACTTGTGCTCTTTATTGGATGAGGAAGAGATGTGTGGTATAACCCCATGGGTCCCCAAATTTGAGGAGCTGCCGTTTATTGAGAAGCGAGCCGTTCCGTCTAGCATGGAACCCCCAGTGCTTGAGTTGAAACCACTACCGGGTACCCTCAAGTACGCCTATCTTGGCGACGGCCAAACATACCCGGTAGTAATCTCCTCCGCCCTCACCGAACTTCAGGAATCTCAACTCCTCTCTAAGTTGAGGACACATTCAAAGGCTATTGGATGGTCCATAGCCGATATCAAAGGAATAGATGGATCTCTATGCTCCCATCACATTTACATGGAAGAGGATGTTAAGCCCTCTCGCCAGCCTCAACGACGATTAAACCCGATTATGAAGGATGTGGTGCGCGCAGAAGTTCTTAAATTGTTGGATGTTGGCATTATTTACCCGATAGCGGATTCCAAGTGGGTGAGCCTGATACAAGTGGTGCCAAAGAAGTCTGGGGTGACTGTGGTGAAAAACGACAAGGATGAGCTTATTCCAATGCGTGTTCAGACTGGCTGGAGGGTGTGCATTGATTATCGGAAGCTGAACGCCAGTACCCGAAAGGACCATTTTCCCCTTCCCTTCATCGATCAAATTTTGGAAAGAGTGGCCGGGCATAAGTTCTACTGCTTCTTGGACGGGTACTCCGGTTATAATCAGATTGAGGTGGCCTTGGAAGATCAAGAGAAAACTACTTTCACGTGCCCATTCCGGACCTTTGCGTATCGTCGTATGCCGTTCGGGCTTTGCAACGCCCCCGGTACCTTCTCGCGGTGTATTATGGGTTTATTCAGTGACATGGTGGAGAAAATTATGGAAGTATTCATGGACGACTTCTCAGTTTTTGGTGACTCCTTTGAGGTTTGTCTTACCAACTTGGGGTTAGTATTGGCCCGGTGCGAGGAAAAGAACCTAGTGCTGAATTGGGAGAAATGTCATTTCATGGTGACCGAAGGCATTGTACTCGGCCATATTGTTTCTTCGAAAGGCATCGAAGTGGATCGGGCAAAAATCGATTTGATTGGGAGTCTTCCGACTCCAAAGTGTTTGAAGGATATCCGCTCTTTCTTGGGGCATGCCGGTTTCTATCGGCGGTTTATCAAAGATTTTAGTGCAATTGCCCGGCCTTTATGTCATTTGCTCGCCAAAGATGTGCCGTTCGAGTGGACGCCGGGTTGCGAGGCTGCCTTTGCCAAGCTAAAGTCTAGTCTCACCTCTCCACCTATAGTGCGATCGCTGGATTGGGAATTGCCCTTCGAGCTCATGTGTGACGCCAGTGATTACGCCGTTGGAGCTGTTTTGGGCCAAAGGAAAGGGAAAGAGCCGTACGTTATCTACTATGCAAGCAAGACGCTCAATGAGGCTCAAATGAACTATTCCACTACGGAGAAGGAGTTGTTTGCCATAGTCTTTGCGTTGGACAAGTTCCGGTCTTATCTAGTGGGGGCTCCGATTATCGTGTACACCGATCATTCGGCTCTCAAGTACCTTTTCACGAAGCAGGATGCCAAGGCGCGTTTGATTCGGTGGATTTTACTCCTACAAGAGTTTGACCTCACTATTAAGGACAAGAAGGGTGTCGAGAATGTGGTGGCCGATCATTTGTCTCGATTAGAATTCGAAGATCATACATCGCATATTCCTATCGGTGACTCCTTTCCCGACGAGCAGCTGTTCTCCATCATTACGGCTCCATGGTACGCGGATATAGTGAACTACTTAGTCACCGGTCTTATGCCCGGACATTGGAATTTGCAGGAGCAGCGTCGGTTTTTGGCCGAGGTGAAACGGTTCTCTTTTGACGACCCATATTTGTTTAAGTATTGCGCCGACCAACTTGTTCGCCGTTGTGTGCCCGAGTCTGAGCAACATAGTGTTATCCAGTTTTGCCACACGGAGGCTTGTGGCGGCCATTTCTCGTTC
Organism: Rhododendron vialii; assembly: GCF_030253575.1. NCBI lineage: Eukaryota > Viridiplantae > Streptophyta > Magnoliopsida > Ericales > Ericaceae > Rhododendron > Rhododendron vialii. The sequence goes on from NC_080566.1 coordinate 37,166,234, forward strand.
AAAAAGACCGCCGCTAAGATTTTACAGTGCGGATTCTATTGGCCACAATTGTACAAGGATACGTTTGCTTTCTGCCGGGCATGTGCGCGCTGTCAACTTCTGGGGTGCGTGACGCGACGTAATGAGATGCCGCTTACCCCCATTTTGATTATTGAAGTGTTTGACTGTTGGGGTATCGACTTCATGGGGCCATTTCCTGCATCTTTTGGGTACCTCTACATCTTGTTGGCCGTTGACTATGTCTCCAAATGGGTGGAGGCCATCCCCACTCGTACTAATGATGCCCAAGTGGTCGTTGAATTTCTCCGTGAGTACATTTTGGCACGATTTGGTATGCCCAGGGCTATCATTAGTGACCAAGGGTCCCACTTTTGCAACCGATCCATTGCGGCCCTCTTGCGGAAGTATTCCATCATTCACAAAGTCTCAACGGCTTATCACCCGCAAACCAATGGCCAAGCGGAGCTTGCAAATCGAGAGATTAAACATATCTTGGAGAAGACGGTTAATCCTACCCGTAAAGATTGGTCAACTCGTTTGGTCGATGCTTTGTGGGCTTACCGTACTGCGTACAAGACTATCTTGGGAATGTCACCTTATCGGTTGGTTTACGGGAAAGCATGCCACTTGCCAGTCGAGCTTGAGCATAAAGCGTATTGGGCCATTAAGAAACTAAATTTCAATATGGTACAAGCCGGTGCCCGCCGCAAGCTTCAATTGACGGAACTCGAGGAGTTGAGGTACAATGCTTACGACCACTCTAGCATTTACAAATCTAAACTCAAAGCCAAGCATGATAATAAGATTGTGATTAAAAACTTCGAGCCCGGTCAGCAAGTCTTGTTGTATAATTCTCGATTGCACTTGCATCCCGGGAAGTTGCGCTCACGTTGGGCCGGACCTTATGTTGTCAAAAATGTGTCCCCTCACGGGGCAATAGAAGTAGAGAGCATGCGTAACGGTTCCTCTTTTAAAGTTAACGGTCAGCGGCTTAAGCCTTTCCTTGAGGGCTTTGAAGCTCGCGAGCCCGATGAGGTCTTGGCCGATCCCGTTTACACGGATGGTCCCTCGTTTTAGCTGGTGTTACTCTAATTTGTACGGGGAGCGAAAGCGTAACCGCTGAACTTAACTGTTTGTCGGACCCGGCCCCCGGGTAGGGGGTACCCTCCATTGACTTGGGTATATGTAGCTCCGCACGCCGCTACTAAAAAAAGAATCGTGTGCCCAGCTCCGGTTAGTAAGGGCAATTTTAATATCAGTGACATATGGCTTTCGTTAGCTTTTCTGATAGGAGTAATTCACAGTGAACCACTCTCGTCTTCCAGATTAGCCCCAACGGGGGCGGTATAGATCTTAGGTTAGGCCTTGATATTCCCGTGCTCCATTACCGCACTTGGCTCTATCTTGTGCCTGCCTGGTTACGATCTTAGGGGACGCTGAACTTCATTGTTTGGCGGAGTCCAGCTGTGACTTGGACGCTCCGAGCTCTGGTATTAAATTCTGTATATTTGTACATTTGTAAATACTGCGTTTCTGTTTTGTTATTATTTCTCATGTTTCGAAATTTTCTCACCAAAAGATTTCACCAACGCATCATTGTATCGGGCTTTAATTAGTCCTTCTTTGTCGTAGTTTGCCGTTAACGATCCATGCTCACCAGATATGTCCCTATCGGGGGCAATTTAGGTCTTTGGGTGCGGCTTGATATTCCCGGGCTTTGGCACTAGGCTCTGTCTTGCTTCACTTTGTTTTGATCATAGGGAACGCTGGGCTTAATTGCTTGGCGAGGTCAAGCGGTGAATTTTACTTCGGGCATGATGTAACAACTTCGATGGTCTAGTATAGCCACCCGCATTTTGCCTACTTGGTAAGACACGGGACGAAAAGTATGACTCGTAAGATTGCGTGAAAATCGGGTGGTGTCCTTTATTTTTCTTTATTTATATGTTTGTTGGCGCCCGGATAACACGAGCCGGGCGGTTCTAATGTCATTTGGCTCTTAGTAGGTAGTTCGAGCTTAAGTCTTTTGCAGGGTGTACGTGCTACCACACCAGCCTTGGTGGATTGGATCTAACGTCGGAGTGAATGAGGCATTCAGGAGCCCTAAGCATGGGTGCGATTACGTGTCGCGGTTGTTAGTCCAATAAAGTTTTGGCCATGATCCTGTGTGACTAGCTGTGGTTCCATTGGAAGAACCGAAAGAGTCGACCTTGGAAGCCGTTCGGATGACAAACGGAGCCGGTGACGCAAAAACCTCCAACTTGGTCGAGGTATAAGGGGGTTGACATTCCCTCGTAGGTACGATCTTTTGTTCCTTTTTCCCTACTGTTGTTCTCCATGCTATGAGGGCATAGCATATTTCAAGTTGGGGGGAGGGACATAAATCGGATATTTATGTTTTGTGCGTTTTGTTTAAGTTTTTCGTTTTTGGTAGATCAATCCTTCCGTTATTACAAGTTAGTGGAATGGATCAACTTAGCACTTGGTCAATAGTTCATTAATTGGCAAGAGTTCGTGTAAATATTTTTGTTAAACTTGTTCTGTCCAACTCGTATGCATGCTAAAGGGCGAGAAATTAAATGTTGAGTGTGTTGTGAGCAGGTTTGACCCATATCCCGTTGATTGTTCTCAGTATATTCTTAGTTAGGTTGTAATCTCATGTCATGCCTAAACGTATTCGTTATCTACTTTAAATCGCTTCGGAATCTATGGCATATGTAAGAAATGATACAAGGCCATCTTCGCTTGATTAAAACCACAAGAGAGTCTCATTGTCCTTTAAAAATAAAGCCTAGTCCGCGTCTCACTCTTATCCATAGGAAACCGGATGTTTGGGTGGATGGATGGAAGTTGGTTTTAAGCTTTGCTGGGGCTGGCTTCAGGTTTACAGGCTCCGGGTGTATCTTAAAAGTGGCTCTGGGCGTCGGCATTGGCTATTGGGTGGCAAAGTTGAACTTCTGGAGATAAGCTACCCGTATCGATACAGCCCGTAAGGCGTATCGATACGCGTTTGTTCGTGGGTAATCAGAGAGACCCGTATCGATACGGATTTTGGGCCGTATCGATACGCGTGGGTTAAAATCGAAATCTGCAGTTATTAAGGTCGGCCTCTTCATCTTCCCAAACTCCATTTTCTCTCACTAACCCTCCATAACCGCCCAAGCTCTTCGAAACCCAACCCCAAAAACACCAAAATCAACCCCAAAACTCCATAATCTTTCCCCAAAACTCCAAGCTTTCAAGGAATTCCAAAGGTTTTCAAGGATTTCAAGTCAAATCCTACTCGTACCAAGGTAAACCCTCTCTCTCTCTCTATGCGCATCATCTCCCATTGTTCTTCCTCTATATTAACTCCAAACCTTGATTACCCACTATATTGCCATGCATTGCTATTTTAAACCATCCTACCATGTTTTTAAACCCCAACTTCCGAAATCACCCATGAACCCCTGTTTCCTAGATTTTTGAAATTTTGATTGGTTTTGGGACTGGAATTGCATGGTGAAGTTACCATTTGTGTACTTAAGTTTAGAAGCAGAATCTGTGTAGTACAACTCAAAAGTGTTGTGGATTCTGTCTGGCCGCCTGTTTTTGTTGAAGTTTGCACGTTCCTGGCTGCAATCTGGGTTGTTTTCGGTAGTATTTTGTTTCAAGATTTGGGATATTGTTCTGTTTGGTAGGTTTTGCATGCAATGGTGAGAACAAAGACTGTGGTTTCTAAGGGCAAGGCTCCGGCTTCTTCTTCGCAACAAGCGGAGGAGATAGTGCAGGAAATGGAGGAGGAGGAGGAAATGATTGCGAACCCGCAAAAGCGAAGCCGGGCTAAGAGGAGGACGGCGGCTGAAATTCGTGCCGCAACTCAAAAGAAGTGGGAAGAAGGGATTCGGAACCGGGGGTTCAAGAATGAGCGACATGTTGACGTCGACAACCTTGGTATCGAGAATCCGTTTGTTCGTCGCATCCGCGACCAAGGTTTGTCTTACTACCTTGCCCCTAACCCTAGTTACAACAAAGAGCTTGTCGTAGAATTTTACAAAAACATGAAAATTTCGCCTGAGGAGGATGAGAAGAAGGATGATGCCAAGGTAACATCAAAAATTGGGAAGATTACTATCGAGGTGACTTCAGGGTTCATTGCACGGGTTTTGAATTACCGCCAACCACCCGCGGATGATGTGAATTATCCCGATTAGGAGTATGTGGCGGATGAGACCGTTGTTCAGGAATTGTACAAAAATCCTAGGGAGGCAAGTCTCCCTCATGTGCCTGGGAAGTTTAAGGAAGTTTATCGGCTCGTTAATCAGCTAGTGCATCACAATTTCAATCCGAGGGGGACGGAGAACAAGCCGGATAGCTACGAAGGGGGAATGATTCACGCGTTCATGAATCCGAATGTGGTGTGTGACTGGGCAAAGGTTATATTTCAGGAGATGATTGACTTCAAAGCCAAGGCCCCAACCAACTCTAGGTTGCCTTTTCCATGTTTAGTGACCGTTATGTGTTTGGCTCAGAAGGTTCCCGCTTCCAAGTTTCCGGAGCGTGAAAAGCTCAATCCGGGGGATATTAACAGTTCCATACTCACCCGGAGTATCTCTCAGTCCCGACCTACTGCTGCTGCTGCCCCACGTGGGGAGTACTTGACTACCTTGCCACCAAAGGGTGCAAAGTCGGCTGCTTGGAACAAATTGCTGTTTTGCCAAGGGGTGGCCACTATGGGATGCCTGAAGAAACTGAAAAAGGAGACCCGAGCCAATGCAAGGAGGCAGTGGAAGATTGATCATAAGTTAGACTAGGTTCTGAACCAAGGAGTGGGGCAAGCCAGTAAGCAATATGTGCCACCGCCCGAGGAGCCTGATGAGGACAGCGATGATTTTGCTGGGGATGAGCCAGTGTTTGTAGATGACGAGTAGGGTCGGTGGAGTAGTTGGAAATCCCTCAACTTGGTCGGGGTGCTTGGTGGTTGACAACCTACCTCTTATCTTTTATTTCATTGTTTTTAGTTTAGTTTGGTTTAGTTTAACTCTGACTTAATAGTTTAGTAAGTTTTTGTTGAGGCCGGCATGTGGCCTATGACTTGGTAGTTGGAGTTGGAGGCGGCCAAGGGTAGTTGAACCAAGCTAGTATATGGCCGCTATCCTATTTTGCAAACCGTTCTTTGATTTAAAACCAAGGTCAATATATGCTATGAAGACCTTAGTAGATCTTTAATATGCCTTGATTCCATTTCGATTTATTGCCTGATAGTTAGTATATTTAGTTTGTGGCATGCTTTCTTTCGGCAATTCAGTTTTCAATCGTTTAGTCGCAAGTTCTGTTTAATGGTGCTCTCCACTTATAAGGCATGGTATTTTTGTTCCCCGTGCCTAATTCGAGCACTTTTCTTGTGGGATATGGTTACATTGGTTGGAATTGGTTAAGTTATAGCTTCGTATCCGTCTTTTGTCTTTTGGCGCTCGTTTTGGATACTTGATTATAACTTGCTCAATATTTAGTTAATCGCTCAATTGTTGGCTGCGAGTTGTTTTGGAATAATTAAGTTATTTTAACTCTTGCCAATTAGTTGCAGTTTGAGTAGGTGCTAAGTAGCTCTGTCGGAAGGATGGTCAGGCGTTCTTTATTTTCCTTTAGTTCCTATTTTGTTGCTAGGGACTAGCAACGCTCAAGTTGGGGGGTGTGATACGCACCTAAGATTGCTTGATCGTGGTGCTTAAGTCCGTTAGTTAGAAGTGCTTTTAGCTTTTATTGTCGTTTTTAGTCGATATTGCTCGTAAGGTAGTTTGTTTAGTGTTTCAGGCAAAACACCCTTTAAAGGCGTATTTTGAGTGCAAAGTCAACCCCCAAGTTAGTTCAAGACTCATCGCTCGGTGGAACTTGTGCCAAAGTGACCAAAGAACGAAGGCGAGGAGCATCGGGCAAGCCAACGGTCGTCGAGTGTCAAGATTGGGAGGCTGGCTTGATGAACCAGAGATAAGCATTCCGTATGGATACGGATTTAAGGCGTATCGATACGCGTTTGTTACCTTTCCAAGCAGAGAGTCCCGTATCGATACGGCCATAATCTGTATCGATACGGGATTGTTACGGGAGATTGGCCTTTTCAGCTTAACGATGTGGTATCGATACTTTGCTTATTCTGTATCGATACGGAGAGCTTCCGGCCAGATATTTGCTGCTTTTTGGACTTTCCATTTATGGAATACTTGCCTTTAATAGCATGTTTTTAGATATTTGAGGAGAGAGAAACCCATTGTGTATAAATAGGGGTCTCCTCTCTCCCCTTTGGTAGCTAGCTCTTTATGAATTTTAGTCTTTTCCTCCATTAATGTTCTTGAAGCTTTTCATAGTGTAATCTCTTAGAACTCAAGTAAGTAATTCTCGTTTGTTAATTTCTCGTTTATTAAAGTTGTTCCTACGGACTAGATCTTTTATAATATCAAGTTTGTTTTCGTTTTTATCAGTTAAAAGTCATGTCTCGTTTTTATGCTTTCTTTCATGCTTTAGCTATGTGTGAGTAGTTGATAGGCCAAGTCTCGGGGTAATCTTTCCCGAGTACTTAGGTGGTTATTTAGTTCTCAAACCTTTGGGCTTTAAATCTTGGTTTTTGGAATCGGATTAACCTAGTCTTTTTGGTCTAAGCGAGGCGTGTTAACTCCTTGGTATGAAGCTTAGTCAAGCGGTCTTGGCAAGCGATATATTGAGGGCTCGTGGCCCCCTATGTGTTAGATACATTAGCAAAAATAGGTTGATTTAATTCCGGTTAATCACATCTTTTGATAAACGTAGTCATTAAAGCTAAATCTTCCGGGCGTGAGCACGCGGTCGTGACTCTCGCCTGAGTTAAATTGAGAACCGGTAACATCCTTTGTCAAGGGTTAGACGATCCCTAGACTTGCCTCCTTTTAGTTTATTAAGCGTTTTTCTAGTCTTTTGCCTTGGCAATTTTCTACCGTTAAAAGCAAAACCAAGTTGGCCGTCTTAAACGCCACAATCCACCATATAAAACTTACATTCCGATCTAGCTATATTTCGATTCTCTGTGGGTACGATCCCAGACTTCCGGATATTATGCTACCGACGATCTAGCCCTACGCTTGGGGTTTTCAACCTTATATTTGAAGGCGAGGTTTGAAGGCGAAGCAGCCATCCCGAGATCGATCGAAACCACACAAAAAATCACACAAATGAGTTCAAAAATCACAGAGAACCGGGAGAGAGAACCGAGAGAGAGAGAGAGAGAGAGAGAGAGAGAGAGAGAGAGAGAGAGAGAGAGAGAGAGAGAAAGAGAGACCTTACGTTCGTCGTCTACGTTGATTCTGGAATTTCCACAAACTAAGGGGCCGTTCTATATAAATCATAAATTTCCACATTATTAGGGGTACTAGAAAACTATTAGTAATAAGTTTTTGTACACAAGTAAGAAATCAAGAAAAAAATTGGTTGCAAAAAGGTTTAAAATCTAGCAAAGCAAATCAAGTGGTAGATTCCATTTGACCATAAAGATTCAAACAGAGATTCAAATAGAGGATCTATGCAGTTGCTGCCATAATAGCTAGTCAAGAATACTTGCCAGTAGCATGATTGCCTAAGGAAGATTTATCCCCCACAAGACGCTTGCTGATACCCATATTTGAAAGCTTTGCACATACAAATTCTTCTTTAAATATCAACACATTTTGAGGTTCAAGTCTCGATGGACCATCCCCAATTCATGCAAATCCACAAGCCTAGAAACCATATCCCTGTATTACGAAAGGAAATAAAATCATATCAAGCAGATACGGAGATCAAAAATGATATTCACACAACAATTCAAACACAACCTCTCACATACATGTGGACTCCGCACACACTACTATGTGTGGGAGTATCATTTTTTATCTCCGTATTTGCTTGATATGATTTTATTTCCTTTCGTCATACAGGGATATGGTTTCTGGGCTTGTGCATTTGCATGAATTGGGGATGGTTCATCGAGACTTGAAGCCTCAAAATGTGTTGGTAGTCAAAGAAGGATCTGTATGTGCAAAGCTTTCTGATATGGGTATCAGCAAGCGTCTTGTGGGGGGATAAATCTTCCTTAGGCAATTATGCTACTGGCAAGTATTCTCGACTAGCTATTATGGCAGCAACTGCATAGATCCTCTGTTTGAATCTTTATGGTCGGATGGAATCTGCCACTTGATTTGCTTTGCTAGATTTTAAACCTTCTTGCAACCAATTTTTTTCTTGATTTCTTACTTGTGTACAGAAACTTATTACTAATAATTTTCTAGTACCCCTAATAATGTGAAAATTTATGATTTATATAGAACGGTCCCTTAGTTCATGGAAATTAATTTAATTGCCAATATTCTCTAGAAATATTGCATGATCCCACTTGTTTCCCATAGATTACTGGTAGCATCGTTTCAAGGTATTAGATATGCCAATGGCGTGTTCTGTAGTTCAAAAAAAAAATATTAAGGTTGGATTTTTGTTGATATATACTATATGGGAAATGCTAACCACCGCCCAATGGTATACATCTAAATTATATATGGTAGTGTATTTTTTCACATACACTTTCACTATTCCTATTCAAATTATTTAATTTCATTAGCTGTTACAGGTTGTGGAACTTCAGGATGGTAAGCTCCTGAACTGCTTCTCCATGGGCGCCAAACGCGTGCTATGGATGTGTTTAGCTTAGGCTGTGTCCTCTTTTACTGTATCACCGGTGGTAAACATCCGTTTGGTGGCCCTCTTGAGCGCGACATGAACATTGTGAAGGGCAAAGTTAAACTCTTCTTAGTGAAGCATATTCCAGAAGCTGTGGATTTGTTTGACCATTTATTGGATCAGATGGCGGTATTGCCGCAAGATGCAAGGAGATATTAGAGTATATATTTTTCGAAAGAATTAATATCAATGGCGTTGATATTGATTCCTCTTTCCAATAATTAGTTGTCAATGAATTGGATATTTATTTGTCAATTATATTAATTGGATATTTATCCTAACTCTTTGCGAAAAATATAATGATTGCTAAATAATATTACCTGAAAATTGATTGAAGAGGATTTGCATGGGCCTTCGAACAACGCCGTCTTCAACAAGAATGTCTTACCCTTTGGTACAAGGAGACTAGAATTTTCCTTTGATGTAGATCCACAAACTTCTTTCCAAGCCTTCTGAAAAGCGTTCTTTTTTCTTCTTTTTTTTGAAAAATTAATTTCAGAACAAACTATTAGTAATATTCTTATAATGGTCATGCTGCAATAAATAAATGTAATTTCCTATATCCAGTATACGAATCCTCCAATATGACATTCCATATCAAACAAAAGACATTTTGTTACCCCAAAGGTTTAGCCAAGTGGACGTGAGGAAGGTACAATATATAATAAATGAGCTTCCTAAGAGCATTTAGCTGATTTCTAGAGGAATAAGCGAAATGAAATTTACATCAACTTTGAAGAGTTATTTGAAGAGTTACGTTATAAAATATATTATCCAAAGGGAAAAATTAAATGTACTAAAATCGCGCCAAGGAATTTAACGCACTTGTCCCGTTAACGAGTCAAAAAAATTCGCATTAACAAATCTCTAAAATTACGAAACTTCGCTCTTTACCACTGCCAAGGTATTTAACTCCGCTATCTAAAATTTATGGCTGCAACCTGCTTTTATATGCATGGAAATGTACATTACGTGCACAGAATCACCAATCAAATTATAGACGTGAGATGATATGAGAGTGTACGAGTAATTTTCATTTTTTTTCCTTAGAATCATCTGTTTCTCCATCTGCAACAGCCCCGAATTCTACCACGTTAAAGCCTCCTTCTTTTGCTGATGATTCCACCATAACCATGCATAGGAGTAGTATAAGCAAAGCAATAATGTGAAAACCCTGCATACACTCCGGATGTTTTGTCCGGATATTTGGTCCGGTCTCTATCTCGACTGGTTTCCCCAGCCCGGAGTTTGTGTCGGTTTTCCCAGATTCGGTGGGTGTGGTTGGTGGATCAATAAGTGAATGATTTTGATTGATTTTTTATGTTGTCTTTGATATGGAGCTCCAACATTCCGAGGTGACTAGTGTCTAGATACTAGCTCCACATATACCGATCCATGTTGTATATGTTGACGGTGTGAAGAAGAGTGTTGGCTCATGCATAGACGCTAGACATTAGCTTTGACTTTTTGTATTCCTTGTATATCGTTAGTTTTGGGGTTCAGTTGTGTTTCTTTATCTCTATAGATGCCATATGACTCTTTGGAATGATAATATCTTCTCTTTTTGGATTAAAAAAAAAAGTTCATTAAAAAATATTTTTTGTGTTTAATTGAAAATAATTTTCGTTTGGCTAGAAAGTGTTCTCTGTTTTCTAAATTCGGAAAACATTTACCGGGTATAATGTGAGACTTATCAAAAGTCCTACCAAGTTGTGTACTATTTTGAACTAGGTATGGGAAATTTTTTCTCTCTTTTTGTGAGATGGGAAACTTAGAGTATCTAAAATGGCATAACCAAAAATGCTAGGTTTTTAAAGTTAACAATATTGGTGCAAAATATGGCTCAGAGCATTAGCAGTGGAATAAGCAAATGTGAATAATCAAAACATACCACATCAGATTTTGATTATCCAATTAGAGGTTGCTAAAGTTAGCAATGTCAAATCCCACATTGGGTTATTTTTTTGCCCATGATCAAAACCAATGGCGCTCCAAACTTTTTTCCTTCATTTCACGCATATTTTTTGAAGGAAAAAAAAAACAGTTTATGTTAGAAACAGTTTTCAAAAAAACACACTTTGTTCCCTTAAAACTGTAAATAAAATTTTTGAGAAATTTTTAAAGAATTTATATTTACACAAATAGTTTTGAAATTTTAAAATTATAAATACAGTTTTTTTAAAACAGATTTTGTGTAAAAAAAAATTTCTATAAAAGAGTTTTGAAATTTCAAAAATAGATTTTGAAAAACACACTTTATTTACTTATAGTTTTTAAAAATTTGAAAAAATTGTTTTCTGTGAAAAAAACTTTCTAAAAAAAACAGAAAAAAAATCTGAAAGTTACGGTTTTTTTAAAATTATTTTTTGGAAAACATTGTTCACAGAGAGGAGAGAGAGAGAGAGAGAGAGAGAGAGAATGGAAGAGAGAAGGTTTTTGTGTAATGTTGGTGTACTTGATTGAGAGATAAAATTTGGTTATTGACAAAATATTGCTACTTTGATTATTGAAAAGCCAAAATTTGATGAGTTGTTAAGAGGTTGCTAGGTTTGGTTATTCCAATGTGAGCATTTTTTTTGATCCAACATTGCTACTTTAACAATTTTTTATTTTGCTGTATTCCACTGTGGATGCTCTCACAAGACTATAATCAAATTTAACAACCTCCTTAGAAATAATCAAATTTTGGAGTTTGGATTACCAAAACTAGTAACCTTTTTCGGAATAATTAAATTTAATGAACCTCACATTCTCTATAAAATACAAAAAATAAAAATTGTTCTCGCTCTCTCTCTCTCTCAATATGTTTTCAAAAAATATATCTTAGTTAAAATTGTTCCACACCCTCCCCCCCCCCCCCCCCCCCCCACCCCCCCCCCCCCCCCCCCCCCCCCCCCCCCCCCCCCCCCGGTCTCTCTCTCTCTCTCTCTCTCTCTCTCTCTCTCTCTCTAATGTTTTCAAAAAATATATCTTACTTAAAACTGTTTCCCCCGCCCGGCGCCCCCCCCCCCCCCCAAAAAAAACAAAAACCTCTCTCTCTCTCTCTCTCTCTCTCTCTCTCTCTCAAAATAATGTTTTCAAAAAATATATCTTACTTAAAACTGTTCCACCTCCCCCCCCCCCCCTCAAAATAATGTTTTCAAAAAATATATCTTACTTAAAACTGTTCCCCCCCCCCCCCCCCCCAAAAAAAAAAATATATATATATATATATACACACACACACACACACACACACACACAAAACAAATTGTTCTTTTTTCAGAAAAATTGTTTTGTATAAGAAAATATTTTTTTATAAAAATTATCTTTTCAAAAACCGTAGTTACACAAAAACTGTTTTTCTTTTTTTAAAAATTTCAAAAAAAGTGAAAAAGTTATTTTCTATTTCTAATAAATAGTTTTTATTAGTCTCAAAATTATTTTTAGAAAAAACTATTTCTACGTTCACAATTATTAGTTTTTTTGTAATTTAAAAAGGTAATGTGGTAACTTTTGGTTATTCAATTTGATTATTTCATTGGGAACGTCTACATTGCTAACCTTACCAATCTTTTAAATGAATAATCAAAAGTTAATGTGCATGGCAACTTTTGATTATCCACCCTTATGTGTTACACTTATCTATGCGGGTAACCATTGGGAAACATCAGATGAGAGCAATCAATCAATGGCAAGTGTTAATCTATATGTCACGACCCTGACCCGCCCCATGAGGTCTTAATCATGACAAATGCCAGTGATTTCTCACTAAGGCCAAATCACGAATCAAATATCATCTAAGCAAGCGATAATCAATAGGGGCTAAACATAACACCGAAAGCAAAAGACGACTTTTATTGATAACGAACCAAAGTATTACTTAGGTTTTACAAACCAAAAGGTAAACCTCTCAGAGTTGTGCTTACTTACAAACCCAAAAGCTAGCAAGCCATATACAAAGCTAAGTGTCTACAAGCAAAACTTCCTTTCTACAAGTTTCCAACAAAAAAATACAACACGTCCCAAAAGTAAACACGCCACCACACTATGCGTCGCTTCCTGAAAGGTGGAAAAGAAAATCTATAAGCCAAAGCTCGTGTGAATGATTAATACTTAACTCACATGCCTTCCATGGACAATGCAAAATAATTTGATAATATTTCAAAACAAAGAGCTTGAAACCGTAAGCCAAATATAATGCACATTCCGCTATTCAAAGTTCAAAAGCTACCAAGCGTCCCCGATAGTAGATAAGCCAGACGTCTATGCAATATCCCAAAACACACACCAACCTCAAACACCCTTGCTAGCCATTAAGCCGTCCCCTAGCAAGACCGGACGTTGGGAATGCCATTAAATAGATTCACAAATATTTCACAAATAGGTCCACCTTTCATTGTTATCCATGGAATACATAATTTATAAAACATGTTCAATTAAGCTCGATAGAGAAAACAAGTTCAAACCATATGTTTAGGTATTAAATCACTCACCTCGGCTCTACGAACCACCCGAGCTTTCTAAAATAATTAGGCAATAAAAACATGATTAGATGATGCTAAACAAGCCTATTTTTAAGGTCCTAAGGTAGACATGTGAAGTTAGATAGCTAGCCCAAGAAAATAATCTCAGAAACTGCAGTTCCATAAACTTTAACGCAAAAACTGACTTTGTACAAGAATAACTAAGACATGATCTTCATGCATTTTTTTAGGTCTACGAGTCTAGGTACAAAATCAGAAATCGGATCGCAATTTCATCGCCCGAACTCAAAATTATGGCCGTTTCCGTAACATGTGTCTGTGCAGTCAGCACAGTTCCGAAAATGAGTGATGCTAGGTAACGAATTTTTACAGAATTCAATACTTTGATTCTGATCCCGAAATTTTTACCATAGATAGAAGACTCATAGAGGAGCTCTCAATAAAAATCTCATAATTTTCTGAGCCTAGAAACTGCCTCAAAAAAAATCCACAAAATCAGGACAGATACGAAATTTCTACCTTGCAGATTTCCAGAAATTTTGCTCTTGTTCTACCTGCGATTTTCAACTCTTAAACCCCTCCAAACTACTTCTAACTTGCATCAAAACCTCTCTAATCATGCTCAAACTCATAGCTATAGAAGAGTTACTCTAAGAACATTGCATCAAAACAAGTTTTAAACACTCAATCCAAAGGATTTCAAGTTAAGCTTTTGACTTCCTTAAGAATTCAACCCTAAAACTCAAATTCCACTTAAATCAAACATCTAAAGCATGAATTCAAACCCTAAGATATGAAATTTAACATACAAATCATGGAATCAAGTAGGAGATATAAAAATTACCAAGTTAAATCTTCAATTTTCAAGCCAAGCAAGTTTTTTCTCAATTTTTTTTTTCCTTTCTCTTTTTCTTCTTCTTCTTTTCCACCAATTCTTTCCCCCCCCCCCCCCCCCCCCCCCCCTCTCTCTCTCTCTCTCTCTCTCTACGTGGAAGATAGAGGTGGGACAAGAATAATGTAAAAGCTAGTTGGATAAATACTTGTGTGTGGCCTAGTCCGTACACTACCATGTACTCCAATTCTATTTAACAAGAATAACATACTCCTAAGTCCTAACTCACATAATTAATCCCAAACATAACACATAATCAACTCTAAATATAATTAAAGAATCAGGGGTATTACACTATACAACGCCTACCCCTGAAGAAGACGGTAGAGGGGAGTCCAGAGTCTAGACTAGATACATGTTCATCTGAATTCAGCTTGTTCATTCCTCTGCTCCAAGCAAAAGGTTGTCTTGTTTTTTTTTTTTTTTATAAGCAACAATAAATTTTATTAACCCATAACACGAAGTTACAGCGATAATAGGATCTTGAATATACTGGCCTAACCATTCAAGACCCTCTTCTCCAAAAGACGCTTGTGCTTGTTGGAAGCTTTACATATTTTAGGGTGTCCATCTCGCTTTCACATACGCTTTGACTACTCATGACACAAGTTAGTTGGTGTTTCTAGGGCATTGCGTGCTACATTGTGTCAAAGATTTTTAGATCTAATATAAAATAAAAAAAATTATTCCGTGCTCATAAGATCTGCTACTTCAACCTTTTTTTTTACAAGAACTTCAACCCTTTCGTATCTACACTACTTTTCAATAGGTTTTTCTCCGCTCTAAAATCACGCAAATATCATCTGATTGTAAAAACTAAGAATCGGGATCCTCTTCAGTCCAATGATTTTGGATCAATAATTTGGACTAGACGACACAATCCAAATCGGGACCATCCATTGGTAGAATCAATGGTTCAAATTTTCTTATCAATTCTTATCGGTAAAAATTACTCCTTCCGTCCCACTTTGTTGCGTCTGTTTCCTTTTTGGGACGTCCCAAAAAATTGTCCCAAAAAGGAAACGATCTATAAAATATTACTATAAATTGTGAGATATAGACAATTTTTTGGGACATCCCAAAAAAGAAACAGGCAAAACAAAATGGGAGGGATGGAGTAACTCTTACCGGTAATTAGAGTTTAGAAATACATCCAAACCATTAATTGCACCAAATGAACGGTACCAAACAGAACTGTTTTTTTGGACTCGAGAGGATTCATTTTCAAAAAGTAAACAACATAATATAAAGTACAAAATCTATTGTGTTAAAAAGTCATTACTCTTGCCATTCCAAAGTTATAGTCAGTAAAACGTGCAAATTTTGGATAAAAAAGAAAAGCACTTTTGTGCATATTTTTTTAAGTTGTAGTAATTGAGTTTTTATAGTATAAAGAAAGCTACATTATTATTTTATTTGAAGTATTTTTTTTTGCATTTTTTAATCTTGCGTTAATATTTTTGTGAATTGTTGGTTCAGCTTGATGAGAGAATTATAAAAGTTAAAATAATAAACCAAGTTAAAATTTTTTTAATTAAAATTATAATTTTTAAAGAAAGACAATAATCTAAAAAATTTGTCTATTTACATTTTTAGCTTTTTCTCGTCGAGCAGAACCAATAATCTATAGAAGAATTGAATGCAAAACTAATAAATGAGAAAAAATAGTTAAAAGAATAAAAGAAATCAACTTTTTTATTCGGCTACCGGGCCTAATTTATTCTCAATTTCAGATAAGCATAAGTTTTTTTTCTTGTCGATGTATGGAAAGTTCCAAACACACATCATTGCATCAAATAAAAAATGTGTTTAAGAGGATGAAGGTTTACTCCGATCAATCAAAAAAAGGAAAAGGATGAAGGCATCTTTTGTCATTTTCAAAATTATAGTCCACCAACAAAAATACATCAGTGCATTTGAATTTTTTCGCTTATATTTAAAAGTCTTACTAACTAGCTTTTTAAATTGGTGCGAACATATTAAAAAAATGAAACGCATATCCTTTTTTATTTAGAAATTATACATTTTTTTCACAGTGAACAATAAATTTAGGCCGGTGACATTGCATCATTTGGTTGCCAATAACTTTCTTTCACCAAATTTAAACGAAAACTCCAAAGGGACCGAAGGGGAACGTGGAGACCACTCCGAGTCCCTCACCTATGATCTGAGTTGTTCAACAATTTTAGAAAAAAAATTGAATGACCTTGCGAGAAATCAACTCAATCCAATATGTGTTGGTGTTTGATCCGATTTTCAATTTTTTCATTCATATTTGTGTCTTAGAATCTGAATGAAAAAATAGAAGATTGGATCGATCACTTACACATATCGAATTGAGCTGATTTCTCGCAAGCCGCAGTATTGTTTTAAAATTATTGAACGGATCGAATTATTCGTGTGAGACCTAGAATGGGCTCCGCCTTCTTTCGGTACCCGTCGGTTTACTCGCTGTTAGTACCTATATAGAACGAGTAGCCGGGGGGGGGTGTTTGTGAAAAAAGAAGACGTTTGCTTAAGGTTAAAATAGTCATTTGATAAAGAATAGCATGGTTCAGGATAGTCATTTGGATAGTCCTTTGATGAAGATAGCCGGCCGACGATGAAAAAGGATAGTCATTTGATGATGAAGATAACAGGCTGTCAATTGATGAAAATACCCGGCATACGTTGGAAAAAAAGACTACAGAGAGAAGGTACAATTTTACACGCGTCCACTTTTTATTGAATGCTGTCAAAAATGCTGTACCAGCAGCATTTTTGTTTTGAGTGAGAGTTGACCCAAAATAGTTGTCCGAATACCCGCCATGACCCTTATATATACGCCCCCATCTTTTCTATCCCTCTCACACACACTTTTACGCGCAAACAGACACCTAGAATCTTCAGTTCAATTTCAATCGCTCGAGTTGCTCCTCGATCCGGTCTTTCCAATTCGAAATTTCTACTCGACTATACCTACTGCACATAATATGGCATCCTCCTCAAAAGCAGCGAGTTCCTCCTCCCACACCCTCAACCTCCCTCTCGAATCCAACCCCCCCCAACACAAAGTCGGCATCTTTTCCGCCCTCGCCATCCTCGGCAGAGTCTTCAGCTACATCATCCCCATCTTCATGGTCACAGTCAGCGCAGACGTCATCCCCATCCCCGACGCCTTCAAGCAATGGCTCCGCGAACCCCTGGGCCTCACCCTCTGCATCTTGATTCTTTTCTTCACCTCCATGTACCAGATGATCGTGGACCTCACCAAACCCAAGACCATCCGAGAGCACTTGGACTTCCCCGAGCGCTCCGATGCCGGAACCGTGACTTCAAAAAGAAAGCAAAAAAAGAGGTCTCGAAAAAAAAATCGCCGCGCCTCATCTGGTGTTCGATCTGACGAGAAATTCAATCAAGGAGTGGACGCAAGTGAAGATGGACACAAAATTGGTAAATTTTTTGTCTCCAATAGAGAGATTGATATGGGAAGCAATGGCATCCTACTCGAGGGAACTTATGACGGTCGTCGGGTTGCTGTGAAACGCCTTGTCAAGGCCTGTCACGATGTTGCTTTCAAAGAACACCTGAATCTTAGTGTATCGGACGGCCATCCAAATATTGTTCGACTGTATGGAATAGAATCAGACCGAGATTTCTGGTATCTAGCACTGGAGCGTTGCACTTGCAGCTTAAATGATTTAATTCAAAGGTCAACAGTTAGTGAAGACCAAGCTACGGAAGTTAAAGTCCGTTTGAAGGGCACTTTTCCAGAAGTTAAGTTGTGGACAGACAAGGGCTATCCTTCAACCATATTGGTCAAATTGATGAGGTTAGTTGAGTTTTTAGATTATACTCTGAGTATTCTACTGTTATTTTTGCATTAGGTCGTCAGTTTTCTTCTTCTTTTCTTTTCTTTTTTACATCCACAAGATAGGTGCTACCAAATCCTCGAAGCTTGTTGTTCCAGACTTCCAGGGTAGAATTCCATTTGATGCTATTTTTTAATGAAAATTGTGTTACTTACAATTTACAAGTAGAGTAGATGTATCCATTCCTTTTCCCGTTTGGATGGAGGATTTGTTTTGGGTGGATATAGAATAAAGATGGATATGTAATGAGGTGTAATATGTTACGAAGGGTGGCCCCACCTCTTAAGAAGAGTGGATTTGTAATGAAGTGTTTGGATGATTTTTTTAGAAGGAAAATTTGGAAGTTGGATATGATAAGATAAGATATCAAATAACTTAATTGCCCTTGTGTATAATTTAATGTTTAAAATACAAATAATTGCAATGTAATTATTATAGCCCCTGATTTCCCAACCCCAAAATTGTATTTATTATACTTATCATATATATTTACAATAATGGCAATTTAAAAGTCATTTTTATATATGTATGTATATGTATACCGACAGTATACTCCAAGTCCCAAACCCAATCCACTGGATTCACCCACGCACAACCCCATCCACTGGATTCACCCACGCACAACCCACTCCTCTGCCTTCGTCGGCCGCCGATCATCACCGCCGATCGTCACCACTCAACTGTTCAGTTTTCAGCCGTAAGTCTCTCTCTCTCTCTCTCTCTCGCTCTCTTGTTTTGCACAGATCGATCGAGTAGGTCGAGATGGAGTCACCAGTCCTCTCTCTCTCTCTGGTCTGGTCTTACCTCAGCCCGTTGGTCTAGCCTTTTCTCTCTCTTCGTTGGTATGGGTTTCAGAACGATGAAAGAAGAAATGAGATGAAAAAGTATAAACGAAAGGGGGATTTGGAGGGGTAAAATCGTCTAAAAACCCCCGGATTTGCCAACGACGGGTCGGACCTCCCCTTCTCAAATCCACCTTCAGCCAGAGATGGATCCTCTACAGTGTTCATCTCCCCCTTTCAAAAAACTGAACCAAACACCGGATTTGATGGAGAGCCGGACTACAAATCAGGGGGCTTACATATCCCCCTTCATCTCCTCCATCCAAACAGCCCGTTTTACAGCTTGTTTGGATGGGGGAGATGGAAGCCGGATTTGGAGTCCTAACCCCACATAAAGAGGCATTGTGCAATGTCCCATGTATTTTTTATCCAATTCCTAATGCCCACATAAGTTCTGGCAGCCAGTACTATTCGGAATTCGTAAACGGCCATATATAAGAATCGATGACCGGATATGTGAGCTATTGAGCTACATCAAGAATGCGAAAGCCAGCAATGTAATCTTAAGTTCCTATGGCAATTTTAATAATGCAGTTATAAGTTTATGCTAGATTAATGTCTTGTTGATCTTTTTAAGCACACTGGTTTAAAACTTGTCCTTTTAATTAGACTGCATCTCAGTATTTGCTTTTATTTTCTTTTGTAATACAGGGATGTGGTTTCTGGGCTTGTGCATTTGCATAAATTGGGGATGGTTCATCGAGACTTGAAGCCTCAAAATGTGCTGATATTGAAAGAAGGATCTTTATGTGCAAAGCTTTCTGATTTGGGTATCAGCAAGCGTCTTGTGGGGGATAAGTCTTCCTTAAGCGATCATGCTACTGGCAAGTATTCTTGACTAGCTATTATGGCTGCAACCGCATAGATCCTCCATTTACTTTATGGTCCGATGGAATCTGCCACTTGATTTGCTTTGCGAGATTTTAAACCTTTATGCAACCAATTTTTTTGATTTCTGACTCGTGTACAAAAATTTGTTAGTAATAATTTTCCAGTAACCATAATAATGTTCAAATTTATGATTTATATAGAACGGCCCTTAATTTGTGGAAATTATTTTAATTGCCATTATTGTCTAGAACTATTGCATGATCCCACTTGTTTCCCATAAATTACTGGTAGCATCACTTCATCAAGTTATTAGATATGCAAATGGCTTGTTCTGTCGTCCAATTCTAAAATCACAAGGCTTATTTTGCTTATATATATATATATATATATATATAAATATATAATATGGGAAATGCTAACCACCAACCCAGGGTATACATCTAAATTATATATGGTAGTGTATTTTTTCACATAAACTACCTAGCTTCAGTATTCCCATTCAAATTGTTTATTGTTATTAATCCTATTGCTCAGTATTTAATTTCATTATCTGTTACAGGTTGTGGAAGTTCAGGATGGCAAGCTCCTGAACAGCTTCTCAATGAGCGCCAAAAGCGTGCTGTTGATATGTTTAGCTTAGGCTGTGTCCTCTGTTACTGTATGACCGCTGGTGGACATCCGTTTGGTGACCGTCTTGAGCGCGACAACAACATTGTGAAGGGCAAAGTTGACCTCTTCTTAGTGGAGCATATTCCAGAAGCTGTCGATTTGTTATCCCGTTTATTGGATACGGATGCGGAATTAAGGTAAGACGTTGTCCTGATGACTTCACAGCAATAGTTGTGACTTGTCTCTTCTTCAATATGTTGTCCTCCGTGCCATTTGGAGACAGCGAGATGCTAAGCTATTTCTTTGTTTGCTGTGAAGGGGAACCACTAATGCTGAGTTTGATATGTCTAAATCGTCAAGTTTTTTTGCTTTCTAAATTCTAAGAAAAAGCCAGCTAAAGAAAAGCAAAATTGTTTGGGCTAAAGTGCATTCTTTTTATAGCAAAGTTGTTTTAGTCATTGACTCCATGCTAAGCTGTTTGAGCTGAAAAGTAGAGCTTTTTTGTGTTAAGATAGAACGACAAGCTTTTGTGTTTTAGCCTAAAACGACTAAATAGACAACTAAACACTGTCTAGGCTGTTTCATAGGCTTAAAAGGTCATTATACTTCCATTTTAGAATTTGTAAAAAGTTTTTTTGCCCAATCAACAGATAATACAGTAACCTTAAGTGAGACATAAGGCACGTTCCAACTTGGTTGTTGATTATAGTTATTGCAGCTCTTACATTTAGTACACGGATCTTATTCTCTTTTGTAGGATTCTTAGTTCTTTTTCTTTGATTTCATTTTTTTAAACACATTTTATGAGTCTAATTTTTTGCAGGCCGAAGGCATCGGAGGTGCTTAATCATCCTTTGTTTTGGGATTCTGATACGAGATTATGGTTTCTCCATGATGTGAGCGATAGGTTAAGACTGGAAGAAAGGAAAGCCAACTCTGATATTTTAAAAGCATTAGAGAGCGTATCTTCCCTGGCTTTTGGCTCAAAATGGAACAGAAAGATGGAAAGTGCATTCCTTAACCACATCAAAAAATACAGGCGGTATAAGTATGACAGTGTTCGTGACTTGGTGCGAGTCGTGCGGAACCAGCTGAATCATTACTTAGAACTTCCTCTTGAAATTCAGGTTCATTTCTAATGCCAACTCTTTGAAATTGAATTTGTACACTTAAAGAGTTAAATGTGTTATAAGATATTTGACAAATTGAATTCCCTATCAAACTTTGACTGCTGCATACATAGAAGTAAATACTTGTTCTTCTTTCTACGCTTTCTTTACCAAATTGGTATTGGTACCCACGTACCAATCTTTTGAGTTTTCGAGGACCAGTCTTATCATTCCATTGTAGTTGATACTAGTTTGATTATGGTGTTCTTTTCAGAAAATTCTTGGACCAGTAAATGAAGGATTTGATGGCTATTTTCGGAGTCGGTATCCGAACTTGTTGATGGAAGTGTATAAAGTCATGCATCAGTACTGTAGAGAGGAGAAAGGGTTTAACAAGTATTTCAAAGGCAGTGTAGTTTGAGTTTATGCTCCAATAGAATGCAACCTCGGTTTAACAAGTAGTATTTCAAAGGCAGTGTAGTTTGAGTTTATGCTCCAATAGAATACACGAGGTTGCAGGATGCATGATATTTCTTCCTTCTGATCACTGATGGATGTGTGATCGTAATCGATCATCACTTCTTACTTGTGCCCAAATGTAAATATGCGGCTGTAATTGGATTATAGTAATTGAAGTTGTTGTGTCTAACAGAATACACGAGGTTGGAGAATACACGAGGTTTGAATTTTGAAAAATGATTGTTTCGTCGTCTTCTTTTTTAAAGTCGTTTTGTGGTTTTTTCGATTATGGAAAATTTGATCTTGCCCTCTTGGGTTTGATTCACTGATTGGGTTTCACTGTTAGTTTTCATCTCTGCTAGAATCCAGTCCGTTTGGCAAGCTAGGAGAAAAAAGAGCAAGGATTAGGTAGAGAAAAAGGAAAGAAAATTCAGGATACTACCAATCTTTCGATATTGTCTGGTTATTAATGATTTTATTAAGATAAAATGAAGGGAAAGGATGGTGTCATATTCTTTTGCTTGAGAAAAGTAAAGATACCAGTATCCTGCTTCAAGCATCTTTCGAAAGATAGAGCAGAGAAAATAAATGAAGATGCAATTTTACTATATATGGCCCTATTCTGGTAAGATTTTTTTTTTTTAAATACTTATTTTTCGTTTTACGAGACAGATCATAATACATCACTTTTAATTCAAAAAATAAGTATTTATTTGAAAAGGGAAATGGTTTTTACACTTTCTGTTTTACAATTCACGCCCCATCTTTTGTCTTTATCCAAATGAAATTACAATGTTGTCCTTGGATGTGTGAAAAAATGTGTTTAAAAAAGGGCAACATAGTAAATTCAAATGAATAAAGACGAAAAAAAGAGAGTGTGAATGATAAAAAAGAGAATGCGAAAATCACTTTGCTTTGAAAAATAAGTATTTATTTTAGTTAGTGGAATATACCTGCCATAATTGTTTGTGAAATAGTAAGGACTCAGTCGCCAATAATTAATTCTCCCCTAAATCCGTCCCCTTGGGAGAGATTTTGAAAGTGAATTTTAACTTTGCAAATGGGTCCAAAAACATCTGTGGTTTTGGACTATTTCCGAAATTATGTTTTGATAAAAAATAAAAAAAAACATAAAGATCAATACCCGGACAGCGAACTGATTTACAACGGAACATGAGACCCAACCGGATGGATTGACGGAAAACAAAAATGGAAGGGAAAATTACTGAAACGAAAGCAAACAGAAACGTCTCAAAGTGAATGAAGAAAGAGACGATAGAGATGACACAAAAAGGGAGAATGGCAAAAAACGAGAATGACGAAAATAACCTTACAAAACGGAAAAATACCGGACACAAAAAAATAAAACCAAGCCAATTTTTAAGGATGCAAACGGAATAATGAAAGAAGTCCGAAAACCTATTTTACTAATCTGGAAATCGAATGAATAGTGCATGAACAGTTTGTGGCCCCCACCACCAAAACATGCGAAAAGACAGAACTACCCCCAGCCCACAATATGAATCCACCCAGCCGAAGGACAAAATTGGAGAAATCAAGCAAACTTGTCCAAATCGGTTCTAAACATTAATCATCCTCTTATTATTGCCCGCAGGGAGGATTTCTCTCCACTATACAACCAAGTGTTTTGGGAGGGCTGAGTTTTTTCTTTCCTTCTATTTTCTTCTCTCTCCAACTCAGCCCTGTCACGAAAACTCTACATCAAATGTCCAGTTGCCTTGTTTGAGAATTGCGACAGATGAGTGAGATTCGTAAGGAGATGCGATTAAGATTAGGATTGATAATGAGATGAGATTGGTAATTTTCATGTTTTGTTTAACACCGGATTAAAAGAAAGGATTGTTATTAGTACCATATTTGTTTCACATGGATGGAATATGATCGGACTGAAAGTATACGTTTTCATATTTATCCTTGTGCAAAACTGAAGCATAACAACCATATCCTCATGTTTCAAATCTCTCATTTGGTAAAGAACTACAAATCAATTTATTATTGCGACAAAATGAGGACGTACATTTTAATCTATTTTTCTTTCTCAGCTTTCAACCCCAATCGTTCGAAATCTCCATGCCCAGAATCTACAATCCTTCAAAATTCACAAGAATCTACCATAGACTTATTAATCTCAGATTTTAAGATGCTGGTAGTGCTTGGTGTTGGAGCAAGGGTGGTTGCTTATGGTGTAATTTTCTAGTTTCTTTTTCTTCCTTCAACGTTTCGTTGGAAGATTTGTCTCTTTTCCTCGCCTTTCATTCTGCTTCATGGCTTTTCATGTTGCTTATGTTAGACTAGGCCCTTTTCCCTCGATGTATCCGTTATTGCGTTTTTATAAATTTTCGTTTTGCCGATCACAAAAAAAGTTATGTACTTGAAATGGTAAACTTTTGATCTCTTAATGTGAAAGGGAGAACACTCACTTATCCATGCGGATAGCCATCGGAAAACAGAGAAGAGTATTAGTGTTTGTCTAATCAACTTGAACTAGCTGAGAAATCAAGCTTTGGCAAAATTGATTGTCTCATGGCCCCATGGAGCCTAAGTTCAAGCCGCACGAGGGGCAGGTTTGGGGTTCAGAATTATGTACAGCCTCTGAACCACCTGTTAACTAATATACTAACACTCCGCTAACCCTCGCTGATATATAAAGTGTGACAAAAAAAAAAAACTACGAACTAGTTAAAGTGGCCAATCTTCGGCTCATACATCGGGAGTTTGGGTTAAGTGTGTGTGTTTAAAAGGGTCCTCATACCCCTCCCTAGTCAGCAATTGCCGAGTGGAGGTGGTAAGTGAAATTACCCTCTTACCCTTCCATGTTAAAACAAAAAAAGACAGAGTCTTGGCCCGCCCCCATGTGGGAGCTAGATCCAAGTCTTAGGCCCGTTAGTCCGATCATTATAATCATGCTAGTATATGGATAAGGTTCTTGGGCCTGTGATCTGGGTTGACTCCCACATCGGAAATTTGGGTTAAGTGTGTGTGTGTGTGTGTGTGTGTGTGTGTGTGTTTAAGAAAATCCTCATAACCCTCTCTAGGAAGCAATTGCCTAGTGAAGGTGGTAAGTAAAATTACTCTCTTATCCTTCCGTTTTTGTTTTTTCTTTAAATGGCCAGTCTTGTATATTCTTTACGGTCAAGAATTGAAGTCAAATTTTATCGGAGGAAAATAGTTGCTTAAGGGTTCTCCTGCATAGTAGTTTTTCGTTATTTACTAGTAGTTTATTTAGATTGTTGCGGACTAGAAGTTTGGAACCTCACATGATTAATTGTAATATCCTGTAATTATTGTAGTGTTTGAATGCATAAGAGGGGGAGAAATTCATCAATCAACTATCAAGATGAGATATTTAGCGGGCGCACCGGCGTGGCCCCATATACCGACCACACCTAAATCCTCATAGCCACAAACTTGATCAAACTGGTTCCACAGGAGCCTTCAAAATCAAAACCCATTGTCCTCCTTCTCTCTCAAAAAACCCATCCTCCTCCCCCTCTCTCTCTCAATTACATACATTTTTTTGATCCTTCATCTCCATCGGCGGATCTTCAAGAATCGAAATCCTCCACTCCACAGTCCACCCACAGAATTGGCAGATATAAAAAACCCCATCTTCTCTCTCTCCATTATATACGTACTACTACACAGAATATGACGACATCCTTAAAAAAAGTGAGTTACTCCTCCCACACCCTCAAGGATGCCCCCATCCTTCTCTTCGGATTCATCGCCGCGAACTTCTATTACCTCTCCGTGAGCTTAAGAGTCTGCATTTTCCTCGGCTGTCTCATCCCCAGCTTCCTTCTCCTCTACGGGTACATGACGAAATTCCACACCCTCAACGTCCCTAATGCCCTCTACATCATATCCTTAACTTCGTATTCTTCAGCACGAGCTTCCTATACTTCCCCGAGAACTTTAGAATCTACATTTTCCTCGGCTGTCTCATCACCAGCTTCTTCTTTCTCCTCTACCCGACGAAATCCCTCCTCGTCACTGGCGCAGGCATCCTCGTCATGACCATCGTCACCATCCCCGACGTCCTCCTGGTCGTCCTCCTGACCATCCTCCACGTCGCTCTCACAGGCATCTTCGTCTTCATCCCCATCCTCAGGGCAACCATACTCGGCCTACCTTTCACCTTCAAGCCCATCAAATGGCTCTACGACCTCCTCATCCCTTTCACGTTAAATGCTAGGAAAGACGGTGTGGGGAATAAGCAGCCCAATGACTTAAACGCAAGAACCGTGCCTCCCAAAGGAAAGAAAATAAAGAGGCCAAGGAAAAGTAACGGCCGTACCTCATCTGGTGTTGGATCTGATGAGAAACTCAATCAAGGAGTGGACGAAAGTGTAGATGGATGCACAATTGGTAAATTGTTTGTCTCCAACAGAGAGATTGCTATGGGAAGCAATGGTACCATTGTACTCGAGGGAACTTATGAAGGTCGTCCAGTTGCTTCCAAAGAACACCGGAATCTTAAATCCGGACCACCCATTTATTAAATTAATTAATAAAATAAAAAAATAGCTTAGCAAGTTACAGGTTGTTCTCTCCTCTTAGACTTTATCTTTTGCCAATCTTTTCAATTGTGCCCCTCAAATTGGAGAGCCTTTGGTTATGCCATTCGGGGTAGTTTCATCTTTCCGGTTATAATTTATTGATATCGTGCACGCGTTTGGATCTTTGGTTTCTCTCTTCGTCTCTTAAAGCGTAGATGGTTCCAGATGATCTCAAGAGCTGTTGGGGGTTTCTTGGCAGTCAAAATTCCGATCAGAAATCTTTAATGCCAAGGTCTAAGTTAATAGAATTTGTTAATGTGTTTTGTTACTTGAATATTAGACATTGATAAATTAGTTATGTTTTATTTCTTAATTACTAATTTAAGCTACCATTCATTATTGTGCAGGAATTTGTTCGAAAACTATCTCCGGTTCTTCATAATTTAAGCTTGGATGAGATTTCAATCAGAATGGGCAAATGAACCTGGACCATTCATTATAATAATATGTCTCTCAACTATCCTATCTTTGGTGAGTTTATTGAAGCGTTACAGCTCGAATGGACAGGTTTTATCTTTGTTGCAATGCCGGCAAACCACGAAGTTAGGGTTGTGGTGTTTGATGCAATACAAGATAATGAAAGAATATTTGAATGGTTATGAACATTTGGTAATGCTATGTTGCATTTGACACAGGTGACGATAGTAAAAGACAGTATAGAAAGCTTTAACTTGTGCGGTAGCATCTCTTGCTTTCTGTTTATTGTGATGAAATCTGAGTCAATATATATAAAGTGAAGGTCTTGGTCTTTACAAACTTATTTCAGAATGTGTTAATTATAGTATTGCATAATTGTAGAAGAAAGTAACAAAGACTGCTTTTGACTTAGCTTATATGATGTGCGACCGTGTCTATTGTTAGCTTCACTATCCTAGAACTTTGAAAACAAATTTTTTGGTTTGCATGATTTGCTTTTAAACTCCTGCACTCTCTCCTTGTGTAACTAAATCAACTATGACTTATAAGTACATGCAAATATATGCAGACTACCTCCAAACCATATTCTACTGTAAATAGCTTAAATTTAGAAAACTAGGCACGAAACTCCTCGTGCTGGCACGAACCAATCACCTAGTATATATATACACAGCGTCATTTTCAAATGAGAATGTCCTTATTTTAGTTAAATTAAAGGACCTCTCCATTTCTCCCATTTTCCGTTCGAATTTCGATGATTCAAACCGCACAATGTGCTCAGAACGTGATTTTAAGAGTACCAGCAAGGAATCAGCAAAAAAAAAGATCGAAATGACTTCATCCGAGCAATTTTTATTTAAACCATTTGATAAAAAATAAACAAAAACTGCTTGGATGAAGCCTTTCCGGTCATTTTTTTTTGCTGATTTTTCGCAGGTACTTTTAAAATCACGTTCTGAACACATTGAGAGGCTTGGATCATCGAAATTCTATCGGGAAAGGAAGGTCCTTATAATATATATATAATATTATATATACAGTCAAGATCAAGTCAGGAGGTGCGGACCGGAGCTCCGGTCCGCACCACCCCATTTCTCACATTTTCCGATTGAATTTCGATGATCCGAGCCACTCAATGTGATCAAAACGTGATTTTAGGGGTACCCACCTGAAATCAGCAAAAAAAATGATTGGGAAGCTTGATCTGGGCAGTTTTTTTCTAAACGGTTCAGAAAAAAACTGCTCTGCTCAGATCAAGCCCTTCCTGGTCATTTTTTTTGCTGATTTCTCGCGGGTACCTTTAAAATCACGTTCTGAACACATTGAGCGGCTCGAATCATCGAAATTCAATCGGGAAAGGGGAGGTGCGGACGGGTGCGGACCGTAAGGGTGTGGACTTGATCCGGACTGTATATATATATATATATACATATATATATACACACACACACACACACACACACACACACACATACATAGATACACACACACAGCGGTTCTAAGAATACCTTAAAAAAACACCTCATAGTTTTCAGTCAAATTTTGATGATCCGAACTGTTCAATGTGTTTAAAATGTATTTTTAAGGGTATTCGCTAAAAAATCAGGTTAAAAAAATATCGAGAAGGGTTTGATCCTTGCAGTTTTTCATAAAACAGTTTATGTAAGCATTTATGAAAAACTGCTCAGATCAAATTCTTTTTGGTCATTTTTTTGTCGATTTCTTGTGAGTACTTTTAAAATCACATTTTAAACATATTGAACGGTTCAGATCATCAAAATTTGATCGAGAAATATGAGATTGAGACTTATATACACACTTAGCAAGCAAGAGAACCCTACTCACAGCATCTTGTCCTAAGATTCACCTTTACCCCTTTAAATTCAAGATTTTGTATTTCCATGATTTTCCTTCTCCTCCAAGACTACAAGCCCTAGGAAAATCCCTCAAGATCTAGAAAGTGGGAGAGAGAGAATTCGGTGGAGGGAGAGTGCTGTGTGAGAGAGGAAAAGTAAAAAAATTATGGTCTAAACTTAATTTTTTTTATAAGAGTTTTTTTTCTTTTTATCCAGAAAATATGCGCATTTTCTCTATTTAGTCCTTAAACTATCAATTTAACGATTTCATCCCATCAACTATCATACCGTTATCTACTTAATTCAATAGATAACGGAAGTTAGGAATTTAGACAGAAAATGCCCTGTAAGGCCTATTTGGGATCCTGTATAACATATACTTTATTATAAGAGTCTTAGAGGTAAAAATTAATTATGACCATTTAAGATAAAATGATTAGAAAAATAAGACCTTCGCACTGGTTTCAACAGATTGAAAATTGAAACACTTAATTTTGTAACCATATTTTTTAGTATATAAACATTTTAAAAAAATTAAGTGCTCGAATTTTCAATCCGTTTGGAATGGTGTAAAAATCTTATTTTTCTGATCATATTATTTTAAAAAGTCATGATTAATTTTTATCTCTAGGGCTATCATAATTAAATATATGTTTTTTTATTTGGGACCCTTTAGAGCAGGTACTTGATTATGAGAGCTCTAGAAAGAAAAATTAATTATAACCTTTTAACATAAAATGATCAGAAGAATAAGATTTTCACACCGGTTCACAAGGATTAAAAATTAGTGTGCTTAATTTTTAACCATATTTTTAATATATAAAGAACTCAGTAGGTAACGGTATGTTAGTTGAGGGGATGAAATCATCAAATTGATAGATTATGGACTAAGTGAGGAAAAAATGCATAGTTTAGGAGATAAAAGTGGAAAAACTCTCAGCCAAAAAGGCTTTACTAGTAGGAGTAATATATGATTGGAAATTGATTTTAGCGCTCTAAAAATTGATGGTGGGGCTCCAAAACGACGTCGTTTTGTACATCAACACAGTTCAATTTTGGAGCTCCTCCATCAATTTTTAGAGTGCCAAATTCACAATCCTATATGAATTGGTCCACTCCTACTTCTCCTCCCACTCCCTCCCATCGGCAACTTCTTATCGTTCTCTTTTCCTCCAGGACCTCCACTACTTCTCCTTCTCCCACATCCACAGTTCCACTCTCACCGAAGAAGTACCTCAGTTGTCGTCGTCGTCGTCGTCCTCCTCCTCCATTTGGTAATTGGGGGTTTTAATCGAGATCCGCCGTTTCGCCGACGCCAACATCTCCTTCTTCCTCCTCCCTCTCCTCCTCCCTCCCTCTCTCTCTCTCTCTCTCTCTCTCTCTCTCTCTCTGTCTCTGTCTCTGTCTCTCTCTCTCTCTCTCTCTCTCTCTCTCTCTCTCTCTCTCTCTCTCTCTCCTCTATTTCTTCCTCACCTCTCTTTCACTCTCTCATCTCTGCTTTGGTCCACCTTTGTGGACTTATCATTGGACTCCCAACTCCACTGGAAAATTTCACTCACATCTCTTATCCATTCCTTTCCGCACCCTATTATTCTTTCAAAAAACAAACAAAACCCACCATAGATTTTTTTTTTTAGTAATTGGAGTGTCTGAACCAGTTTACGCGAAAATGAGATTTAATTGAGAGGATATAGTAGTATCTAGATGGCAATCCTTGGACAATTGGGCGAGCATCGAGCCGTGGTTCAACTCGTGGATCTCCGAAGCCTTCGCGCGCAACACCGAAACCCTGACGAAAGCCCTGCAAAAGTCACTGTCCAACAACCACTCCGCCGCTGTGGACAGTAGAGGCGCGGCGGCCATCTCTTCCTTCTTTAGGGATGGCAACGGGGCGGATCGGAGGCGGACATTGACATATCCGAATCCAAATCCAAACCCTCCACCGACCCGACCTCCGAATCCGCCCCAATCCCATATCGGATATATTTTTGGTCCTCCGTCCCCGCCCCAAACGGAGAACGGGGATCTGATCTAAGATTCGGATATCCGAATTTGAAAAAAAAAACTAGATTTTTTTATCAAACAGAGTATTCGGGGACAAATTGGAGGCGGATTTTTTATTAAAAAAATAGATTTTTCTAGTATACGGGGACAAATCGGAGAGGATCGGGGATGGAGATCGGATTCCAATCTGATCTCCGGGCGGATCCTCGTAACTGTGACTCCAACAAGAAACATTCAAACATTCAAGAAAACATAATGGCCGCACCTCATCGGACCGGGAGACCCTGCTTGGCAGGGGTGCCGAGCGCATCTCGACCATCCAAAAGTGTTTTGGACAGCCCGGATGCAAAGGTACGGAACGGATTTTAAAAAAAAAGAAAAGGAAAAGGAAAAAGATGTTTCGATCCGGGCCGTTGATTCCAAGATGAACGGCCGGATTGGCTGCTCGGCACCCGCGCGACAGGGGTGCCGCTCGGCAGGGTCCTCGGATCCCACCTCATCTGGTGTTGGATCTGACGAGAAATTCAATAAAGGAATGGACAAAAGTGTAGATGGATGCCAATTGGTAAACTTTTTGTCTCCAATGGAGAGATTGCTAAGGGAAGCAATGGTACCATTGTGCTTGAGGGTACTCATGAAGTTCGTCCTGTTGCTGTGAAACGTCTTGTCAACGCCTATCACGATGTTGCTAACAAAGAATACCAGAATCTTTGTGTATCAGATAGACATTCAAACATTGTTCGATTGTGGAGTTGAAGAAGACAAAGATTTCGTGTATCTGGCACTAGAGCGTTGCACTGGCAGCTTAAATGATTTAATTCAGATGCAGTTCTTAGATGCTCCAACCACAAATGGGGACCAGCTATGTGAGTCAATATTCAGTATAAAGTCCATTTGCAATCAATGAAGGGCACTTTGCCAGAAGTTAAATTGTGGGAAGACAATGGCTATCCTTCACCTGCGTTGTGGAAATTGATGAGGTTAGTTTAAATTTCAGATGATGTCCTTAGATTATACACTAGATCTGTCACCATCTCATGCTAAGTGTGCCAGTATAATTTTTGTATTGATGAGGTTAGTTGGAATTCAACTTATCTCTCAGTCGGTCAACTTTAAGCAGACTGGATCTATTTCATGGTTCTCTGCATTGATTCTGGAATTTCCACAAACTAAGGGGTCGTTCTATATAAATCATAAATTTCTACATTATTAGGGGTACTAGAAAACTATTAGTAATAAGTTTCTGAACACAAGTAAGGAATCGAGAAAAAAATTGGTTGCAAAAAGTTTTAAAATCTAGCAAAGCAAATCAAGTGGTAGATTCCATCTGACCATAAAGATTCAAATAGAGGATCTATGCAGTTGTTGCCATAATAGCTAGTCAAGAATACTTGCCAGTAGCATGATTGCCTAAGGAAGATTTATCCCCCACAAGACGCTTGTTGATACCCATATCAGAAAGCTTTGCACATACAGATCCTTCTTTAACCATGAACACATTTTGAGGCTTCAAGTCTTGATGAACCATCCCCAATTCATGCAAATGCACAAGCCCAGAAACCATATCCCTGTATTACGAAAGGAAATAAAATCATATCAAGCAAATACGGAGATCAAAAATGATACTAACACAAACTCCACACACACTACTATGTGTGGGAGTATCATTTTTTATCTCTGTATTTGCTTGATATGATTTTATTTCCTTTTGTAATACAGGGATATGGTTTCTGGGCTTTTGCATTTGCATGAATTAGGGATGGTTCATCGAAACTTGAAGCCTCAAAATGTGTTGATAGTTAAAAAGGATCTGTATGTGCAAAGCTTTCTGATATGGGTATCAACAAGCGTCTTGTGGGGGGATAAATCTTCCTTAGGCAATCATGCTACTGGCAAGTATTCTCGACTAGCTATTATGGCAACAACTGCATAGATCCTCTGTTTGAATCTTTATGGTCAGATGGAATCTACCACTTGATTTGCTTTGCTAGATTTTAAACCTTCTTGCAACCAATTTTTTTCTTGATTTCTTACTTGTGTATAGAAACTTATTACTAATAATTTTCTAGTACCCCTAATAATGTGGAAATTTATAATTTATATAGAACGGCCCCTTAGTTCGTGGAAATTAATTAATTGCCAATATTCTCTAGAAATATTGCATGATCCCACTTGTTTCCCATAGATTACTGGTAGCATCGCTTCAAGGTATTAGATATGCCAATGGCGTGTTCTGTAGTTCAAATAAAAAATATTAAGGTTTGATTTTTGTTGATATATACAGTACTATATGGGAAATGCTAACCACCACCCAATGGTATACATCTAAATTATATATGGTAGTGTATTTTTTCACATACACTTTCACTATTCCTATTCAAATTATTTATTTCATTAGCTGTTACAGGTTGTGGAACTTCAGGATGGTAAGCTCCTGAACTGCTTCTCTATGGGCACCAAACGCGTGCTATGGATGTGTTTAGCTTAGGCTGTGTCCTCTTTTACTGTATCACCGGTGGTAAACATCTGTTTGGTGGCCCTCTTGAGCGCGACATGAACATTGTGAAGGGCAAAGTTAAACTCTTCTTAGTGAAGCATATTCCAGAAGCTGTGGATTTGTTTGACCATTTATTGGATCAGATGGCGGTATTGCCGCAAGATGCAAGGAGATTGTTGCCTTGATGACTACACAACAATAGTTATGACTTGTCGCCTCTTCAATATGTTGTCCTCCATGCCGTTTGGAGACGGCAAGATGCGTAGCTGTTTCTTTTTTTGCTGTGAAGAGGGACCACTAAGGCTGCGTTTGATATATCTAAAAAGTCAAGTTTTTTTGCTTTCTAAATTCTAAGAAAAACGCCAGCTAAAGAAAAGCAAAGTTGTTTGCGCTAAGAAGTCGCGTATTCTTTTTATAGCGAGGGTGGGGCTACAAAAATCTAAGCTGTTTGAGCTGAAAAGTAGAGCCTTTTTGTGCTATAGATAGAATGACAAGCTTTTGTGCTTTTGTGTTTTAGCCTAAAACGACTAAAATAGACAACTAAAAATTGTCTAAGCTGTTTCATACAGTTTACGAGCTTAAAAGACCATTATACTTCCTTTTTAGTATTTGTAAAAGTTTTTTTACCCAATGAAAAGATAATACAGTAACCTTAAGTGATACGTAAGGTAAGGCACATTCCAACTTTGTTATTGACTATACTTACAGCAGCTTTTGCATTTAGTACACTGATCTTATTCGCTTTTGAGGGATTTTTAGTTCTTTTTCTTTAAGTTCATTTTTGTAAAACAAATTTTTATGAGTCAAAATTTTTTGCAGGCCAAAGGCATCGAAGGTGCTTATTCATCCAATGTTTTGGGATTCTGATAAGGGATTATCGTTTCTTCGTGATGCGAGCGATAGGGTACAACAGGAAGACTTTGGATCTGCTATTTTAAAAGAATTAGAGCACAGAGCTCCCCGTGTTTTAGGCATAATACCAGGATCAGAACGAGGCAAAAACATGGTACTATTAGAATGGGACAAAAAGATAGAACCAGCATTGCTTAATGAAATCGACAACCAAAGGTGTTATTACTATGACCGTGTTCGTGACTTACTCCGATTCATCCGGAACAAGAAGAATCATTTCTTCGATCTTCATCGTGAAATTCAGGTCACTTCTCATGCCAACATTTGGAGATATTTGAAAAAATTGAGTTCCCTTTCAAACTTTGACTACTGCATGCATAGAATTTGTTCTGCTTTGTACTCTTCCTTTGCCGAATTGGTATTGGTACATAATTACCAATCTTTTAAGATTTCGAGGATCAGTCTTGTCATTCCATTGTAGGTGATACTAGTTTGATTACTGGTGTTCATTTTAGGATACTCTACAACCGGTATTTGATGGCTATTTTAGGAGTCGATTTCCGAAATTGTTGATGGAAGTGTATAAAGTCCTGCATAAGTACTGTAGAGAGCAAGAATGGTTTAACAAGTACTTCAAAGGTAGTGTAGACTGTGTAGTGTAGTTTAAGTTTATGTTTATGTTCCAACAGAATACATGAGATTGCAGAATGCCCGGTATTGCGTCCTACTGACTGATGGATGGATGTGTGATCGTAATTGATCATCACTTCTAACTTGTGTACAAATGTAAATATGGATGTACCTTGATTATGATTGAAGTACGTTGTTGATGGATGTGTGATCGTACTCGATCGCCATGGTTGGCCCCAGGGTTCCTCCCGACCTTCGCATACGTCTTCAGCACCATCGGCACCCTCAACCTCTCTGCCTTTGCTTCCCTCACCTACCACTGCACGATGCTCAACGTCCGCTCCCAAATGAAACGCGAGCAATCCCTCCGCTTGTGCGGCCGCATCGGCAGGTTTAGCGTGGACGGTAAGGGGAATAAGCAGCCCAATGACTTAAATGCAAGAACCGTGACTACAAAAAGAAAGAAAAGACGGAAGTCAGGAAAAAATAATGGCCGCACCTCGTTTGGTGATGGATCTGAAGAGAGACCATGGTTGAAACTCAATCAAAGAGTGGACGAAAGTGTAGATGGACGCACAATTGGTAAACAGTCTGTCTCCAGCAGAGAGATTGCTAAGGGAAGCAATGCTACCATTGTACTCGAGGGAAAAAAAATTATTCGATTGTATGCAGTTGAATCAGACCAAGATGTCGGGTATCTATCACTGGAGCGTTGCACTTGCAGCTTAAATGATTTAATTCAGATGCACTTAATAGATGCTCCAAACAGAAGTGGGGGCCAAGCTATGGAAGTCAACATCGAGTATAAAGTCCGTTTGGAATCAATGAAGGGCACTTGGCCAGAATTTAAGTTGTGGAAAGCAACGGCTATCCTTCACCTATGTTGTTGAAATTGATGAGGTTAGTTGAAATTTTAGATAATGTCATTAGATTATACTCCTACACTAGATCTGTCACCATCTCATGCTGAGTATGCCACTATCATTTTTAGATAATTTACAAATAGAGTAGATGTTGTATCCAATGCTTTAAGGCCATGAAGTTTGGTCGTTGTCCATAGGTGGGGAATCTCTATGATATTTTCTGGTACTTCTAGTACTGGATAACGCTTAATCTCTTGCTCACAGATCATAGATTAGGATTTCATGAGCTGATTATGTTTAAGATTTGAGACGTATTGAACCGAAAAGCAATTTGTGAATCGACATTGTGCAATGTCCCATGTATTTTTTTTTTTTATCCAAATCCTAATGCCCACATAAGTTCTGGCAGTCGGTACTATTCGAAATTCGTAAACGGCCATAAGAATTGATTACGGGATATGTGAGCTACTGAGCCTACATCTAGAATGCAAAAGCCAGCAATGTGCTCTCACGTTCCTATGGCAATTTTAATAATGCAGTTATAAGTTTATGCTTGTTTCTTTTTCTTCTTTCAACGTTTCGTTGGAAGATTTGTCTCTTTTCCTTGCCTTGCATAGACTTCATGGCTTTTCATGTTGCTTATGTTAAGCTAGGCCCTTTTACCTATGTACCCATTATCGCGTTTTTATGAATTTTTGTTTCGCCGATCAAAAAACCAGTTGTGTGCTTGAAATGGTCAACTTTTGATCTCTTTATGTGAAAGGGAGAACATTCATTTATCCATTTGGATAACCATTGGAAAACAGAGAGAGTAGTGTTTTGTAGTCTTTGAATGCAATTATAGGATGTGGGGAGGGGAAATCATCTATCAAGATGAGATATTTAGCGGGTCGTATCATACGGGCTTTTGCTTCAGCTTTAATTGGGCCCCTCATTAGTGGATGGTGGAATTAGTCCTCTAGAATTAGTCGAGCTACATACGAGTAAGTTTGACTTAATAATGATAGAATGACGTAAGAAATAAGGAAAATGGCATGTAAATACTGAATAGTCATTGCAAATTTCGTTTTCATAGCGTAGATATTACTATGACTTTTGAGTTGATAATATTCATTGCATAAGAAATTAAGGATTTCTTATCGTACACTTGACTCAAAATAATCTATCTATCTAATGTCTAAATGAAAATACATGGGGCCACGCTTTCTTTTCCAAAGCCAAAAAGCACAATGAACCATATGAGACACCTTTACTTTAAAGGAAAATATAAGAACCATATGAGACACCTTTGATCCATGCTCCGTTTGTTTCGATGTAAAATGTTTTACGATATAAAATGTTTTATCATGTAAAATATTTTTCATGTAAATATTTTTTCAGTAAATAAACTTCAAACTTTTATTTCAGTTGTTTGGTTGGCGCTTAAAAATATTTTCAGAAATCAACAAAATAGTGTAGGTGGGCCTAAACGGTGGAGAGATCTGAAAATATTGTTATTGAACGTGAATCAGGACTAACAATCGAGGAAATTGATCAATAAAAATTGCAGTAGAAGACAGCGGGTTCATTTTGGAAAATAACTTTCGGAAGATTTAAGGGTAAATTATTTTCATCTAATTAATGGAAAAATTTTTACATGTAAAATATTTTTCTCATTTTTTACACAACCGAACATTGGAAAATAGGTAAAACATTTTATCGGAAAAATATTTTACGCCCAAACAAACGGAGCGTCAGTAAATAATATAAACTATACTATCTACTAGTATGAGATTAAAATTGAAAACAGTACCTAAAAATTTAAGCAAGTATTGGATTTGGGAAAATGGTTCTTTATGCGTATTTATTCATTTTCTTTATCTAAATTTTCAAGGTTTTTCTCTTTCGCTCAAGTATAAAAAAAATAAAATCCAATTTTCTTTTTTCAACAACCCCAAAATATCACTTTCACCATAACTATCACTTTCAAGCACCATCATCGTACAATATACAATGGTTGGCAACTTTAATTCTTTTTTTCTTTTTAGAAAATGCATTTCATTATTTCCCCTCCCCTCTTTTTTTATTCGTATAATAAAGTAAGTACTTATTTATCAGCATCAGCATTAATAAATGTTGTGATAAACCCAAAATATATTTACATTTGCGTTTTTGCACAAGTGAATAATCCAGATCACGTGGTAGTCTAGTGGCTTATGGCTTACTCTCAAGATTAGGGTGGTCAAGAGGTTTAAGGCCCCGTTTTAGAAATCTTCTTAAAAAATTAACAGTTTATTTTACATTTTCAAATTCAAAAATAATGGTTTACGATTGTTACATTCAGCGTCCCCTCCTCCAACCCTTTATGAAGAAAATTGATAAACATGATTAATACTATTTTCAACGGGTGTTAGAAGTAACCCGGTTCATTGTTAAAATGAGCCCACAAAACCCAAAAAAACGAGTCGGCTTGAACGGTCGTGGAGGGAAGAAGTGCTAATCCCTATGGACTTTACAATAATACAAAGCAGGATCGGATTAAAAATTGTCCACTTATTAATTACTAACACATAGTGACAAAACCTACTATATTATTTATTCGTGGGTTACGTAAAGGAATAATTCCCAAGTGTCGGTAAATTTGTTACGTTTGTAATATCCAAGGTTTTTTTGTTGTTGTTACAATAGATATCTAGCTTGAAAAGGGATATCGCTAAGCGACATACGGATGGTTTGTTAGAAATTCATTAGTGTGTTAATTTCTGGTCGAAATCTATCTATCATCTGGGTTCTTGTTTTTTTTTTCTTTTTGGCTAGCAATGTATTCTTTTTGAGACTGCTATAGGATATATGAATTTTTCGCTCAGCAGAAGGTGCGTCAGGCGATGCCTGAGCTGGGGATGAAAGACATCAATCGCTTCGTTCTTTCTCATTATGTATCAATTAGATGATTAATTTGACTTTGTCCAAGTTATCTGTAATGAATTTCGTTGTGTAAGTGCCGTTAAGTTTTATCAGTGCAATACCTCTCATTTTTGTCCCCCCCCCCCCCCCCCCCCCCAAAAAAAAAAAAAAGCAGCATACGAGTTGTCAGTTTTTTGTTTATTTATTAAAAAATAATAATAATAACACATATTTGGTGACCATAATAGTTTTTATTTTTTTGGCTGCCGAAAGTGTTCTCAAAATAAATGAAAATGAGATTTTTGTGTTTCTAGAATTTTCGTAAACTAGTGGAATTGATTATGTATTTTGTAAACAAAAACAGTAACACAAACATGTTTATGGTGTTTGTTTCAAAAAATATCAAAAACAAAAAAAATTGGAAATAACAACTTTTTCAAACAGAAGCCTGAAAGATGATTATTTTTTATATTTATTCAAGAAATATTTTACATGTTAATTTTGCGTTAATTTTTTGAAAAGTCATTAATTTGTCTCGAAAAGAAGATCTAAAAAATGAAAATTTATGATCGAAATTTTATTAAAATTTGCCAAAAAAATATAATCCAAAACAAATAGACTTTTGGATTATTTTGTGTTTCCTAAAAATTATGGTTTTAGTTAGGTTTCATTTCTTTTACCCCTCTTGTCAAGATGAAACAGTTTTACTCTACCAAAAAAAAATTGATGCAAATATAATGGAGTAGTAGAAAATGATAATAATAATCATAATAATCATTTTAAATTATTACAGCGAAATACCCCAAGTAATTTTTGTGTGCTGGGTGGGTACCACATCACCCGATGATGTGGTGCCGAGCACCCACATTCGGATCGTCCAAGAATATGTTGGATACACTCTCTCTCCTCTTTCTTATTCCAAATCCGAACAGTCAAAAACCAAAATAAGTATATCATGCACTAAGCGAGCACCATGTGGTATCTGCTAGGCACCGAAAAATGTCTCATCCATCAGGAGAGAGAAACTCATTCCCTCGTCTCATCTTCCTCCCTGTCCTCCTCCTTTTGCAGACAGAATATATCTTCTTCCATCACAATTCCAAAAGCGCTCTCTCTCTCTCTCTCTCTCTCTCTCTCTCTCTTCCATCCGATCCTCGAGAGAACTGAAATCCTCTCTCCTCCTGAAGCCTCAAAATTGAACAACAAAAAACCCATCAAAACCTCTCTCTCTCTCTCTCTCTCTCTCTCTCTCTCTCTCTCTCTCACGCACACACACACACACACACGCTCGCGCGTTGTTATATCAATCCCTCAAGTTACTCCTCGATCCGATCTTTCCAATTCGAAATTTTCTACTCGACGCAGCGAATTGGGCAAAACCCCCCATACATCCTTCTCCTCTCCCTCGCTCTCTCTAGATTATATATTTATATTTCTGCTACGTAAAGAGATGACAGTTTTTTTTGATAAGTGTAAAGAGATGACATTCTCAAAGGAAGCTTCCACATCCTCCCACCAAATCACCGTCCCTCTCGAATCCACCCCTCTCCTCCCCAAATCCCCACCCCCTCTCTCCTCCAACCCCAAGACCTTCGCCAACGTCTTCATCGCCATCGTCGGCGCCGGCGTCCTCGGCCTCCCCTACACCTTCAAGCGCACCGGTTGGATCCTCGGCCTCCTCACCCTCTCCGCCGTCGCCCTCCTTACCTACCACTGCATGATGCTCCTCGTCCACACCCGAAAAAAACTCGAACAATTCGGGAAATTTACCAAAATATCCTCCTTCGGGGACCTGGGTTTTATCGTGTGCGGCCCCATAGGCAGGTTTAGTGTGGACGTGATGATCGTGCTTTCCCAAGCTGGGTTTTGCGTCAGCTACCTTATATTTATAGCTAACACCTTAACTTATGTCTTCAACTGTTCGACGAAATTCCCCAGTGGAAATTTTTTGGGGATGTCGTTGAAAGCTGTTTATATTTGGGGGTGTTTTCCGTTTCAATTGGGTTTGAATTCGATACCCACTTTGACCCATTTGGCTCCCTTGAGTATATTTGCTGATGTTGTTGATTTGGGAGCTATGGGCGTTGTGATGGTGAAAGATGTAATGATTTTCTTGCAACGAGAAAGGCCTGTTTTGCAGGCATTCGGTGGTTTTTCGGCGTTTTTGTACGGGTTGGGGGTGTCTGTGTATGCATTTGAAGGGATTGGGATGGCTTTGCCGTTGGAATCGGAGACGAAAGACAAGAAAGAGTTTGGGAAAATTCTGGGTTTGTCAATGGGTTTTATTTCGTTGATGTACGGAGGGTTTGGGGCATTGGGTTACTTTGCTTTCGGGGAAGAAACAAAGGATATTATCACTACCAATTTAGGGCAGGGGTTGTTGAGCAATCTGGTGCAGTTGGGTCTGTGTGTGAATCTTTTCTTCACTTTCCCGTTGATGATGAACCCGGTTTATGAGGTGATGGAGAGGAGGTTTTGTGAATCGAGATATTGTGTGTGGATGAGGTGGGTTGTGGTTTTGGGGGTGAGTTTGGTGGCACTACTGGTGCCTAATTTTGCTGATTTCTTGTCCCTGGTGGGGAGTAGTGTTTGCATTGTGTTGGGGTTTGTTTTGCCTTCTCTTTTTCACTTGATGGTGCACAAGGAAGAGATGGGTTGGAGTGGGATGGCTTTGGATGGGGCAATAGTGGTGTTAGGGATGTTTCTAGCAGTGTCTGGAACTTGGTCTTCCCTCTTGGAGATATTTGGAACCAAGGCTTGATCGAGATTGAAATTCTTGTTCCAAATTGCACTAAAAAAATGATGAAACGAAGTGTGGGTAGGGTTGTTTTTAGCAGGGTCTGGAACTTGGTCCTCCCTCTTGGAGATATTTGGAACCAAGGCTTGATCAAGATTGGAATTCTTGTTCCAAATTGCACTTCAAATATGATGAAACGAAGTGTGGGTAGCTACTTTTGTTTAAGAGGAATTGTGAAACAAGGTATTTGTGACTTGTGTTACGTGGCTTCTAAGATCATAAATGGATTATTTGGTTTTGTTTCTCCTTTGCCTTGTAGCGATTTTATACTGAAAGTGTGTTTCATCTGAGAATTTATCCTTGCTACTGAGTACAAGTGATCTCTTTTCAAAGAACAGGTTGCTCCATGTTTCATGTTTGAATTGCGAATTAGAGTAGGTGTTTACCCATCAGAATGGGAAATTTTCCCGTTCCGTTTCGAAATCAATAATGCTATATACACAACAATCCAAACACAGCACCATCCACAATTCCTTACAATTGCAATCCAAATTGTCGTAGAACAGGTTGTTACAAGTGATTACTTTTATTCATCGGAATTCATGGGTAGGTACTACTCCAACCGCACAAAAAAATCCTTTGGGCCGGCTTAGACTCGAGAGTAGTCGAAATGTGTGTAGGCTGGAAAAAAAATCCTTCGGGCCGGCTTAGACTCGAGAGTAATCGAAATGCGTGTAGGCGTGTAGGCTGGTGGTTCCTTTCATGAAAAAGGAAAAAAATTGTTCCGATTATGACAAAAGGAAAGACCTTGCGTGCACAGCCAATTGCAAGGTGGGATTTTGACTGGACAAAGCATTTGGACGGTCAAAATCGGAGACGCAATCTCCTTGTTTTTTCAGCCAGCACTTTCCCAGCAAATTACATTGATAGATACTAGTACATACAAGCACCTTTTCATAGGGTTCGATCTCATCTGTTCCAAAAATTGAGGGATTTTTGGGCAGTTAAATTGTGCGATTTTTTTTTTATATTTTAAATTTAATGGTCAGAAAATCCCTCCGTACAAAGGCAAAGGAATTTTCGGCAAAGAGGATCCGGCCTCCCTTTCTATATGCATGCATGTACCGAAATTTTGTCCAGGTGACATAATTGAGTTTTGCTATTTGTCACTTTCCCCATTATTCAGAGTTCCTTTTTTGACAACTCGTTTATTTCGTCGCTTCGTGGAAGCATCACAATTCACACATGCAAAACACACTTTCTCATAAATTTGGTTACTCTTTCTTTATTTCATCTTGTAATAGATCCACGAATCAAAGAGTTTAATCTCATTAGGGGGGGAGCAATGCTAAACACAGCTTTAAAATATTATGTTCGGAACAGTTCAATGCACATCGGTCCTATGCATCAAACGATTATAAACACAATTGTGTTTTAAAGTTGTGTTCATAGACTCCCTCAACTCAGAGTCCCCCTCCCTCTCACATTTTTGCAAGTGGTTGGTGATTCAAATCTTCACTCACATCTCTTTTTATTCATTCATGTAAGTCCTGACTTTTTAATCGTTCATACAAAAAAAATCAACTCAATTGAATATCAATAAATACTTTATGTTTAATTTTAGGTTAGATTAAAATGCTGATTTTTTTTTTGAACAGCCTAAAATGCGGATTAATAGCTAACGCCTAACAGAAATAGGATGGAGTTAATACCAAAAAAGATGTAGAATGGAATTGATTCTCTACAAAAAAAAATGTATAACTAATCAAGCCCTTCAAACCTACGTATTGATTTCATTTTGTATCCTTGTGATGAATGAAATTACTTTTGTCGATAAAAAGAATCAAGCCCTTCAAAAATGAATCATCAGCTATTCTCTATAAGCTTCAATTAAGTGAGGAATGCAACAATGAGGAACCAAAACAAATACAACAGATACTTGTCCATACAAAAAAGTTCGTTACAATGAAATAAGGACATCCAAATTAGAGAGAGGAACAAATAGAGAGGTGGATGAAAACCAAGCCACAAGCTTCAAGTCTTGATTAATGAATAGGTATCCAAAACAACTTGTAAAAATATACATGGGTATATGGTACACGTCTAGGTAATACAGTACAAATTGAACCTAAACCAACAGGAAAAGAAAAGAAAAGAAAAGAAAAAAAAGAACTCTTCATTACTATATATAAAAGAAAGATGAAGAACAAGGGGAAACCAAAATCAGAGCGCCAAAAAATAGATGTGCTAAAACCATAAATCACGAGCTTCAACTCACTGTCACTTCGTATCTGAATAAAGAACCGATTACGATACCCAAACCCACAAACCTCGCATGCCGGCTTCAAAATGGGAACCCAGAAAGCGAATACGAATCAGAAAGATGTACTATCACCAGACTAAAAAGCCCTCCATTGATCTGAATCTCTCCTGGGAGTTTGAGTCTCTACTGACGTCTTAAACGGTCCACTTGACCCAAACGGATCAGCATCATCAAAAGAGTGGAAACCGCGGGTATCATCAGAGTAGTCTGCGGTGCTACGGATAGAATCAAACCTAGCATAGTCTTTAGTTGGGAAGAACCCCTGACTATTAATCTCAGAGTCTGCAGTGCTTCTGAACGAATCAAATCTTGCAAATGAGTCTTTTGGTGGGAAGAACCCTTGATTATAGTCAGAGTCCCTGGTGCTGCTCATGGAATCAAACCTAGTGAGGGAACCCTGAGTTGGAAACCCTTGATTATAGTCAGAGTCCCTAGTGCTGCTCATGGAATCAAACCTACTGAAGGAACCCTGTGGTGGAAAACCCCCGGTGCTTTCATTGAAGGAATCAAATCTTGAGAAGCTGTCAAATGCATGCTCTTCGTTGCTATAATTATAAGCTGGGGTGCTTGGAACAGAATCAAATGCAAATGTGCTCTTCTGTTGAAACAGGTTGTCTGACAGTGGGGTGCTCGGAACAGAATCAAACGCGAATGTGCTTTTCTTTTGGAACAGGTTATCAGCCTGTGGGGTGCTTGGAACAGAATCAAACGCAAACGTGCTTTTCTTTTGGAACAAGTTATCAGCCTGTGGGGTGCTCGGAAAGGAGTCAAATGCAATCGTGCTTTTCCTTTGGAACAGGTTGTCTGTCAGCGGGGTGCTAGGAACAGAATCGAATACAAATGTGTTCTTTTGATAAATGTTGTCTGCCTGCGGAGAGTTCCCAGAATTGAATAGAGGGGTGCTCGTAACAGAATCTCCAAAGGCAAATGGGCTCTTCCTTTGGTGGGAGGAATCTGTCCTTATAGGAGGTAAACCCAAGTCACCAGCATCAAAGAAGGCACTTCCACTATAATCCATTGCCTGATAAAACAATTCAGTTAGAACGAATAAGCAATGCAACTAAAAAATGTCACATTCATAACGAAAATATTGAATAATGAAGTTTAAAGA
The DNA here is from genome assembly GCF_030253575.1 of Rhododendron vialii. Lineage (NCBI taxonomy): Eukaryota > Viridiplantae > Streptophyta > Magnoliopsida > Ericales > Ericaceae > Rhododendron > Rhododendron vialii. The sequence continues at coordinate 37,210,764 of NC_080566.1, forward strand.
ACTTTTAAGCAAATAAAAGGGAGTATGTTTTCCCGTGAAGAAGTGGATAAAAACCACAAGATAGGTGGTTATTTGCCAACACCCTCTGCTAGTAATCAATGTACTATTTTATTTTGAAATTGTCCAATCATTTTTTTATTTTACAACCTTTTAGTGGGGAAGGGGGTGGAAATACATTGCTCCCAATTGCGCAACTTGTCTGTGCATACCTCGCGAGATAAGTTCAAAAGAACACTAAACCATAAACGCTGGGGAAAGGACAACATTCCAGCACCATAGAGAAAAGGAGGGAAGTGATCGGAGTGAAATAATTATATAGAATGAGGTGACAAACAATAGTAACATCCGATTAAAGCATGCAAACCTGCACTGAATAAATCTATGCAATGCACAGAGCAAAGTACCTCACACATCAAGAAGTGTTCATATACCTTCGTGGGACCAGAACCGAAGTCCCAGGCCGAGTCAGTATCATAATGAGTATCAAATGCACCCAAGCTTCTTTCATCAAAACCTTTGTCCCCAGAGAGCACAGATTCAGCAACTCCACGTTCACTGTACTTGTAAAATCATGGAGAACTTCAGATAAACGGGGGAAAAAAAGGGTTTTGTGAAATATCAAGTTGTTTGAGATATTCGTACACCACTATTACTTTGAGATATATGGAAAGATCAACCTCTCCCATGGACGTAGTCTAATAGAGCTGAACGACATAAATCTAGTGTCTTCTTGGTTAATGGTTCTTGTCTCCATTTTAGTATTTATTCAACTTTTTAGTAAATGCACCAACACACCATCTTCACGTAGATGGCATGGAAACGTTTTGCTTCTGTGCTAGAGCATCTGAAATGGAGGTTGGCGGAGGACAAGATAGGATGCCACGGTAATTTAAGGATTGGATATCATTAAAAACATGAAAGCCCATCAACAAGGTTTAAGAGCAAGAAAGATACAAATAAAAACCGTACCTCTGGTACTCTGTAGCATGGGGTGAACCATCTGCATTGAAGTTCTTTCTTGAATTAGGGGACTTCTGAGATGGGCTATCGACAGAATGGGCTGGACTTTCAGGTGGACTCCTAGCTACTCCCTCTTCATTGTGATCATCACCAGGGACCCTTTCCCCTCCATTCGGTAAGGTCTCTGACCTGCTATCAGAATTTCTTGATTGAACATCCACACCCTCTTTTGCTGAAGATGATTTTCCAACAGGCAAGGATTGCTGTTTGGGAGGGGCTATGATATTTTGCACATCAAGGCTAAGCTCTTTGACAAATGTGAACCCTGGAAGTGACAAGAGTTTATTGGAAGTACAATATAGTTATAGCTTACACACCATGGCTTCAGAATCCATATGGCAGAAAGTTTTCAGGAAAAAGAGTACGCAGATCAGAAATGGGAGAATTTGGTTTACACATCAAGAAGGGCACCACTAGGTGAAAGCTCATGATCATCAAAAAGTTTTCACCAAAAAAAAAAACACAAAAACAAAGAATAACTCAAAGGTGATTGTCACTTGATCCCCAAAGTAAACCGTTTGACATACCTTCATCTTCAAACTTATCCCAATTTTCGTCCCAATCTGCTGCCTCTTCTTGGAGTCCAGGTTGCCAGCCTTAAACAAACCAAAAAAATTAATTAATTGGAAATCACAACACAACAAAATCATATGCTCCAGAGTACATTTATTTACCAACATGGAAGCAGCCTTGTCAAAGGAATTACATGTCTTACTATTATAAACTCTGTGATAGTATGTCATGTGCTTCAAACAAACATAACACTTACAAAGATTCAAAACCCAATACAAACATTCCAACTACATAGCAAAGGATGTGAAAGGCAAAAAATGAGAATTACAGATTAAATGTTGATCTCATATGCCAATTACTGGAGTGACTGCTATCACCTAATAATAGAACAAACTCACAAAGTTATTCGGAACTGTAAGTTCTGAATTTAACCTCTTTTGGTTACAGTAGACGCAAGAAATTTGCCAATGCAAGCATGGAGCACCATAGATGAGGAGAACAATCTATTTCACCCTTTGCTCGTCATGTTTGTAAATAGTGTACTAGTAGATAGACAGTAGAATCTAGATCGGACATAGTTATTAACAACACTAAAAGGTAAGCATTGTAGAAAAAGTACCGAAAGGAAGTTCGACCAGTGTGGTTGGCTTTGCACGTAAACCATAACTTTTGCAACGTTCATTCAAGGATTTTACTAGCTCTTCAAGTTCCGATTGGATTCGATCGGCATTAACCTGCAGAGGCCAGAGTGCTGCAATCAGACAAAGTCCGAAATGGCCTCAACAAAGCATTTGGCTCTTGAATATACCTGAATATTATCAGGTTTTCCATCTTGCCCCATTTTGACAATAGCCCGATACAGCTCCATTTTTTTCTCCTACAAAATAGTCAGTGCCAATATATTACTTGTCTGACAGCGAAGTTGAGATTGCACACAGCAAAATAGTTACTGACCATCATTCTATGAAAAAAGGTGATAGATATACCTGAATATCACGAAATGTAGCCTCTTCAAGAGGTAATTTAGAGGCGACATCTCCAATCTGCTTGTATTTTTCTTCGTACTTCTTTGCAAGCGACTCAGCCTGAAAAATAACTTGGTCCATTAATCCATGAAATAAAACTTTCTGTTGAGGACATCGGAGTTCTGAAAACAAAAAGAAGTACCTCGCGTTTGTCCGCAGAAGTCCTTTCAATAATCTCATTTAGTCGATTGTCGCATCTGCTTTTGTATAAAATCTGAAACCAAATGGTACAACATTTAGCAGCACTTTGGTACAAATAAGCATTTTGACTTGCAATATTAGTCACTCAAAAAGAAGCCAGGTGTAAAGCAAAAACAAACAAAAACTGGTTGGGAATCACAAGCTTAGTGTTTTACCATTGTGCTTCTTTATTTATCTTACATATCTTGAATTCACTGAGTATTTAGATTGAGAAACTCAAGGCAGATATTCAGAACAAGTCACTCACAGCAGGAAACTAATTATCTAGTAATGGAAACACCATCAACGGTTTATTAACACTGTGTTGTGACAAACAAAGGAAGCCTTGACTAGATTGCACTACGGTATAGCTGTATATAACATCTGGAATTGATTATTCTGATGTCCTTCAGTATAATGTTGGAAGTCTAGAGCCACATCTCTACATTTGTCCAGCATCGACAGCAATAATGGATAAAATGACAAGATATTTATGCAATGGAAAACTTACTGTGATAGTGTAGAGAATGAGAATCAGTATCATCGCTTACCATTAATTTTAGCCAGAATGAGAACACAGTTAATTTTCTTTATTAGCAGGTTGAGGTATCCAAAAAATATAGGTTTACTTCTACTGACACCCCAAACCATCCAAAAGAAGAGGTCTATATTTCATTTTGGATACAATGAAGTAACGAGCAGTTGGAGTACACATGTTGCACACCTTTACAAATTCCAATACCATGCAGTGTTTCCTTAAGTCAATCAACGCTGTTACTAAGAAAAAAAGTAGTAATGTTGTACCAAGAAATGAAAGCTCACTTAGAATGGGACATGCCGATCAAAAACACAAACCTGTGAAATAGAGAATTAGAATACTTGCTTTCTCACACTTTCGTTTTTCCATGTTATAGATCTGTGAAGACAACCTTAAAAAGGTACAAATTCCGTCCAGTCTAATCTAAGATGTATTTTCATCAACTCTGACCATAAACAATGCAATTTCCTACATTATTTTTGGATCAATATCACATGTATCTGCTGCCCCATCATTATCTCAATCAGGATATCCAGTTCCCGCCCCACACAGAGAAAAGCATACCCTTTTCTCGCCCTTATCCAATTATGTGCTCAGATTAATTCTGCCTTAGAATGTAAGCATTTAATTCATAATACGAAAACCAAAATTTACCTACAGATACATCAAACATTTCATTTATCCATCAACAAGGCTAAAAGGTGTAGAAGGAAACATTGGAGAAAAAACTTACAAGTTCCTGCATCTTGGAGCGGTAGAACTGGTTCTTCTCCCTAGCATCTAAAATTTCCTTCTCCAATTCTTCTACCTGTAATTCAAAAAGGAAAAAAAAAAAAAAAGTTGGATATTACCGAAAAAAATTGAAGTTTTATTTTGCACCCACCAATTAAGTGATGCCGAAAAGTTAAATTGATGCAGTTTCACCATGTCAACAATACAACAAGCAATGAAGTGACCCTAGCGATTGGAAATCTGCGCCGATTGTCAGGTACCCATCCCTAATGACAAGGGTTTGGGGATCAGGGGAGAAATAATTGGGGTAGGGTCAGATGTTGCAAACTAAGTTGCAAAACCAATGCGGGTTGCTTCCAAGTTATCATAGTACACATCAAGGTCATGTTTATCCCCAAAGTCTAGGAGCTCCCATCTGCCCCCTTCTCTCCCTAAGACTCCTCAAATACCTTCTCTCTTCACCAAACATCCTCTCTGTTTCAATATTTTGAGGGCTAAGGAAAATTCTAGGACTTGAATCGACCACAATAGTCGCTGCTTGATTCCATGTATAATGGCATTTGATTTCCTTTTGGCTTTGTTTGGAACTTGGGGATGAAAGTGGAAAAGGATGAAAAATAATTAAGAAGAAAACGAGAGGGAAAGTTAAAGAGAAATTAGAGGAAAAATTGAGTTTGTGTTTGAAATTTTCTCCTCTTTCCTTAACAACCAAACAAAGGAAGAGAATTTTTTTAAAATTTTCCATCCATTTCCCTTCCATCCCCAATTTCCAAACCAAACATTTAGAGATTTAGTTTAGGAGACTACAACTTAAGTCTCTTTATTGGAAAATGTGACTTAAACCACTTCATGTCCCCTAATAAGATCCGAAACAACTTAAATTCCCAAATCCCATGATAAAGAGAAATAGACAGTAAATTTGGAGAAACGGGATGTACCTTTTTATTTGCCTCAGATGCCTCTTGGAACTTGGAGTTCAGCAAATTCTGCTCCTCTTCACTAAGTTGGGTCACAAGATGCTTCTCCAGAACTGGAACTTTGGACTTCTGCTGAGCAGGCTGCATAGCGTCATCTGGCAGAGGAACAGGAACTGGTTTTGGTGGTCTTCCTCTAGCAACATGAGTCACAGGCGGTGCACCAGGCCTCACTTGTGCCTGTTGCAAACCTACAATATACGCAAAAACATGATCAAAGAGATGGCTAAATTACTTGATGATGATGGGTAGTCAAAACAGACCTCAAAATACTAAATAGTCATACCTGGAGTAGGTCTCCAAGTTGCATTGCCATAAGCAGCAGCAGGTTGACCAGAGGCAGAGAACAATGCCTCATCAAACATACCATTTGGAAGTGTTTTGGGGAGAGGGCGGCCATCCCTATACCGTTCCATCAGATAAAGTGCTATACAGAATTCTCTGACAGAAAGCATGCTGTCACTATCTTGATCAGATAGATCCCAAACCTGCTTTAAGATCTCTGAAAACCAAAGAATAACAGCAGAATCAAGACAATACTACCAGGGAATATAGCAACTGCCTCTCAGGACAATAGTAAACAACAGAATATCTAAAATATTGTCAATGTCCACATGCTCCCCTACTAATGAGTTTAAGGTAACACAATCCGTATGTTCTATATTTCGTAACAATATTAGTCCATACCAAAAAAGAATAAAGGAAATAGGAGTTGTTCGCCTAGAGGCACTTTACTGGTCCCAAGAGAGGATTATGAGAAGTTATTATGGTTCCATAGTCTTCCACTTGCCCCAAGGATGGGAACCAAACAACCAAAACACAAGTAATGAATAAGCCCTCCATTTTCAGCCTTCAACACCATCCAAACTCCTATTTTCACCTCTAATGCAAACTCCTATTTTCACCTCTAATGCCAATTGTCCTACATGTGAAATCTAACTGTATGTCAAAAAACAGACTTCCATTCAAGATGTGCACTTCTATCAAGGACTCCAAACAGAGCTTCATGCACACTGAGTTCTGAGTACCAAAAGACAATTACCTACTTGACCCACCATACATCCCGAATAAAACCTCCAAAATGGTTTCCTTAGATATAGCATTTTGACCTGGACCTTTATTATTTTTAAGCAGTAAACAATACATATTAGGACCCACATCCTGAAATATGGACTAATAGTTGGCAAATACAACTCAGGTAGCTGTTATAAACCCAGAAGCCAACATAGCTTATCACCGTAATATTCATGGAACTGGCAAATACAACTCAGGTAGCTGTTATAAACCCAGAAGCCAACATAGCTTATCACCGTAATATTCATGGAACACCGGCTCTCACAAGTTGGCAACTAAGAGTGTAAATCACTTGTAACAATTGTCATATGTTCAGAATATCATCCAGTCCTTGTAAATTCAAAACTTTAGAAGGTTTACACCCAGAAAAGTACCTACTGGAAAGTATTAGCAAACCACTTTCTGGTCTATCTGTAATTTACAGTATAAGGAGAGGACCTGCAAAATATAGGTTATTTATACTCACAATTTCAACTTTTAGAACCCAAGGGCCAAGAGTCTTTATATCCCATTCCCACCCCTCAGTAGTCCATGAGAGAAGAAAATTGTCATGAGATTTTAAGGCATAAAGCTCAAAGAGCTCAGTTTGTGTGAAACTCACACATGTCACAACCCTAGTGTTAAACTAAGCTGAACAGGCCTTGACCCAAATTATTTGTGTTTTTTTGGATTTCTCTCGTACTCTCATTCTTTCAGCATCTCCAATTATGTTCAGCCACTCATACACAAAGCACGTCAGTCAGTTGACAATGCACAAGATTATACAATATAAACTAAGTACCTGAGATTTCTTTAATTAAACACACTTTGACTTCCTGAGATTACATCAATAGCTAGTTGTATCCCTCTTGTAAAACCATCTTGCTTAGCTACGTATCTTCTTAACACGTGTTTTCATGTAGTTGGCAATGTAGAAATCTAAAAGAATCATATATCTGAAGCAGAGAGAAAAACGTCAAAGGCTATGGTGTAATGCGGTTCACATTCAAAATCTATATAGAACTACAGAAGTACTAGTCATTTGTTGCAAGAATCCTAGTTTGGCTGTCGGTAATAGAAGATTACAACTCGGGCCCAACATCAGGATTGGTCCCAAGCAAAGTCCATCCACTCTAACAAGCTAGATTCCTTGAAGTAGCGTCCAGCACAAACCTATAGTGCTTCGCTGATTTTCCGGACAATATATTTATACACCCATACATTAACAGAGTCTTAAAAAATCAAAGTGATCAACTTCCAATATAGGATTAGAATGAAGCAAATCCTACCTCGTGGAAGCCTCCAACTTAAGAAAAGGTTGCGCGCCTGTTCACCAGTTATTTTTCCATCTCTATCAGTATCTACTTCCACAAATACTTTAGTGTACTTCTGAACATCAGACTGAGTCATCCTTGGCCATGGAACCTGGGATTGGCCAGAAGCAGGAATTCCAGCCGCAGCAGGCAAACCAGCATTAGAGGAATTAAAAGCTGTTGAACTCTGTACTGAAACTTGTTGGTTTCCATTGACAGTTGACTGAACTTTCTGATTCTGACTGCCCACAGGTTGCTGAGAAAATGCATTCTGTAAAGATCCATGTGGACTTGGCTTAACTGCAGATTGAAGCCCAGTGGAGGCTGGAACAATGGCTGGTGTAACAGGTAAGCCCCCAGAAGAAGATGCAGGTAAAGGTGCATCTTGCTTTGGTTGGGACGAGGTTACTGAAAAGACATCTCCAAATACAGAGTCAGAAGCAAACCCATTCCCTGCATCAGCCAGCGGTTTGGAATCCTTAGCACCCACGTGAGAGGATGGCAAAATTGGATCATTAGGTTTCGGTGCAGCAGGTTGCACCAGCCCAGAGTTTGCATTTGGTGTAGGTTGTGCAGAGGTGGTTAATGGCATAATCCCTCTGTTAGCAACTTGAGTAGTCACTCCTGCTGGGGAGCCAGCTGTCATTCCACCTAGCCAATCGGTGGAGACGTTTGTACCTAAAGCTTGAGAAGCTGCAGTAGTACCCATCCCAGGCATTCCTTGACTTCCAACAACCTGCTGCGAGCGAAAGGCAGTATTCGGAGTTGTAGGTCGAGGTGGTCTTCCCATTTGATTTTGCTGAGGTGGAAAAAACTGTGGACCCATGCTTGCATTTGAAGGTACCGGGGGCCCTCTAACACCCATATTTTGAGATGGTGATTGAGCAACACCACTCAACTGTGGGACTGCTGCGCCTGCTGCAGGATTCGATGGAGGTGCAGGGACAGCTGAAAGATTTATCTGGGGAGCAGGAATTTTAGATGAAGCAGGGCCATATAGTGCTGCCTTAACCATGTCTGGGGTGAGTTCTCGCTTACTTTGAGCCACCGTGACAAGTTTAAGAGCATTATAGAACTCGGCTCTGCCAAGGAAACCAGTTTTATGTTGATCAGCATGCATCCATATCTGCATCAAGAGTGAACAGATGATTGCCAGTGAGAAGGGAATTGCACAAAAACACATAAGGAAAGCTTTCCAAAGAGTTACAGAAGTATCCTAAGTAATCACAACTTCCTTCTAATAAGTATCTTACATAAATGGACATGTTAACAGGTCTTATCCAAATGCATGATCCATCAATGCAAGAATCATGCGTATTTTGACAAAAGGGGGGCAAATTATTTCTTTCATTGCAGAATGATCAGAGACCCCATTTGCTTAAAATAATCCTGTTCATGTAGGAAGACAAAAGGAAAGCAGCAACAGAAGGATCTTACAGACATCTCTTATGCTATTTATTTACCAGCATCAAAACTGCAGTGACACATTCACATCTATCTATCTAATAAATTACTCAAACCACAACACGCTCAGCAATACATCTTTTTCCCAAGATAAAGAAACTAGAAAGTGAAGAACCATGTTAGAACTCCTATTCTTCCTCTCTAGGTCCAACGTTTTAGGTTTTCCTTATGCTAATTTTCAAATTCAAGTCTCAGGTTTAAAATTCAATCACAACTTACCAAACCAAACCGAGCCTTACGTCCCAATCACTTGGGGTCGGCTACATGAATCTGTTTCCTCCATTGGACTCTGTCAAGTACCACTTGTTCACACAGACCCATTATACTCATATCTTTGCGCACTACAGCATCTAATGTCAATGGTCTACCCCTCCCCATAACATTGCTACCTAGAGTTATCCTATCCGCTCTTTTAACTACTGCATCTTTTGGTCTACAGTAGATATGCCCAAACCACATTAGCCTATTTTCCCTCAACTTCTTCTCTATAGGTGCTACACCTACCATCTCACGAACTGTTTCATTTCTAATCTTGTCTCGTCTAGTCTTACCACACATCCACCTCAACATTCTCATTTCTGCTTCACTCATTTTGCTCACATGTTGTTTCTTAATAGGCCAACATTCTGTCCCATAAAGCATCGCTGATCTTATGGTAGTTCCATAGAATTTTCCCTTCAATTTTGTAGGTACTCTCTTGTCACATAGTGAATTTTCCTACAATTCAATCACAACTTGCAATAAAAAAACAAAGTGGATCTAATACACGAACCAAACAAAACCGAACCAAGCCTTAAGCCCCAATCAATTGGGGTGGAGTACATGCATACCTTATCTCCATTGAGCCTTGTTGAGGATATCGTGTTCCGAAATATCAAACAAACCTAAATCCGCTTCAATTTTGGACTACCCCCTTAGTGCTACCCTCTACGGTGTAAAATTAAATCCCTCGGTAAAACCAGGAATAGTGTTTCTTACATGGTGCCATGTATAATTGCATCATAACAAGAGAGTTTATGGCCCTGTTCTGTCATAAACTCGAACTACTAGATATGCTCCCTATGTAAATGTTTTATACAATCAGAACAGTCAATGCAACATAGGGAACACTTCACCAAGAATAAACATACTCCATTTCACACAAAGGATAGTTAATTCACCACATAACTAGCGAAAATGGATGGATAAGAATACAAAAAGCACAATTCAGTACACACTCTAAATCATGGTATCCACATTAGTAGACCCAATTAGATCGAAACCAGAAAACATTGAGTAGAAGAAAAATCTGATTAATTTCGAATAGATCTACTTTCCGCCCCACCATTCCCAATTATACACCTGTATCTCTATCTATATATGAACCAAGAGATGAAAATTCTGAGTAAAATCGCAAACTGTTTTGAGCCTTGTTCTGCTATAAACAAGAACTACTAGTTATGCTCCCTATGTAAATGTCCAACTAATTTATACAATCAGAAGAATTAATGTAACATAGGGTGCACTCCACCAAGAATAAACATACTCCATTCACACAAATTCTCAGCGTGTAGTAACTTTAAATCTTGAATGTGGTTCTCTGACAGGTAAGTCTACAGTATACGATTAAACCACAACTTGCCATCAAAACCTTAATCGATCTAACACTCGTGTAAATTTAAATCACAATGCTAAAACCAGGACAAATGTTGTTAAATGGTAACCACATACACATTCATCATAACATGACGGTTTATGGCCTTGTTCAGCCTTTAACTCAAACTACTAGTTTGCTCCCTACAAAAATGTCCAACAATCCATACAATCAAAAGAGTCGATGTAACATAGGGTACACTCCACCAATACTAACTTCCACATAAAATTCCACGGTGTAGTAACTTTGCTTCTCGATCGTAACCCTACGGCACAGATGATAGTGAATTCATGACCAAATACCTAGTTTAGATAACTTAGGTGTCTGGCCAGCTTACGCGCACCTCGACTAATCCTGAGTACTAATCCCACCACTCCTGACGGGGCCCAATTAAAGCCAGAGCAAATGCCCGTAAGAACATCTCCAAATACTAGTGAATACCAATGAATTGGAATAGAAAATGTGATTAAAGTATCCACATTAGTAGACCTAAAACGTGAACTCATGTGTCTGGACCAGCTTACACACACCTCAACTAATTCGGGGTATTAATCCTGAGTACTAATGGGACCCGGTTAAAGCCAGACCAAATGCCCCATACGAACTGGCCCATCACCAAAACACCGAGTGAATACCGACGAATCGGAATAGAAAAAGCCACAATTCAGTATACTCCGCGTCTGATCAAGGCATCCACATTAGTAGCATTAGTATACCTAATCGGATCGAAAACCGGAGAAAAAAAATTCTGAGTTGAACGAAGTACCTGAGCAAGTACCGGTTTGGACAAATTGGAGCCGAGGAAGAACGAAACGGCCTCGTTCCCACTGATCCGGCCGTCGCGATCCAAATCCGCTCGCCTGAAGTAGGCGTCGAATAGATCTACATTCTGCCCCGCCATTTTTTTTTCTCCCAATTGCGTATCCTTGTCTGCGCAAGAGAATCGAGGGATTGGAGTGGTTTGGGGGAATCGAGGCGGGGGAGAAAACGAGGGAATGGAGAGTGGAAACCCTAGTGCCAGACCGGTGTGGAGCAGAGAGATTGGAGATGAGAGCGAGAGCGTGGGATCGGGCGTTTGGTCGGTCGTATGAGAGAGAGAGAGATGACGGTAGGAATTTTCAACGGGGACTTTGATGCAGAAAATCAATAATACTGAAATAATTTGGCGCACACCATAATGCGATCGGTCCTCCCATTTTATTTTTGCTTTCTTTGATGGCTGTACTGTGACAACACACGGGCTGACAATGACCTTCGACCCCGTCGTGAGCGTTTGAGATTCAAGCTATGAATTCGACCCTGTCGTGGACGTTCGAGTTTCAAGCTAGTATGAATTACCCTGTTAACCCCTGTCGTGGGCTTTTGAAATTCAAGTTATGAATTAATGCATACGATGTTGAAAAAAAAAAGAGGGTGATCATAATGAAATCCAAAATACATAAGCTAAATTACAATATGGCAGTAGTAGTTATACAAAACTTTTACGTTTCTATCGATGCTAAGTGTAAAGAGAAGTTTGGCTTTATAATTTTGGTGGATTATCTATGGGAATTGATTTCTATGCTCTTTTTTATAATCACAATCCTTTTTTTGAATTTTAATGTTGAAAATGTATGTATTTTTTTTGCTAAAAGACAAAAAAAATGAGTGTGGATATAAAAAAAAATGAGAGTATAAATCAATTCTCATTATCTTTTTATCTTCATTTTAATTTTTGTTGTCTTCGTTAGATTTCTATTAATTTTTGTGAATTACTCCGCTATTTGTTTCAATGAGAGAAATCTAAGAAGTAACAAAATTATGAACGAAATCCTTTTCTTTCTTTTTTTGAAAAAGGACAACAACAAAAAAAAATTGTGTTTCGGATTATTATTGTCTTTAGCGAATTTTCTTAATATAGTGATTTTCACACTTCCTTTTATGAGAAATGCACTCCATTTTTTGTCTTTTTAGTAAGCTTTATTGAATTTTATCCATGTTGACTAGTTTGGCTCTATGAATTGGGAGAAGACAACTATGCCCTTTGCATCATCAAATGAGGTGGGCCGTGTGGAACATTCGTTGAGTAATTTAAAATTTAATATTAAAAAGACTATGATGCCCTTGTTCCACTTGAGTTGAAATGTGGGTATTACTAATTATCTTTCTTATATTACTGTATATTAACACAACAATAGTTGGACAATCGTATTTAGTTGGCATATATTATTTAAGCTGTGTGGATCCGCAAAGCCGCAACAATAAGAGTCAAACGTAATATAATAATTACATTTAATAATGTTAGAGCAAGGAAGTTACTTTGATGGTTAGCATAAAGTAATTGACGATGAAAACAATCGAAATTATTCGAAAATAAGTTTCAAGACACTAAAATATGAGACACGTAGAACCAGATTTGATCTAAAAGCACCTCAAATCCAGTACAAACAGATTTTAAACCATTTTCGGCTTCTATAAATTCCTAGAATATCCAAATATGCTGGCAAAATTTTTGACCAAACAAGAAGAATTATTTTTGAAAGCCTAAAATCTTGATAGAAAAATACTAGTAGTTGATTGGTATGGAACAACCTCACCCTTGTCTTTTCTCTCCTAGGATAGGATAAAATAGAATAAGATTTTTTTGATCTGGAAGATATTTTCTTTAGATAAAAAAACAAAAAGTGGATTGGAATGGAATGGAACAACTCCCACCACCAATTTACTTCATCCGTCGTATTGTTGGTTCAGTTTGTAAAATGATATTTTAAAAATAATATCTTTTAAAAATAATTCAAACTTTTTTCATAAATTAAAAAAATTCATTGATATCTAGTAAGTTGTTGAAAAAAATTAAATCTTTCTAGCAAAAATTGGATTATGTTTTAAGATTTCGTTTTGCTGACCGCACAAATATTACAGGACGAATGTGGTACTTCATCACAATCCTAAACCCAAAATTGGAAGCATCGACAGAGAGGTGGCGGTTTGCTCTCTGAAAAAGGAGAGAGACAAGTGGAGAAAGCCGCGTGGGTAAATTGCTATTCCCCCTCCCCTGACACCACACCACTCCCAGCCCCACCCCCTTTTTCCGGCACTACCCCCGCCCGCCCCCCCCCCCCCCCCTCACAGTTTTTAATTTCTTTCTTTATTTAATTACTTTTATCTTATTTATTTAATTTTTATAAATACACTATTTCTATATGAAAAAATATAATTCAAGAATTAAGTGCTTCAATTTTCAATTTAATTTGATTGGGGTGAAGATCGTATTTTTTTTTATCATTTTATTCTAAATGGTCATAATGAATTTTTTGCTCTAAGACCTTTCAACGAGCACCCTATGATTCATTATTTAGTTTCAAGATTCTCTTAGGGTGTCCATTGAAAGGTCTTGAAGCCAAAAATTTATTACAACCATTTAAGATGAAATGATCAGAAAAATAACATCTTTATACCGGTTCAAACTGATTGAAAATTGAAACATTTATTTTTTTACACTTATTTTTTAAACTATTTTTTTAATATATAAACGGTGTAAAAAAATAAGTGTTTCAATTTTCAATCCGTTTGAATCGGTTCAAAGATATTATTTTTCTAATTATTTCATCCTAAATAGTCGTAATAAAATTTTGGCTCTAAAACTTTTCAATGGGCATCTCTAAACTAAATAAGGAATTCTAGGATGCTGCTCGTTAAATGGCCTTAGAGTCAAAAATTTACTACGACCATTTAGGATGAAATGATCATAAAAATAACATCTTTGTACCGGTTCAAATGGATTGAAAATTGAAACATTTATTTTTTTACAATTATTTTTTTAATATATAAATGGTGTAAAAAAATAAGTGTTTCAATTTTCAATCCGTTTGAATCGGTTCAAAGGTATTATTTTTATAATTATTTTATCCTAAATGGTCGTAATAAATTTTTGGCTCTAAGGTCTTTCAATGGGCATCCTAAGAGCTCTAAACTAAATAAGGAGTTTTAGGATGCTCGTTGAATGGCCTTAGAGCCAAAAATTTACTACGACCATTTAGGATGAAATGATCAGAAAAATAACATCTTTGAACCAATTCAAACGGATTGAAAATTGAAACACTTATTTTTTTACACCGTTTATACATTAAAAAATAGTTAAAAAAATAAGTGTATTCTAAAATTTACTACGACCATTTAGGATGAAATATTTAGAAAAATAACATCTTTGCACCGGTTTAAACAGATTGAAAATTGAAATACTTTTTTTAACTATATTTTTTAATATATATATATATATAGGAAAAAAATAGTTAGATTAATTTTTAACTATATTTTTTAATATATAAACGGTTTAAAAAAATAAGTGTTTTAATTTTCAATCCGTTTGAATCAGTGCAAAGACGTTAGTTTTCTAAGCATTTCATCCTAAATGGTTCTAATAAATTTTTGGCTCTAAAATCTTTCAATGGGCACTCTAAGAGCTCTAAACTAAATAAAAAGTCTTAGAGTGCTCGTTGAACTGGTTAATGTTGTACTTATATATATTCGTTTTTTTATATAGATTTTTGAAAGCATAGAAATATATTAGCTGGGGCGCAAAACGTTGATCTTAAATATGGTATTGTGGTGGTTAATTGAAAATAGAATTTCAGTTAATCAAAAAAAAGAGGAGGAAAAATAGGAAAGAAAGCAAATAAAGAAAAAATTGAAAATTAGAAAAAAAAGAAGAAGAAGAAAAAAAAGGAGCGCGGGGGGTTAAAACGGGAAGGAGGGGGTGGGGTCGGGAGTCGGCTGTGTCAGAGGGGGTGGGAAAAGCAGCTCTCGCCATGTGGATTGTGGGGAAAGACCAACACACAGTATTAACCCGGGCCCCTCCTCGTCAGCTTCCCCTTTCTCCTTATTTCCTTTGGATAACTCATGTGTCCGGGGTCAAATTTATGCATATTTCGATTAATTTTGAGGTTAATTTCACTGCTTACTCACGGGAAGTCTAACTTCTTTGAATAATTTTGGTGTTTGGATTAACTTTTGCGTATCTCGGTTAATTTTGAGACCGCCAATCTCACTGCTTATTTGCGGGAGTCCAATTAAAATAATAACTTAGATGTCTGGATCAATTTACACGCATCTTAACTAATTTTGTGATCAATCTCACTGCTTATTTACGGAATATGTTCTACTAACTAAAATAACTTATTTTTTGAGGTAAAAATAATGTATTGGGTACGAAAGAAGGAAGAATCTCGTAAAATGAGAAATAAATACTTAAAACTTGGCGGAACGGAAGGGAAGGACCGAAGGAGAGAACCTTCTCCCTCTACTACATCCCTCCGTACACGCATACATCTCCGTCCCCTCTCTCTCTAGATCATTGGCAAATCCCAACGAACAACTATACAAACTGATAAGAAAATCAGTTCGAAATCGGACACCGAAGAAGTGATAGTGAGAGAGAGAGATCATGTCGTGTTCGTCGTCCAGTGGGTCGTCGGAGGAGGAAGAGGGCGTGGATTCATATCGTAAGGGAGGCTACCACGCCGTGAGAGTCGGCGATTCGTTCAACGGCGGCCGTTATATCGCCCAGAGGAAGCTCGGGTGGGGCCAGTTCTCCACCGTTTGGCTCGCTTACGACACCCGATCCGCCGTACGTCTTTCCCCATTTCCATTATTTTGAACAGTTTTTAATCATTTCCCGTTTTTTTATTAATTGGATACAAACAATTTTTGATTGGTAGATTTGTCAATAACCAAGTTTAGGGCTGCTAAACGAACCAAAGCTACTTGAATCGAGTTTGAGCTCGTGTTAGTTCGTTCAAAATTTGTTCAAGATTGATAAACAAACCAAGCTTGAACATGTTTTTGGAGCTCGTTAAGATTTTAAACCAAGTTTGAACATGCTACTACTTGGCTCATTCGGCAAAATTCAAGCAGCTTGGGATCGGCTCATGTTTGGCTTGATTAAAGCTCGTTTAAGATCGATTCGTCTCATATAAACAAGTTAAGCGCAAACATATTTTCGTAGTTCGTTAAGTTTTCAAACCAAGCTTGATCAAATACCTGCTCGGCTCGTTTGGGCTCGTTTGGCTCATTTCTCACCTCGGTCTCTTCTTGTTTGTTTTTATTTATCTTGCTCCAAATTTAGTTTTTATTTACTTTAGGAGACGGATTTTCATTTCTGTAGTGGAATATTTTTGGAACTGCTATTTACACTTTGATGGTTACCCTAGACGACTAAGTCCTGGTGATACGTTATTCATGCGTATTTCTTGCACATCCGTTCAAATATTAGACAAACAATGATTAGTAGTAGGAGCAATACCTTGCTAAACTCGACCTTACAGATCTGCACTGCGGTGTCCTTTCGGGAAGATTGAATGAAGGCAGCTTACAAACTATTGATCATTGATCGGGCTAGTCATGAGGGGAAGTGTAAACCAATAGGACGAGCAGTTGGACATATGCATCCTCCTCCACTCGGCCGAAAAAACTGTTATTCCTGACGTGGTTGGCTATTCTCCACCTTTTCAAGTCTCTAGTCCACCTACCCGAGCCGAACCCAGCTAAACTCCGCTACCCTCTGCATCATCCCTAGCCCACTAGGCCTTTGCCACACCCAAGTGTGTGTCGATTTATCACCAGCTCTCTCACATGAGCAGTCTCTATTTCTCTCTGATCTCTCCCACAGTCTTTCTTAATTGCGATTGATTATATTCTTTTCAATCTTTTTACTTCTGTTTGCCTAGTAAGGGGATGGTGTTCTAGACTCTTGGAAATGAGAACACTGACTTAGAGCGTACGCCCACATTTGTTCCATCTTTAATCTTTTCTCTTCACTCCTGTAAATGAGAACAAGACAACTTTGGGTTTTTATTGCATACGCTGTTGACGTAAATTATGGAACCAAAAACCAGAAGCATGTAATTTCTCACAAAAAGGGTGTTCCTTCACAATTGGGTGCTTTCTAGTGGGGTCGTTTAATCTGAAAAGATAATCTATATGTTTTAGAAAACCCGGCCTCTGCTTGTTTCTTACATGAAGTATTCCTTTGCAAAAGGAACACCTGCTGGGAAAGTGTTTTGCGATCTTATGAGCTTCTCATTTGAGAATATTATACAATGATTTTGTGCTGCATCTTTTTTCCATGTTCTTAAGGTTACTAACATTATACTTGACCAGATCTGTCTCAGGACATATTGTACTGACGATATTGTTGTTTTTCTTCTTGTAGAGGTACGTTGCTCTTAAGATTCAGAAAAGTGCACCCCAATTCGCTCAAGCTGCTTTACATGAAATTGAAGTTCTCTCTGCTATTGCTGAGGGTGACCCCTCAACTAGCAAGTGTGTTGTAAGATTAGTTGATCAATTCAAGCATACAGGCCCAAATGGACAACATTTGTGCATGGTCCTTGAGTTTCTAGGTGATAGCCTGCTCCGGCTAACAAAATATAAACGTTATAAAGGTCTTGAGTTGAATAAAGTGAGGGAGATATGCAAATGCATTTTGATTGGACTGGATTATCTGCATCGAGAACTTGGTATAATCCACACAGACCTGAAACCTGAAAATATTCTTCTCGTTTCCGCTATTGACCCCGCCAAAGACCCTATTAGGTCTGGTCGCGCCCCTATTCTTGAAAAGCCTGAAGGGTATCCAAATGGCGGGGTCACAATGAATTTTATTGAAAAAAAGCTAAAGAGGAGGGCAAGGAGGGCTGTGGTAGGGATATCAGAGAGACGTGCTTCAGTGGGTGGGATAGGAGGAAATCCGACGGTAGAAAGATGCCTGAATGGGATTGATATGAGGTGCAAGGTTGTGGATTTTGGAAATGCTTGTTGGGCAGATAAACAGTTTACAGAGGAAATCCAAACAAGGCAATACAGAGCCCCTGAAGTTATACTTCGCTCCAGGTACTCCTTCTCTGTTGATATGTGGTCATTTGCTTGCATCGCCTTTGAGCTTGCTACGGGGGAAATGATGTTTACTCCCAAGTGTGGACAAGGATTTGATGAAGACGAGGTACTATAGTTTTGCCTCTTGCCTATAATACTGGTATAGTACCATTGTTATATGATATCTTGTAATTGTTGTTATGTGGAAATGAACGAGAGTAAGGCAAGCGCATTTTGACAGCCTCATTAATGTCTCTCTAAGATGATTGATATGAAGTTGACATCAAGTTTTCACAAGCATGATTCAGCAAACTAGAAACAGGAATAGCTTAGGCTAACTATAAATGATGACCATCATGTTGCACTTTGTTTCCACAGTTATTTTACTATCTACCTAATATACGTTTTCCTAACTTGTGAGAGAAGCTGCGTTAATACCCTTCATAACGTCAAAAGGGTATTACAGTTTATGAGACGATTACTCCCTACTGGAACCTATTTCTTTTTAGGATTTTGCTTGGCCGGAGTGTTTCCGTGGACCAACTTGTTACCGGAAATGGACTTCATTGTTCACCAAAAGAATCCAAAAATAAAAGTGACTTGGTTGTTGCACTGTGATTTGGGAGTACTATGAACTGAAAGGTCTCCTTAGCAACGGTATTTATTGTTTGCATAGGAAATATAAGCACTTGTAATTCTTCTTGGAACTGAGACTTTACACGTGATTATTTGTGACTCGCCCATAATGTGTGGAACAAGTTTGTTACATCAGAATGAACTAGCTTTGCCTGTTGGTGTGAACGAGTTTTTTGCCTTTTTTTTGGCAGGATCACCTTGCTCTAATGATGGAACTCCTCGGGAAGATGCCAAAGAAGGTGAGTCACCACATGACACGACACTTGTTGGCTGGGTATTCACTTGAATGTTTGCATGTTTTTGTCTTGAAATATATGATTGCATGTTTTCTTTTCTCCACCAAATGGTCTATATTAGAAGTCTAGTAATGACTCCCTACTTAAAGTTCTGCATATTATCCCCTCTTTTCAACGGGGAACCACCCAAGATGACGATTCCCATTTGTATTTGGTGAAACAGATAGCCATAGGAGGGGCCCGATCCAAAGACTACTTCGATAGACACGGTGATCTGAAGAGGATCCGGAGGCTGAAATACTGTCCGCTTGATCGTTTTCTGGTCGACAAATTCAAATTCTGCGACAGCGATGCTCGTGAGTTTGCAGAGTTTCTAACTCCCCTCCTCGATTTTGCGCCAGAGAAGAGACCAACTGCTCAGCAATATCTACAACACCCATGGCTCAACACAAGGAACCTGATCCAGAAAGAAGTGAAGAGTGAATCTAGTCTGGGAAAAGTAGAAGTGGGGATAAGCAAACTCCAGATAAAGGTGGGCAAATGAGGCATGGTTTTGCTCTGACCTCCTGCATGAGTAGTGCTTGTGATTTAGTTTTTGTATTCTGTTTTGTTGGTTTGACTTTTTTTTTAAATATTTTTTATTAACAAAGATGTAGAATATGAAATGATAATTGTGAGTAAATGAGATCAACGAGGAATTTGACATAGGTGTTGGTAATCTCTGCCTGTATGCATCTGTTGAACTCCTTCATCCTATCAGTTCTTTGATCCTCGTCTTACACGATTATTTGAAGTGACAAACGACAGAGTTCGGTCTGGTTGCATGCGACAATAACCAAAGGGCTTGCTCTCAAGAGGTGGCAAGATTGAGACCAAACGTTTCAAACTTTGGGGTCACTGGAGGACCGGTTGTTAACTTTAGGAGCTCGCAATTAGTCGAAGTCTGCGTAATCTGGCATGTACGCTTAGTTGTCAAAAACATGGAGCATTTGAAGTGACAAAAACATACAAGAGAATTGGCTGATGGAAACTTAAATTGGTGCCTCATGAGAAAGGAGAGCGATTTTGTTCAAATGTAGCAATTGGAGTCACATGGAGCAACCCACTTTGTGTCTTCTACACTCTACTCTGCATCGATGATTAAAATCGTTTATCTTGAACGATTTGTTTCTATGTTATTGTTGTGAAAAATTGAGTTCATTTAAGTACTAGTAAAATATTTGTATCAGACTAAAATTTTCTCTTAACGAGAATAATAAATTCTTTACACCGCCGGTGTAAACATTTATTTCCTCCAAATCAATTACATTGCGCCGCGTTGTAAAACAGTGGTCCCAACTCCCAATCAATAAAACATGGCGACGTAGCGCAATATAATAGTACAATTTCCCTTGACCATATGTTTATGTTTCACTGGAGGCCGGGTCCCTGTGGTGCTTGAAAAGCGCTGCTAACAGCAGCCCCTCGACAGGTCGTTGTTTGGGGCCAAGTTAGACATGCCTTTGCTCCTCTCTCTCTCTCTCTCTCTCTCTCTCTCTCTCTCTCTCCAATGCGCAGATTTAGTAAAAGAGAAAAGAATTTCCCATGATTGAGAAAATACAATGACTGCTCGGAGGAAGTGGAGGACAAGTAAGCTCTCGTAGTCTTGCTCTTTATCAGGAATTTAAGGTTCCTTCCTCACTGAATTTGCTCTTTATTAAAGAATGCTGATTTTGCCACTTTTTTTTTTTTAATGTCACTCCACTGCAAGTGTATTTTTGGTGCAAATATATACTTACAGGGGAGTGGCGTTAACAAAAATATGGAGTGGCAAAATCATTTCTCTTATTAAATGAGCATGATTTTTCTTCTCTCACCGGATATCCTAATGTAAATTCGTATGGCCTGAGGTGTTTTCGTGGGTGTATGATTGTCACCTATTCTGGGGTTGTGAACTTGTGTTAGAAAGTTAGATTTGCTTGCGTTATTTCTCAGTTTGATTTCGTTGTGTTATCTCTCGGTTAGATTTGTGACCCCTTCTTGAGAACTAAGGTGACTCAGTTCTGGCACACAAACATACCTTGAAATTAGATAATTTATGGAGTATATACCTTGAGGCAAACTATGGCCTTGTTCGGTTGAGGATTTGGATTTTGGCCTTTATTATTATTCTACTCCAAAATTCACTCATTATCCATATCTCAAATTATTACTTTTATATTTATCTCTATCCCTCTCCAATCATTACCCCTATCTCCCCACCCTAATCATTACAAAATCAAATTCAAAATCCTCAAAACAAACAACAAGCCTGTGACTTGTTCTTAGCTTCAAGGTTCGCTGCCAACGGATTGTTTTCGCACCGAACTGGTTGGGTAGTGGGGTGCTTCAGGAAATTTCCGAGGTGGTGCTTATCCTCCGTATTTGACGAGTACGAGTGGTTTGCGACGGCCAATCTGTAGGATTTCGGATCAGAGTTGTTAGATATTTCTAGCTCCGAGCATCCGCCAATGTTGTTTTCATAGTAATATTGGAAGAGGTAAACTGTGGATCAAAGTAGCATCCAAAAGGTGATTGCTTCGTCAATCATTACTTGGAAAAACATTTTTGTTCATGCTTTGGATTGGATGAATTGGAAAAGAATACTGATTTTATGGAATGCATTTCAACACCAAAGATGAATTGGTAGGTAACAGTAGTAACAGGCCCCACTAACGATTTTAAATTGTTGTTTGCAGGAACTTGAAGGCAAAGCCAAACATGTCAGCCAGCCTTGGGTTCGGGCGGGCAGGCAACGTTGAAGCTTCTGAAGAGGAACAAGATGACGAGGATGTAGTAGATATCTTAAGTGAAAGCTTCTTTGCTGCTTAATTTGTCTCTGACTGACTTATTATGTAATCCTCAAGGAGCCGCTGCTAGCTTACAGAGTTAACCTTTAAGGACTTTTGTTTTTGGGTAAACTATAGTTAATCCCCTCTAATTAAGCCTCGCGTGCACTTTGCTCCCTCTAACTTTTTTTTTTGGCACTCAACCCCCTCTAACTAACTGAAATTCAAACGGTTATAACTTCAAACGGTCATAACTTCTTTGTCCGAAATCGAAAACATGCAAATTATATATCGATTTCGAGGTCTTGAAGTCAGCTTTATAATGACACCAAAATCACATCACGATTCAAAGCACGCAGAAAGTTTTGATCAATACGGTCTTTCTGTCTACCAGCCCTTACTCTTTTGATCATAACTTTCTGTGTTCTTTGAATAGTGATGTGATTTTGGTGTCATTAGAAAGTTGACTTCAAGACCTCGAAATCGATATATAATTTGCATGTTTTCGATTTTGGACGAAAAAGTTATGACCGTTTGAAATTATGACCGTTTGAATTTTAGTTAGTTAGAGGGGGTTGAGTGCCAAAAAAAAAGTTAGAGGGGGCAAAGTGCACGTGAGGCTTAGTTAGAGGGGGTTAACTGTAGTTTACCCTTTGTTTTTTATGTTCTTCTTTTAATTATGTTAAGATTGTAAAGGTGTCTAGACTTGTGGATAAGCAGCTTATAATATAGCTCGGGCTGCTCTAACTCGTGGATGTAATTAGTTTGGTGTTTAATGCTATGATCTTGTTCGTCTAAAAAAAAAAAAATTTCCTACGACTTAATGTGTGGACTTTAGAATCGTCAACTTCATATGTACATAAATGTAGATTATCAGATATCGATCTACCCACCGGAACAACAAGCCTCGAGGAGGAGAGAGTTTTAATTGTGCGGGTAGATGGGAATACCAAACTATGTTTAACTTTTAAATGGTATGCACAAAAATAATCCACTATGGTCCTGTAAAATGATGCTGGTATGTACAAACTATGCTTAACTTTAGTGTTTTTCATTCCATGACTACAAAATCGGTTTCTTTTTCAGAATTACTATATCAACAATTCTGGTTCTCATTTGTGTTGGTATAAAAATCATAACTACCGATTATTATTTTCCATCCGTATCTTAACCCAAAACTTACATTCATAGCGATGTCCATGCATACCAAATTAATACATTGCCTAAACATATCATCATTACCATTTGGTCATACCTCCTCACAAACATTCATGATTAATTCAACCTCCAAATTTTACACTTACAAGCTCTATAAATTATCCGAGAGAAAATCAAATCAATGGACACGATTATTTCGTTCAGAGCACGTAGCCTTTATCCTAGTACGTTATGTAGAAATACATTATCGTAGTACACCCATATGAAGCAGAAGAGGACTCAGATCCCCTGTCCTATAACCCCTCTATCCCACCCTCCTACATTTGTCACGTTTCCCCTCCTTCATTTCTGGCATACTGGTTTCCCACCAAAACAGGGCGTTTGATGTCCCTCTCTACAACATCGAAGAGTTGAAGAATTCTCCTACACCGAAGAGGAGAAGAATTCTCCAACACCGTTTTGTGATCACTGCAACATTAGCGGTGAGTTTCTTTGTTGATTTTGTGAAAGATTCAATACATTAGTGGTGAGTTTCTTTGTTGATTTTGTAAAAGATTCAATTTGAGACTTTATCTGAAATTTTTTCAGATAAAGGAGATGTTTTGTCTAGACTTGTGAATTTTTCAAAAATTATTAGGAACTAGTGTTTTCAAATCGGGATACGTATTGTGTATCTTTTTTTCATTTGTATAGATTTTATCGGGATACGTATTGCTTATCTTAAGATACATTTGTTAGAAGAATAAGAGTTTCTATTGTTTAGTTGGACAAGATTAGTTGGCCAAGATTTTTGGAAAAGGGATAATACTGGAGACAAGATAGTTCAGAGTGGGGGCGCTACTGTCCCCTTGGGGCAGCAGCTTGCAGCTGTGCCCAAATTTCTGGGCCCACTCCGGTCTCGCTCCGATGATCGGAAGCGTTCACTTCGTAGAGCTTTTCGAGTAGAATAGTTATGCAAAAAATCAGCTTAATTGGATATCATTAAGTGTCTGATTGGAACCCATATAACTCTCGGTCCATGAGTTACAATGGATTTGATCTAGTGTTTCGGATCCATTTTTTTCAAGATAAAAAGGTTCCAATCCGGCAATGATATCCAATTAGGCTATTTTTTGCATAGTTATTCTACTCAACGAGCTCTACAAAGTGAACGCTTCCGATCGTCGGAGCGAGACCGGAGTAGGCCCAGAATTCGGGCACAGCCGCAAGCTGCTGTCCCCGCTGTCCCTAAGGGGACAGCAGCGCCCCCGCGTCCAAGATAGTTGGACAAGATTTTTGGAAGATGGAGAATAAAGACAAGAGTGGGGAACGAGAGTATTTATATTACACTTGAACTCAAACTTTTATTTTGGTTTGATATTTTTGTATAAGATAAAACTTTGAGATAATTCTAGAATTACATATATGACTAATTCTCACAAAAAACTCTAGATATTTCATAAGGAAATTCTAGAACTTTTAGAACTAGATATTTTAGAATTAAAGTAGTTTTTCAATAATATCTTCCCACGCGGATCAAAAAAAAATACTCCGTAATAATAATATCTTCCCACCAAGGGACCCAATTGGAAAAATTAGGCCGAAAGTGGACAGACATGAAATCGGCTTCATGGGCCTTTATTCGGGGAATTCTTGGCCGGTCTCATATTTTGTTTGGGGTTCCGTGCGGACCTTTTTTTTAGAGCTATTTCGTCTAGCCCCTTTTTAAAGATTGTTTTACTATTTTACCCTTTTATAGAATTTATATTTTGCCCTTTTGCGGAATTTTGGGGGGCTTGATCCACCACTTTGATAGTTTATCATTTTTCTTTCTAATTATGTGTTTAAGTCTCATAAATAAAAGGTTAAGAAATATTTTCATGTTTATTTGTTTCTTAATGTAGTTTAAAAATCATATATCATTGTTAGTGAAGAAATTAATTACTACAGCATTATAAATAGGAGTTGATAAAAATTACTAGTTAGTTTAAGCTAATTGAAAATGGTGGAAATTGTGGTGCTCGCAAAATGACATTGCATTGGTGGAGCAACACTGTCACTTTTTGGCAAAATGACACTGTACACTACCAAAAAGTGACTTCGGCAAATGGCATGAATGGGCACACATGCTCTAATTAACCAACCAAAAAAATGCTTCCCATTATGAATTGAGTGCCAATCTTTGAACTTGAGTGTGTGGCCCGTTGATTTGTTACACTCCCTCGCTTTTATAATCGCTTTTAGTTTAGAGTATAAAAGTTTTTCCTCGTCAAAAAATAAAAAAGAAACAACAATTCAAAAAATGCTTTTGCTTCTGGGTGTTTGGGAAACAATTATTTTTAGATTATAGATTGTGCATCATATATCATAAATCTATGAATGATAACAAGACTATGTAGAAGTATTTGGATGTTATGGGCAGAATAAAATTTGCAAAAAAAAATTGTGAGTGAAAGTATAACTAAAGTCCAAAAAACTCATTTAGATGTGATTTTTGAATCCCGTCGGTATTATTTCTGATAATGCCTTTTTGCAGAATTCATTCTATAACCAGCTCCCAAATCGTTAAAAATCCAAATCTGAAAACATAGATTGCAAAATAGAATAATGGGACGACCAAACAAGTCCTCCTTTTGGTTGGAAAGAGCACCATCAAAAGTCAAAACAACTAGTACTATAGTAGAACACCTCAGACTTGAGGAGTACAAATATCACCAGGCCAGGGCTCATCCTCAATCAATCTTCTGAAGTCAAGGAGGCAAGAAGGCTCAACAGTCAACACATACGTTCTCTACTACATTGACAAAATTCACTAAATTTTGACACAAAATTCAAGATCATACTTTAGATGTTTCCGTTTCGGACCCGGGGATGATTTTGTAGTGCAGGGACGCACTATGGGATTGTAGTGCGGTACTCCAACCGTTCAAAAGTATTTCTAATAGTTAAACTTTTTTTAAAAGACTCTTCCCGAAAAGAAACTACTCTTACCTAGAAGAATTTTAGTGCACCCCTGCACTACAATATCCCCTCATCCGTTTTGAGATACTCTTACCTTGAAGAGTTTTAGTGCACCCCTGCACCACTATATTGCCTGATCCGTTTTGAGATATGTACAACCCAAGTTACTTCCTCCGTCCCGGTTTGTTTGTCCACTTTTTGACTTTTTGAGAGCGTTTGATCTCTCAAAGAATTGGCTATAATTTTCAATTTGTAATGTTTTTAATATGCAATATGGATCTTGTTTGATAGATTTCAATTAGTTTTATTATACAAAATCTTCAAAATTAGAAAAAACATTATAAAATATAAGATATAAGTATATTTTTGAAAAACACGTATTTCGACAATTGGACAAATTGGGACGGAGAGAGTATTTATTTGTGGAAAGAAAAACAACAGATGCTAACGATTTATGGTCTAACCAATAAAATTCCTCCCAGGACCTCACTCCATGTTTTCGGACATAAGAATTTATAAAGAACCATTTAAATCTTTCCCAAACCAAGGGGTTAGCTCAAGTGGTAGAAAGAGCGGTGACAAGCCAATGCAAGCACAAGTCTTTAGTTCGACTACCGCAAAAGCATATTCTTTCGGGCCGTATGCGATAGTTTTCTCTTTTGAATTCTTTATATTCAGCGTAAATGAGCTACCTTTGACCTGAGTGGGAAGTATCGACACCGCTTCCTCTAAACCAAAAAAATAGAAAACTTTTCCAGAACATTGCAGGTAAGGTGTCAATGTTACAAACCCTAACTCTTACATAAAATAAAAACTACGAACACGAAAATTGAAGGAAATTTGCTCTCAACTTACATAACCACACCAAACACAGCAAGAAAAGATCAAGATTAACGAAGATAATAAGAAAACATCACAAATGATGGCCACCATATTGCAATTTCTATTACTAGCACAACTCCAAAGATTAGCATATCACCAACATTACCCAGCAATTTCTCTCCTCATGTTGACACAAAACCTATCACTACTAATAAGATCCAAAAATACCAATTAAACCCAACCCACTAAAATCAATTCAAAAGCATATCCGACATGCGGATTCTTAAAAAACCAATGATAATGTCAGTAAGACTGCACCTCAAAGGCTAAGACAACTTGAGTAATTAGAAGTACGTATAATATACAATGTGAAGAAGTAATTAGAGAGGGATAAAGATTCAAGAAACCTTCATTATCCATGTAAAGGATGGCAAATCAAATATTTATAGTCGATACCGAAGGTCAATCCGTCTATGTCATAATGGGTGAATGAATTGAATGTACTGCTGATGGCATGTGTCAAACTTACTTCAATGAAGTTTTGTCAGGTTAGCCTAATTTCCCTTCTCATTCTGCATTGGATTCTAATTACAATGAGAAAGGTCCACCAAAAGCGTTAACGACATCACAATGAATGTATTTAGACATGCACCTCATATCAGGACTAGAAGACGCACAAAAGTTTTTCCAGGAGGAATACAATCCAAATTTGTCAAAATTTTGGTTGATAATGTCGGAAATCTACTAACATCAACAAAGTACAATACAATATAATATACAAGTTGCATATGTTCGCTAGCTTTGCTGCCAAACAAAGAGGCAGGAAACATACTAAGACATGATGCAAAGGTGAGGGCAATTCAACAGTTAAATATACATTCAAGTGAGTTCAAATTTATTACATAGCCACAGACAAACAGAAAAGAAAATCAAAAAACCCAAAAAAGAACCATATGCATGGGAAAAAAGCATAAATGAATCCTACCTCGGCTAACAACTTCTATCTTGTAGCCGCATATCATGGCAGTAGGATAGGAACATCACGACTGCACGACTTTGTTTTGTTTGACACACGCCGGTGCTTTGAAAGCTTGACACTTCCACATTGATGATGTCTCAATTGGCATCAAGGGCTTATTATTCGAAGTAGGTTTGCCAGTGTTGTCTTCAGTAGAGGGAGAGCTCTCAGATTTCAGCTCTTCCTTCGGACTACCCCGATCCCTAAAGGTACAAATGCTTAATGGCAATTTTTTCTGCTTAAGTCTTCCCCTCTTTCTACATATATCATCTGGTGATTCCAACATCTTTTCTTTTGACTGGCTTGTTTCTGCTTCCCCATTTCCCATCTTTAACCTATCTGTCTTAAAGAATTTTGATATCTTGTCATCTACTCTAACAGTGTATCCCTCCTTGATGGTTACCCCATTCCCGTTGCTTTTTGAAGTGGCGTTTCTGTCCCAAACTACACCTCCATTTGAATCCCTAATTTTGTCCGAATCACACAAGCCCTTCAGTCTCTTATGTTTGTTATTCTTCGATTCAGAAGTTGGAGAACTCTTGGAAATTCTTGGGGAACTATTGATGACTCTATGCAAATTACGGGCTAACTCTTCATCCGCCTTGCAATTCTGAACACGACGGTGATTATTGTACAACATCTTAACAGGAACTTGCTTCTTCATCTTATTCTTCTTCAAGTATCTTTCATTACTAGTTGCCGCCTCAGAAACTGTTGCAACCAGTTCCAAAGCACTCTTTGCAGCAGCAATTGCCTTTGCTGCTATTGCAGCTTTCTCGTCAGCCACAACCCTTGCAGCTTTTGCCACCTTAGCTGTGGCAACAACCGCTAATCTTGACGACTCCACAATCTCATCATGTGAAAAATTAGGGTTACTCAAATGAGATCTCATCAATCTACTAAGATGGGAGTTTAATTCAGTCGAGTTACTAGAAGTCGGCAGCTGGTGGGAGTTGACATCGGAATTCTGTTTCTTCAGTCCGGCAAGAAGCCGTTTTCGAGGAGGCAAAAGGACATCGGAATCCAAGTGGTTAATATCACACAAATTAGCTTCCATCGTTCTCTACATCTGTGCACCAATTTGATCCACTTTGCTCACTAAAAACCAAAAATTCACAGCGTTAGTATGAGAATCTTAACCCTACCAACCAATAAATCTGAAATCGCAATGAATTTAAGAAACCCATTTGGCCATTTCAGATTCACGTACTTCACCCAACAACCATCAATTTTTTCAATCTAGCCAAACTGAAATTCAAATTAACTCGTTGAAATCCAATCCAAAACAGAGCATAAATAAACACGACATAACGTTTAAATTCGCGTGCAAAGCTGTGTACTCGTGTCCACTGATGTGATTCAATTAGATTACACTCACCAAATAGAACAAGAGGAAAATAACCAAAATCCACAGATTTAGTATGAATTCTTAACTACCAACCAACAAATCTGAATTCGTGGTGAATTCCAAAACCTAAGTCAGATTTTTCATACTTCATACCAAAACCAACAACAATTCAATCACCTCCTCATTCCAATTCAAAATTCAGAGCTTTACTTCGATATTCGTAACTATACCCACCAACAAATCTGAAATTCATCATTATTATTCAAAACCCATTTCTGATGTCGTATACTTCACCCAAAACCAACAGCAATTCAATCAAATTCCCAAATCAGATTCAAATTAACTTGCTGCAATCCAATACCGAAGCATAACATGTTCAGACATAACCTAACTCAAACGTGCTCATGCAAAGCTGCTAAATTCCTAACCTTATAACATCCAAAACAAGGAATTCTACAACAGCAAACCATAATCTACAAAGTAAGTACCTTGATTCAATAGAATTAATACGATTCTAAATTGGGTTCCTTTTAAAAATTCAAATCTAGATATTCGGATGAGAAAGAAACCCATCAAGAGTGGAGGTAATGAGGGGAAGTGCAATACCTGATCTTGTCATCTGGGTTTGGTTTGGAGAGAGAGGAGGAGAGAGAGTACGGCGAGTTGAAATTAGGGTTTCAAAGAGAGAAGAGAAGAGAAGAGAAGAGAAGAGAGAGAGAGAGAGAGGTGGGAGAAAATGGTGAGTTAAATTTCAGCTTGAGATGAAAATGTGAAGATCATTTTGTTATGTTATGACAGAAAGGATTTCGATTGGTTCTAGTTCTAGAAACCCAAAACGCAAATCTCGTAAAAAATGCGAACTTGATTTTATTGATAGTTTGACCTCAATCTTCTTCTAATTCACGTTCATGCCATTTGGGGTGGCCAAATGCCCAAATCCTCTCATC
Source organism: Rhododendron vialii (assembly GCF_030253575.1). Classification (NCBI taxonomy): domain Eukaryota; kingdom Viridiplantae; phylum Streptophyta; class Magnoliopsida; order Ericales; family Ericaceae; genus Rhododendron; species Rhododendron vialii. Next base: position 37,240,972 of record NC_080566.1, read on the forward strand.
CACAAAATGGAAGAGAACAAGAAAAAAGGAATAAAAACTATTTTTTGTTTTTTTTGTTACGATTCAAAAAAAGAAAAGAAAAGAGGAATAAAGTAATTTGATTTAACATATGGCCCTTCGTCATATAATGCGCATGTGTGACCGCAAGCGGAAGCGGGAGCGTCAACGTGAAAGTATCCGTCCGAAAAATTCCCAAAACTTCTGAAATTCACGAGTAGGAATGATGCGGAAGCATAGAACAAGAATGAAGATCCAGATCAAAGAGTCCTATAAAAATGATGTAACTTAGAGATGTTTGAAGGAAATGATTTTGTCATTCTCTTTTTTATAAACGTCACTTCCTTGCAAGTGTATTTTGGGTTGGTACCAAAAATACACTTGCAGGGAAATGACGTTAACAAAAAATGGAGTAACAAAATTAGTAGCCATGTTTGAATTGTGTTTTTTGCAAATTTGACAGGGAAAAAAAAAGAAGGAAAAAGTGTTTTTTGGTAAGTAGTCGTATTTAGTAATTCAAATGAAACTGACATGGCAGTGCTTAACATAAAAATTATTGCTCGATAAACGAGGATGGAAAAAGCATTATGCCCACTTGTACCTAGGTGGTGCTGTGGTGACGGCCTGTCTTCCCGGACAGTAGCTATGACTCAAACCGGACATTCCACAGCGGGTAAGGAGCCCCTATGGTCACGCCCAAAGGGGGTTGCTACGCTGGTTGCCCCCTCCCACCCTTTTTTCTGATAAAAAAAAAAAAAAAAAACGAGGATGGAAAAAAAAAAAAAAGGATCTTTGTGCTTATTATTATTATTTTTTATCATTATCTTTGTGCTTATTTATTGTGCATGAATTTTTGTTATAATGAATATCTTAAGAATTACATAACATTTAACTTTTGAGAAAATCTAACACTACTGATTAATATAATTTGCAAGGAATGATCCGTTAATCACAATAACATATATTATGGGTTTTAAACTCAAAACCTCGATAGCTAAAATTGTTGTTGGATAATGACTTTTGCAATCCACTTTCTTACAAATTCATTCTAAGACTTTTTTGGGTAACTATTCATTCTAAAATTGATCATTTAGTAGTTAAATTTACACACAATACTGGTACTACAAGGCAAATTTTGGAGTATATTTATAAAAAATTAGAGTGCAAAAACCAAATTTCAATATTTTATTGTTCACTTAATTCCATAAGATTGCATGAGCATTGACAATATCAATTTTGATATAGGAAACTACTTATAACAAAACTATTGTATCTACCATCTGATAGTTGAATTGACACACACACACACACACACATATATATATATAAGCGGATTTTCAGTGCATATAACTTACTAATTATGTTGTGAGAGAGCTTTTTGCTTCAATGGTTAATAGTAGTATTGAGAGAGATCTAATTATACCTTTATATTGTACATGTGTAACAAATAAAGTGATCTGAAGATGTAATTTAATTTGCAAAATTGGTGGGAGAATAGATCCCAACTTGGATAGAATAGGGCGGGGGCAACTTCGTAATTGCACATGCTAACTACCAGCACCAAACCTAATTCATAGGACATAGATTATTAGATTCCCTTGATAATACCTACTAATTCACTATGTTTGCACTCGAGAAGTACTACTAATATTCTTCACTGCTAAGAGCAAATTCAACCGTTGGTACTAAAATAGCATTGTTAAAGTCACTAAGATGGGATATATTCACTTTTTTTACAGTTGTGCTACAGGTACAGCAACCCATGTACAACAGACGCGCATGGATCTATTTTGCGTCCATCTCGGGTTCTACAAAGATGATCGGAGCCGCTCATTTTGTTCTTAATATATTTTTTAGGGTCCCTGTGAAAAATCATCTCAATCCAATACGGGTAAGGGTATTTACGAATTATCCAACTTTGGTTCAGAAATTCAGGCCAAATTCTAAAGCAAATTTGTATGATTCGTCAACGCCCTTACTGGTATCCGATTGAGATGATTTTTAACAGGAACTCGAAACAATATATTTCAACAAAATGAGCGGCTCCGATAATCTTTGTAAGACCCAAGACGGACGCAAAATAGATTTGTGCGCGGCTGCTATACGAGGTCTGCTGTACCCCTAGCATTTCTACTTTTTTTAAGATCAGTTAAAAAGTCAATTTTTGACGTGTTACAATGTAAAAAAAAAAAAAAATTAACGATATTTTTTTGGGTACTTCAAAATTTATAAAAACAAAAACAAAAAAACACTAACGATGGGATTCTCAAATTTTAGATTATCAAATTGAACTCATATTAATTTCGATGCACATTTAATGACTTTAATGGAGTGGGATAATGAAAATGAGTCCACTTAGATTTTACTAAATGGCTATTGGCCGGAATGATCCAACCGAGTTCATTTCTCCAATCAACGGCTCAAATTTGTATGCGCTCATATTTAATCCGAGCTGTCCATCCCGAAATGAATAGTTAGATCGACCGTTCTACACAACTTTGCAAGGATGCCGCTCTGCAGCATCCCCTCCAAGCTTGAGAAAGAAAAAATGAATTCTTTTTGGGAAGTAATTTTGTCACTCCTATTTTTGTTAATGTCAATTCCTTTTGTATATTTATTGAATAATTTATTTTCTGAGGGAACGAAGGTGACGTTAAAAAAATGAATGACATTGACAAAATCAATTATTTTATTTTATTTTATTTTTATGAGGAAGAAAATATGAATTCACTCTCCGCAGTCCACTCAGAATCCACGTGTTTACTTTCAACTTACCTTTTCTGGAGTACTTGTTACGAGTGACGTAGTGGCGTAATTACTCCGTCGCCAATCGGTGCTCCCTCCGGTTATTCGAAAAAGTTACCGGGCGTCAATAGAACAGTACTGGCGCAACGTAGCACAGTCCCGGCGCACGACTATCATCCAACCGCCTCTTCTTCAGGACTCTGTTCGATTACGAATATCGATCAAAACCCTAACCCTAGGCGTCTCATAATCGTCTCCAGGTTAGCAAACCCACTTCGATTCCTCCTATTTAACGATAAAATGAAAGGCATGCATACTTTCTATATATGTTAGCATACGCATTTATCAACTCTGTGTTCAATTTCGGATGGAAATCAAAACCCTAGACGAGGTGTTAGGAACCCACTTCAAGATGGAGGGGTTTCATGAGGAAAAAAAAAAGGAAATGCTTATGGTTTCTTGTGAAATCACTAATTTGGATTGAGCATTTTGGTGAGGAATGGAGAGAAAAGTACAGAAATGAAATTTTATGATTGGTCCTTCCCCTTTCTCGCCAAGTCTCAGAAAAATGGTGAGATTTGGTGAGGAAAAAGGCTCCCCTTTCTTATCTCATTCTTTCGCACCATCGAAAGGGGAATAGGGATATGCTTATTTATGATAATATATCTGTCAAAGGAAATGCATAGGATTTTGTCATTGAAATGGAAGTACGGGATTTTCAACTTTCCAGTTGTTTTTTTAACTGCAGGTTGCTTGAACTCGAATTGTTGTAGTTGAAATGATTTCTGAAATTTGAAGAATTATTGTGATTGTCGGTGCAATATGGGGGGCATTAAGCACTTGCCTGAGGCTGTTCATAGTTCCGTTCGATCGGGTATTATCTTGTTCGACTTTGCTAGAGTTGTGGAAGAGCTGATTTTCAACAGTCTTGATGCTGGTGCAACCAAGGTATAAGTTTTGCAATGCCATTGCATGCTACATATGTGGTTCATAAATGTTTGTACAGCGCATGTATGTATCAATACATATATAGATGTGCATGCCATTGTATGTAAATCTTGAATTAGGTATACAGCTTGAGTCCATGTCTCGAATATCAGTTGTGTTATCTGGGTATTCTACTTAGAATGATAGGATTTCGGGGGTGGTGAGAGTGATTAATGATGTCAAAGTGCTCATAGACTAGGCAATAATGTATTCAGTATATAGTTATGATTCTTGTGAACACCCACTTGATGCAGAGTCTTTCGACAAAATAAAGCCGGTATAAACAAATCGAATGTAGGATTAACTGTTCCTGATCTTTTACTTTTTGTACCCGTTTTATACTAGTCTTGTTTCCCTTCAATAAATGTTGGGGTTTTCAATTCTCCTTTTTTAAAACCTTTCACCCAAATTTCCCTTCGATGGGCTTGGTCTGTTTATTGTTATCAACTTATCATTTGGTCAATAATGTACACACAATCATGAAGTTGGTGCCTAATAATTGGAACTAGATGGTTGCTAAACACTTACCATGCAAGGTTTTTTACTTCTATGATCTATGCATCCACTCAAATATTTGTTACATCTTTCTTACAGATATTTGTCTTTCAGATATCTGTTGCAGTCGGTGTTGGAACATGCTATGTTAAAGTAGTGGACAATGGTCAGTAATGCCCCTCTCCTTCCTGTCTAGTACTGGGTTTTTGTTTGTTTGTTCAATCTTTCATCTGCATATGGGCAGGTGTTGGTATTACTCGCGATGGATTGGTGTTGTTGGGAGAAAGATATGGTAACTTTCTATGCTTTTTAATGATTTGTTGTAATGCGAATTATATTGTGGCAGCTAACATTGGTTTGTGATGGTTTGGTTGGAGATAGAGGGGGTTATAGAATAAGAGACCACCCCTTTTTTTATTAGTTTAAGCAACATTGGACTTCCTTTTCAATTAACTGAGTGAGAACTCACAGTAACTGGACTTGAAACTTGTACAAGAAGGGAGTGATTCCAATGCAAGTGGGCAACTTTGCATCTCTTTTCTTATGTACTCATACCTACGTGAAATTTTGACCATGGGTACTTCGAGTAGTTATTTTGACCGTCACAGCTATAAACTACGGTCTTCTTTTGCACGGAAAGCATGTTGCCAGAGTATATGTGGAATGCGTTTTTTCAAAGGGAAAAAGAATTCTTGCCTCTTTTAAAGAGCTGGTGAATCCTATCGGTGGTATAATTCCACCAGGAATAGGATAAAAGCAAATTCTGAGACCAAGAATTATAGGCTCTATTTTTTACCCTTGAAGGTGATAATGACTGCAAGGTTAATTTTCTAGATTTCCAGATGTTGGTGCTTACTGCTTAGTTACTTCCAACTGAGAAAAGTGAATATAGCTGCCTGGTACTGGCATCATAATTTTCTTGCTGGGATGACTAATTTTATGAAATGGTACTGGAACTAGGTTTTATAGTGAATGTTTGATTTTCTTTATTCGCTATGTTATTGTGATTCTTATGTTTACTTTGCAATCAGCAACGTCCAAGTTTGATCAGCTGACTGAAACCAATGCTGTTACCAGAAGCTTTGGCTTTCGCGGAGAAGCACTAAGCTCCATTTCTGATGTTTCATTGTTAGAAGTCATTACAAAAGCTCATGGGAGGCCAAATGGATATCGCAAGGTCGTGAAGGTACAGATAGTACTTTAGGGTTATTAGCTCTTTTCGAGTTATCCTATTGGATTGCCGTTGGGAGCTGGAATGTACGAGGTCAGATGAAATCTGGAGATCTACGAAGGAATACCAATGGGGGGAAGGCAACTCACTGGGTGTCTAACTCCTTATGATTTTTTTTTTTTTTTTTTGCGTGTGTGTGCTGAATTTAGGTCTCTATTATTAATTTTTGGTATCCTTACCTTATACTTCTTGTTGAATTTCCATCATTCTTGTCAGGGATGCAAGTGCTTGTATCTTGAGATTGATGACGGTAGGCAAGATGTAGGCACCACAGGTACAAGGTTCATTACATTGCTTGTTCTGGTACTTTAAGTTTTAAAAAGTGGTCAATTAATAGTCTTCCGTCCGTGCAGTCATTGTTCGGGATTTATTTTACAATCAACCAGTTCGGAGGAGGCATATTAAATCGAGGTTTCTGTTATTTAGCATATAATATGGTTGCTTTTAGTTCTCTCTCAGAGATTGTTCCCACTACCTTAATTGAGACGATTTCTCTCATGGCTAATCATTTTCACTGACTTAAAGTGTTTGTGATTTCATAATTAAACTGGACCCAGCACAAAGAAAGTCTTGCAATCAGTCAAGAACTGCGCTCTTAGAATTGCCCTCATTCATCCGAAAGTTCTCTTCAAAGTTGTTGATACTGAGAGGTATGCCTTCGCTATAGTTATGGCACTTATAGGGTTATTTATGTGTTTTTTTCACATCGTCATTTGTATGCAGTGATGATGTGTTGTTCTCCACGGCCCCATCCTCGTCTACTTTGTCACTATTGACGAGTGGTTTTGGTATTGAGCTTTCCAGTTCTCTCCATGAACTGAGTGTCTCTGATGGTGTATTAAAGCTTCTTGGATACATGTCGACTCCTTGTGATACTTCATCTGCTAAGGTATAATGAAACATGGATCATATTGACCGTATAATTAACTGTTTTAATAGGTTTTACTTGGTAATATCTATATATGCTAATTAAGGGTGTTTTTCCATTGCAGGTCTTTCAATATGTCTGTATCCATTAAGTTGCAAATTTGATTTTGTTAAAAGTATATTGAACAAGATCAATAGTCATGTGAGAGTACTAAGTACTTTCTTCCTTTGTTTGTCTTGACGTCCACTTATTCAGATATCAACTCTCGGTATATATGCAAAGGCCCAATACATAAACTGCTAAATCAGTTGGCTACAAGGTTCAACTATTTGGATCAGCAGCAGGACAAAATTGGGACCCATAATGCGAAGCGAAGTAGGTCTCAAACTTCCGCAACCTATATTTTGAACTTGATTTGCCCAAGATCTTGGTACGATATTACTTTTGAGCCATCAAATACGTCTGTTGAATTCAAGGTAACATTCCTTCTTGTTAAGCCATGACAGTTTTGTTATTTGATTGGACATGTTCGACCATGAAATTTCATATGAATTATTCACTAATTGATTGTGAGCTTTTCTGGCTAGACTTATAAGAATTATTCAAGATTTATAAGAATTCATATTGTTGAACAACACATGTCTATGGGGCAGGATTACTCGACATGATGTTACTATAAGAAGCATATCGGCAGGCCCTTCTTCCTGTTATCAATGGATTATTTAGAATAGAAAATTAGTCTTAGGTCCATTATGTGAACTTCATAAGCCCACAAGTCCACCTATAATTTTGTAAGGTCTCGAGTCCACTTTAGGGTACCCTAGGGTTTAGGCACTTTCATAAGATTTATGTCTATAGTGGACCTATCACTAAATCTTCAATCAGTTAATTGGTTCAGTTTCATGGCCTTTTTCACCCCGTTTTTCTTGGCCATGAAGCTTTACATTTATCAATCTGAAAATTCTCCCTTCAAAAAAATATCTGAAAATTCTGTCTTGAGGAATGAGATACTAATGAGATATATTAAGCTAGGAAAAGACTAAAGGAGCCTCCCTGCGAGAGGGTGGTGTTAAGTACATGTGAGGTGAATGCTTGTCATGGAAAGTAAAGTAATTTCAAAATCTCATTTTGAGCAATTTAAGTAGAGATTTATTTTGTAAGAATTACCTTTTCCATGTATTATTGGATTTTCATTGAACCTAGAAACCAACAGTAGGTGTCCTCCCGTTACATGGCCAGGTGTTGGGGGAATTCTTGGTTCTTTCACATGGGTAAGTGAAATTGTATGCCGAAGCTGGTTATTATTAATTTAATTCAGGATGTTTTCACTTTTCTTGATCTTCTTGTTGGTTTTTTAAGAATTTGAATCTATATTGTGTTCTTTCCACATGCAGTTGTTTGGCATTTGGTAGTCATATTTGTCGTGTAGAACTTTTGTCAATTACAGGTCAAGACTAAAAGCTCTTACTCTGTACTCACAGTGGATTAATACTGTAGTTATATGGGAAGAAAGAACCTCAGAACCCTACATTACATCTCTCTAAAAAATCATGCCAAGTTATTCTTTGTTAAAATGTGCTGCTTTTTTTTTCAAAGGAAAAAAATGTGCTTCGATCTTAGTAATACGTTAATCTGCTTGGTTACCACTCTATTATGATGTAGTAGAACTTTTATCTTTTCTTGGATCCTACGTAATTTTGTCCCTTCATGATTTCAGGATTGGTTTCCACTAATTGGTTTTATTGAAAAGAGCGTGACACGCTTTTGGAGTGAAAAGTTATCTTACGGTAAAAGGATAAACTCATTAATAGTATTAAGCAGATTGTTATCATTTTTTTGCTTAATTCATTTCTTAAAATTTTCTTCACCCAATATGCTTCTAGGATACTCTCTCGGTCACGTTTCAGAAGAGGATAATGTGCGGAGAGACACTGACAAGACATTATCACTAGAAGAAGGTATGACAGATTAGTAAATGTCGTAATTCAAATATTGTAGTAAATAGAAATATACAATGTGCACTTTTTTGGACGGTTAAATTCCTCAAACTGGTAGGGAGGAGAGAGCATGACACATTTGCAGGATACCAGAATCTTATCAGTTATGAGCGATGCTTATGAACTTAAAAGGAAACTGGGAGAATTTTTTTTGCGTTCTTCCTTCAACTGTATCTAAAGACTTATTTCTTTGCCATAATTTGCCAGATTTGCCTATGAAATATGAAATTCCAAAAAGGAGGCGGGAGATGCAACCTGAAGAGAGTGACATAATGTACTATCCGAAAGGCAATAGATTTACTCATTGTAATGCTTCAGAATTTGAAGAACAACAGACTGGGTTAGGATTTGATTGTGAAGTTGACTTCTCATTCCAGTCATGTGATGGATCGCAGGCACCTGATACTAATGTCTTTTCTACCAAAGACCATTTCATGCAGAATGAAATATTTGCCGCAGAAAAATCAAAAGACAATACAGACTTCATTTTAGATTATAGTTTGGAGAATGGGCATCTCAATATGGCTGGCGACAAGAGCAATGGTTATACAGGGAGTGCATTATCTTTCGATTCTTCCGAAATTTGCAATGAGGTGGACAATTTCAGCAACTATTTTACAAAACCCTTTTTGCGGCATTGCTCCACTTGGAAAACCCCTGATAGAGAATCGTTGGTTAGTTCTGAAGGATTTGACTTTCAGATGGATGGCTTTAGGACCAAACGAAAGCGGCTTGAACGTAACCTGGTTGATGTTGGAGAAATGGATGACATTGACCAGAGGTTTGCCTTTGGTCAAAGGAATCAATGGCTTGATGAGGTTGCAGATGTTAGTCATTTTGGCTCTTCCGATCGTCCTTTTGATTCTGAACATTCTCCTGTTATGTCAGATTCATCTTTTCTGACCAAATCGCTTGGTGTAGAGAAATTCTTTGGTGAGAATGCTCTTGAAAGTTGCGTTAAATATGATATTGGCTCTAGATACGACACTCTGGAAGACTGGGAAATTAGGGACCATAGTTTCCGTTTCAATGATACTATTCAAAATAGCTCAACCCATGGAAACTGCTCCCCATCAAGGTGGACAAACATGTGCTCAGATTCCAAAAGTTGTGAAAGTTTCTCAGGAGACAGTCTTGGAATTTGCCAACAACACAAACCATATGATGCTGTTTATCCTGAAGATTTGGATGTGTTAAGTGATGACAGAGAGTGGTTATGTTTAGACTCACATGGTAAACATAATGGTAACTTGCATGCGACGTCACGCCGCTTTTCTTCAGCAATTAACAGGGACAAGGTTGAAAACCAAAAAGATCAGCTGACATATCATGAGAAAGAGTATGTTTGTAAGAAAAGGCCAAGAAGAAGCCATTCAGCTCCGCCATTCTACAGAGACAAGAAAAAATTCATTGCTTTGAATGATCATTTGGTCATGTCAGATGGGAAAACAAAAATCCACCCCGCCAGTGATGACGTCCCTACTTCAGAAGGTTTTTTTCTTGTACCAACAGTTTGTGCGATTTATTTGCTTTACAAGTGTGCCAGAACAACTGAGATATGTGTGTGTTTTGCAGAAACTACTGAGTTGATGTATTCACAGAGATCAGCCGGTGTATGTAAACTACACTCTGAGCCAAGTTCTGTGGAGGACCAATTGATCTATACCCGGTATCACGATCTTTGCGTTTCCATGTTAACCCTAAATTGATAGCTCAAATCTGCATTTCTAACTTCACTGAGTGCTTGCTTCCAGACCAGAGAAGAAAGCGGTGGACATGAGTGACTTTCAAGATTTTACAATGGAAAAGAAGTCAGAGGACCACATTGACAGTATGAATTCAGGTGAAGGTAACTGCTTGTTAAGTGAGAGCATGCATTAAGTTATGCTTCTCCCTGATTTATGGGAGAGAATTATGTAGGATGCTAGCTTGGACTTTTAATTTCATAATTTCTTGTTAATTTTACATTTTCCCTTTTCTAGAGCCTGCATATTTACTAGCATTATAAATGCATTGGTGGATAACCTATGTTCTATACATGTGTATTTGTACTTCATTTTTCACCAGTTTTTCTAAATTGTTTCTCACTTTCTAGTTATCTCAGTTATCTTCCTATAAGAATGCCATATTTTTGATATTATGCTTTCTTATCCTTCAGACATTCAAGATCCTTCAGATTCTGGGATAAAATGGCGGAAGTGCTGTCCCAGCACTGCAGTTGAGTACCCTAAAAATTCACTTTAAAATTTTCCACTATGGTACTTTCTTCTAGAGAATTTGGGTTTTTCAAGTTATGTGAGTAGTGATTACAAAGTTTTTTGCAATAGCAGCATGCAGGAAAATTACGTTGTGCTCACAATGAGGATACTGTGCTTGATGTCTCTTCTGGCATCTTGCACCTAGCTGGTGATTCATTGGTTCCTGAATCCATCAATAAGAATTTTTTGGTAGACGCTCAAGTTCTTCAACAGGTGGATAAGAAATTCATTCCAGTGGTCGGTAGTGGAGTACTTGCGATTATCGACCAGGTTTGCTTCCAGCTTGTGCTTTTCATTACTAACAGATTAGGACTTCTGTGTAATCTTAATTGTAACTGGTAGTGAAATGCATGTAACATAGGGTTCTTAAAGTTGATTAAGACATCAAAATAGAGTTTCTCCAATGATAAAATTGTAACTGGGAAATCATGTCAGCATGTCACTAGATGGCTAGTAAACTCACACCACACTGATTTTCTGTTATTAATTGATTTTACTATTTTACAGCATGCTGCAGATGAAAGGATCCGCCTGGAAGAATTGCGTCAAAAGGTGAATGTTTTAGTATTGTCATTTCAATCTTTTTAATGGCATCTGTGCGGTGGCTTAGTAGACTGGTGAAAATTCTTAGGTGTTATCCGAAGGAAAGAAGACAGTCACCTATTTGGACAGTGAGCAAAAGTTGGTATGTGAATCTCATGGTATATTTTGGGTTTATATTGTGAGCTGATAGCCCTAAATTCTGGTCTAAGTTTTACATCTGTCTGGTATACTTGAATGGGTTTTTGTTGTTTTCAAACATGTCAACAGGTCCTGCCTGAAATTGAGTACCAGTTATTACACACTTATGCTGAACAGATTCAAAGCTGGGGTTGGCTCTGCAATATTCATGCTCGGGGCTCAAAGTCTTTTAAAAAGTAATATGAACACTCCTGCTCACCAATCGTTATGCAAATGATGTTAAGGTTGTGTTTGGATCTTGGATTTGTGGAGGGATTACAAGGGATTTCCCTCCACAAATCCAAGCTATGTTATCCTTTTTCTTTTCCTTCCACAAATCTAAGGTCTAAATACTACCCAAATGATAATAACTGCAATTCTGGTGGTGTTGACCAAATTGGTCTCAGATGTTTGTTAAACTGGGAACCTTTGTTTATTAGTATCATCCATTTTTCCCAAGGTTTCTGCGACCTGCACTTTTTTTCTGCATTTTCACAGGAATTTGAATCTTCTACGCAAGCAGCCAACTGTTGTCACACTTGTTGCGGTAAACCACCTCTCTCTCTCTCTCTCTCTCTCTCTCACACACACACACACACACACACACACACACACACACACACGTTCACACACATGTATGAGCTAAATCAATTTGATTCTCTTGATTCCCAATAGTGTATTGTCTATATACAGGCACACTTGCCCATGGAAGGAATTGATATTCCCACAGGAGCTATTTTTATTTCTACAGGCAGACACCACTGATCAATTTACTTTTTACATGGTTTTGGATGACAAAATAAACTCTAGCTTAGGGTTATGCTATGGACCTTCATTGTTATGCTGATACTACATTGTGATTACTGGTCTCGTTACTGAGTGTAAGAATTGTGGTGACATGTAGGTTCCATGCATACTTGGAGTCAATTTGACGGATGTAGATCTCTTAGAATTTCTTCAACAGGTAATTTGGAGTTCTTAATGTTACTTTGTCCATGGTCTGTAGTTTTTTTCCCTCCTGATTATCATTGTTGATCTGACTCCGATTATTTTTACAATCAATAGCTTGCTGAAACAGATGGATCATCCACAATACCACCATCTGTCCATCGGGTCCTTAATTTTAAAGCTTGTAGAGGTACAATCAATGTATCGTTAGAGTAATTGCTAGATATATTCATCATTTAGCTGGAGAGTGCAAATATCGCAAACAAGTTGTAGCCATGAGACTCATACTTCGTTTCTTTTCCGCTTCCACTGGAATCAAAGCTTCTGCGGGGGTGTATTTTCCTGACTTTGCTTATCGGTTTTGTTATTTAGGCGCAATCATGTTTGGGGACACGTTGCTACCTTCAGAGTGTTCCCTGATTGTTGAAGAGCTGAAGCAGACCTCATTGTGTTTCCAAGTGAGTTGATCATACCTCTGCTCATTTTTTTTTGGGTCTATACAAAAGTGTGTGTACATGTTTAAATACCCCCCCTCTCTCTCTCCCCCCGTGTGTGTGTGTGCGTACGTGTAGAGAGAGAGGGAGGGAGGGAGGGAGGGGGAGGCTTTGGGTTGAATAATACCGGAGAGTTTGTTCTGCAGTGTGCTCATGGGCGACCAACAACCGTGCCTCTTGTCAACTTGGAAGCATTGCATAAGCAGATAGCAAAGCTTGGATCATGGAGTGGTGGCTCAAATGGATCGTGGCACGGTTTACGTCAACATCAACTCAGTTTAGAACGTGCATCCCACCGTTTAAGCTCGGCTATTGGCAATGGTTGATGAGATGCCCCATGGTTTTTCCAGTCTTAGTGATGCCTGCTTGGCTGTGATTTTTCGTGTCCTTTGTATTCATTGTGAGCTTATTCTTTTAATTCATCGTGTATAGTGTATGGTAAATTCCATTTGATAGTAGAAGTATTAATAATACGGTTATAACAGTGCAACAACCAGTGTAGAGTGACAATTGTACGGATGAGTCATGTACTTTTGTAATGCCAGTTATATGCAGATAATAAAATTCACCCCTGTTTGTAATGCTGTTATATAAACTAACCAAGCTTGCTGTTAAAAAAAAAAAAAGTTTGAACATATTTTTGAAGCTCGTTAAGTTTTGAACCAATCTCGAACAAATTATTACTTGACTCGTTTGACTTATGATGTAGGAGTATAAAAAATTCAATCTCCTCTAGATCGGTTCGTGGTCAACTCGATTAAAGCTCTTTTGAGATTGGTACATCTCATCAACAAACCAAGCTCGAATATATTTTTGAAGCTTGTTAAGTTTCAAACCAAATTTGAATAATTATATGCTCTGCTCGTTTATCAAATGCAGGAACGGACACCGGAAAATATTGGTTGGAACTTGGAACGGCTAGTCTATTGTTTGCCTCCTCTCTCGCTCTTCATTTCCGTGTAAGAGATATACCGATAACAGCAATGGCCTACGGTTTCTTCGCATGGTGGGAAAAGAAGAGAAAGGAGAAGTTTTTCCACTTATTTGAATAACTCATAGTGAGAGGGGGGGGGGGGGGGGGTGCGGGGGGGGGGGAGGGGGGGGGGGGGGTGTGGGTTGGCGGGGGAAAGGATTTAAATTGATCCATTTGGTTTCTCCCTGAAACTCTTCACTTTTGATGAGATTTGGTGAGAAACCAGACTCCTTTCTTTTCTCTCTTTCTCACGATGCAAAGAGCCTACTAGGGAGAATAGAAGGCAGAATTTGGCAAATCAGCTTATACGTCAAACCACAGACTTGGCAATAAGCTTATAAGTCCGACACAAAAATGCTTAATTTTTCTCCTCGAACAAATTTGAAAATCTAGCTGAAGAAGGTTATTTATATTTCTTATCTTGGGTTTCCTGGCTACTTTTGCAACAACAAAAGAATAACAGCTTGAAGCTGTGAATAAAACGGGGCGTAAGTCGTAAGTGGAATAGGCAGAAGCAGGCACGGCTTTACCAATGCACATGGTGAAGTACAATGCTAAATACAAACTTCTCCTGCAGGCAGCGATGGCAAACTCTGGGGTGAGCCTGAGAGCGATAGCTGAAAGCTCCAGACAGGGAAAATCAACTTCAGGAGCTTCCAATTGTGTCGCACTCAACAATTCAGAATGATAGAATGAAAGAAGAGCTGATCTCCTAAATGAGTGAATTTACAGTTCCTCGCCAATGATCTTGTAAAGCATTCAATTAGGAATACATCAGCAAAATCATTTTCTTGATTTTCCCTCTATCCTACCTACATACAACGAAATTTTGGAACAGTTTAACCATGTACAACAGTATCAGGTATCCAGAATGGCTCAACCCGGTTGGTCAAGAGTCTCTGGGCTGTCCGTAGCGGCGCACAAAGCCTTCCAGATTGGGATTAACATTTTGACTGGTGGTCGTAGTTCCTGGAAAATGGATCAAGTGTTTATGACTCAGTACGGGGAGGAAGGGTGGGAGAAAGTAGAAAAGAACCACACACACTAAGGCTCCGTTTGTTTGGATGTAAAATGTTTTACAGTGTAAAATATTTTTTCAGAAAACAAAACTTTAAACTTTTATTTTCAATTGTAAAGTCCATGACAAGGTCGTATCTGGTGTTTGCAATAAAGTTCATCGTGAATCACTAAGCTAGAATCAACACCACAAAACAACATAGGATTTAGGTATGAGACAACATCATATTCTTACCTTGAAAACTAACACAAGTTCTTCTTCCTCACGCACAATCAGAGACAAGCTCCAGTAACAAGTGACTGGGGTCACACATTCACTTAGGACAGGTTTCAAGATCTTGTCAATGGGAATGAAGCGGTGGATTGTTCTCCCTCTATATGAAAGGAAAAAAAAGGAGATAATCTTACTAGTTGAGCACGTGGTTAGAATAAGCAAAACAAAACAAAACCCTATACCAACAGAGTAAGCAATGATCCTATCTTTATGAGTCGAAGAACCACATAGCAACGGATCCAAGCATACAGTGATCCACAGTTGTCTCGCCGGACAAAGATGGTTGGTCCAGGGAAGAAGGGAGGGAGAGATATAGCTGCTAAATATTACTTGGAGATATAGATCCAGTGCAAATATACGGCGTACTTTATTAACCAATACTTCTTCAACTATTGCAGAAACAAAGTAACGACCAAAAACATCTTTAAGAAGGGGTATGGGCATTTATCGTCTTGTATGCATTGTGATCCAAGAAATGAGCAATGAGCAACGGTATCCAATATGAACACTAGTATTGATGAACCAAAATTTTCCTTTTCAGAACGACACCTAACAATTAGCCGAATAGAATAGTAAGATCCACAGTCGATAATTGGAAAATATTAATGTTACCTTCGGTAATGAGTTTCAAGTTGGACCCCAAAAGCTGGCATAATTATGACGGACTCTGAAACATACAAACACAGACATAGGAAAATGTGAAACATGCTTCCCAAAATGAATGACATATCTAACTATTCTTCTGGGAAAGAGATAAGAAAAGGCAGAAGACTCAAGACAAGGGTCTCAAGATATAACTGCAATCTTACCTCATCAATTACCAAACTATCAACTACAATAGCGAAGATTCAGTTTAGCATTATTCTTTTAAAAATGTTAGGATTCTGGCTTTTCAAAATTACGTCCGTTAACAAAAAGTGTTGTATTCCAATCAAGGGGCTTACACTCCAGATAGAACTTGGTCATAAGTCTACTGTGTTTGTGGCATATAGTCATTCGTATAGAAGAAAAAAGATAGCGGTTCGTTATATTCATAATATTTTCAAAGACGGAAGCAACTCAGAAAAAATTGGGCAGTCCAACAATTCAAAGTTGTGCGGAAACTATGCAATTCAATCTAATTTTATCTAAAAAAAGTCAACTTCATATTTCAGGCTCTTGCAAAAGGGGTGTGAGTTCAATTTCTTATGCAATAGTCACTAATTGCACAAATGCACTTCCACAGACTTCAGAAGTTTAAAGCAAATTAAGAGACTTTCGCAAGTACCAAATTTGGTACACACAAGTGGGATTCCATTGATCGGTCAATAGTTTGAAAGCTTTCCAATACTTGATAATTAAGGAACTCAGAATGCATGAAACAAGAGAAAGCACCAGAATTGACAATAATTGCATTGAGAAGATGTAAAGTTGGAAGGCATCACATAAGCCGAAAATAGTGAAAGCGTGTTGAAATAACTTATCTGACTGAGATCTGAATCACAAATCTAGATAGTCCAATAATGTTATACGAACCAAAACTTTTTACAGGAAAGAAGAAAACAATGACAAAAAACGTTAACGCATGACAAACAATATATGATAATAGAAATACAAAAGAAAAGGTCCTCTGGTCATGCATACCTCCAACAAAGACAAAATGATGTCTAACCATCCAAATTAGTTCGACTATGGATAAACACAAACTAATACATTAACTCCCAGACAAATATCCGCGGGACTCTAGGATATGAAAAGTACTGTTTACCAGTTTCTCACCTTTCTCCACTGGCTTCCGAAGAAAAACAACGACAAGGGTTGCACTTAGAAGTAAGCTCCAAAGAAGCATGTTACTTGATTCACCCTGCTGTTTGTTGGATCATACCCCTATGTCAGTAACAACGGATATGACTACCGTCCCATAACAATGTAACCTGTTATGCACGCCTCAAATTCAACAATAACATTTTTTCTATACAAAATAAACCAAGCATCTGAATTTGCACAAATAAATTTTTTATAAAGCCACCACAGGTCTTTATGGGAACTAATGTTCTTTCTCTTCCATGGTTTATGTGTGATGTCTATGTTCTTGATATCATTAATTCAGACAACCTTTCTTCTTTCTTCTGTTCTATTTCCCCAATATAGTTACATCAATTAGTAAACACACATAGGGCTGTTAACGAGCCGCTTCAAGCTGAGTAGTGGGTTGTCAACATGGGCGGATCCAATGAAAGGCCAAGGGGGTCAGGTTTCCCTTGGATTCCTATGAGCATGTATAATCTTCCATTTAACTCCGAAAAAATACACTAGTGCTCAATGTTCTAAAAGTCGCTAGGCGCTAGTCGGGTGGCTGGCCACCTTCGAGCGATTAATCGGATTAATCAGTGCATATTTATTAGTAATCGGTGATTAGTCGTTAGTCAGACCTAATCGGATAGGCCCAGCCAGCGATAAATCGCCGATTAATTCCTTGTTTTAGGACAAGGCTAGTGCTCTTGTTAGTTCAATCTATCACCTCTCATAAGCCTCACAAAGTAATAAAATTAATTTGCTCCATCATGTTTCTTTCAAAAATCACTTTTCCTCTTATCTTTATTGGATTATAGGACAAATATTTTAACTTCTTACATGATTCTGTAGTTAGGCTACAGTTCGCCCGATTTTCATGTCGAATAACAACTTATCTTCAAAGTATACGAAACAGGACCAAAAACAACAGTGGATTTGATTGGGAAGAAAAAATTTCGAGATCATAATCAATAAATACAAGTACCGAATTTATGGATCCGGCAGTGGCTATCAAGCAAAGTTCGAAAAAAGAAATGTCCAAACTTGATTTATCAAACCACCCCAAATAAGCTTTACTCAAAATGAGTACTCAAGTACAGCTACAATACACGAACAAGAAGTCCTTATTAAAAAAAAAAATTGGCAAAAAAATGCAGACTTTCACTAAACCCTAGCACAACCAAAAGTGCAAAAAATTGCAGAATCAGATGTGAAGGATTAATAAATTTAAAATAGTGAATATATTCATGTTCCTAAATGGACAAAATTTACAGTAAGAATCGTTATTTTCGTGAAGTTGGTAAATTACCTTGAGCGAAGAGAGGGAAAACGCAGTTGCAGTGAGAAGAAGGGCAGAGAGGAATGCGAGGAGAAGCTTTGAATTCGTGTTGTTGTGGAGGAGGACGTTGTGTGCGTCAATGGCTTCAAGAGGGCCCTTCGTATGATCGTCGTGTAGGTATGTGTATCGAGAATTCGCCATACAGGATTCAGCCGCCATTTTCAGGGAGAGAGAGAGAGAGAGAGAGAGAGAGAGAGAGAGAGAAGATTGGAAGTAGAAACCAGATGAGATCATGAAACCACCACACAATGCGGAGAGGTAAAATATTGACAGAGGATCCGGGTCTGTGCGCTAGTGGGGTGACGTAGTGCCAAAAGAATGTCTGATGGGGAGAATGGAGCGTAGGTCTCAGACCGAGACCACTGCCCCAACGTGAAATTGTGAAGTAGTAGTATTTTCTTGATAAACAAAAGGGTGGGAGGAGGTGATTAGGGTAGCAAGTAGCAACCCCCTAGGGTGACTTAAGGCTTTCGACCCATTGTGAAATGTATGGTTCGAATCATAACTATTGTTCGTGAGAACAAATAGTCATCACAGCACCATCCAAGTACTAGATGGTAGTGATACATTTTCTCCTTTGGCGAGATTTGAACCTGAGTTATTTCTGTGGGTGAGAACTGTCCTGCCATCTAGGCCACTTCCATCGGCGGTGAAATTACATAGTTAGAAACAAGATTTTGAATTCCGTGCCATACCGGTTGTTACAGGTATTCATCAGAGCATCAATTTCTCAGACCGAGATTAGTGCGCGCTATGGATTCACCCCAAGATCGAACAATGTTTTTGGTAGCTTTTCATTTTCTTTTGTCCTCTCGTTGGTAATTAGGCTTGTCTTGTGTTAACTCTACTGGTTGCTGTGGTGATCAATCGGGCTTTCTCATTCATGAGAATTATTTAAACCCTAGCCTCGAAAATGGGATGAATGACGATATTCTCGCGAGTTATATGCTATCGAGAAAGACATTGGTCGACTCGTCGATGTTGGTTCCATTATAATTTATAGCCTCGAATAAATATTAAGTCTATAAACGCACGCGCGCACACACATAAACACACGCACGTTCCTTCCCTTCGACATTTCGGGCGTTTCTTTGCTGCTGTTGTTAGATCTGTGATTCGACCAAAACTTTTCGGACGTTTCTCTTGCAAGTTTTGTTGGTGCGAAGGTCGTCAGATGGCATTGTATGGTGTTGGTGGGGTTGCTTGACGACCTTGTACGGCGGTGGTTGGGTAGAGGTTGGAGTTGCTTTTGTTGGACTTTTTTGATTGTTGTCATTTCTTAGTGTTGTTGTAGAATGTTTTTATTTTTGGGTTGGCTCTTCCGTTAGTTAGTGACATAGGATTAACGGACGGGTTGGGTGTGGTACGATGCCTTGTATTTTCTATCATTTTAACCTCTGATTTATAAAAAAAAATTTGCCATTTAAATAAACAAGACACATTTCTAAAACTCATCTGTATTATTGAATCCTCACCCACACGCCAGTACTTGGTATACCAGAATGCACAACAAATAGCATATAATACCCCGGTGGTGAAATCTCAGCCGTTGAAGGCCCAACTACATCTACCCTATACGCATTGGGCCCCACCATGGAGACCCCAGTCGTCCTCATCACCACCATCCGTTGATTCATGCCGAATGAGTGCGTAGTAAACGATGGTGCAACCATCCTCACTGAAACAATTCCCATTCTCAGAAACATTGACACACTAAACGTCACTGAAAATGATTGGTTGTACGCCAAAGTACCCCTGGCATTTGTAACTGTAGGACGGATTGGTCGGTACTCTGGTGCTAGGTATGGCGGTGAATAAGCTTCCAGGCTGAGGTCAGTTGGGTAATTTACCCCACTGAAGTTGTAGAACACGTGTGGGTTGCTACCCCCGACTATAATACGCCCATCAGTTATTAACACCGATGTGGAATGGTACATTCTGGGCCGTGTTGCTGGGCCCATGACCAAGAATCGAGTGCCCGGGCCCATTGCTTGTGGATGGTAAATCACGGGTCGGGTAACCGGATTTCTGCCAAACTCCCACCCCGCGGTACCCGACCCGGCACCGTTGATGATGATCACATCCCCAGTAGGTAGAATTACCATGTCGCCCATCACACGTGCCATGGGCATGGTCTCCATTGCCCAACTAGGATTTTCGTCCGTGACTTTTATTCGTCCGCACGTGGCAAGCGCACGGGAGAAGTTCCCGTGCGTTGCCTGTGTGAACGAGCCACTTGGGGCGCCGCCGCATACCATGATCTCGGCTTCCGCGATCCCATTGTTATTATCGACTATGGGGAGCAATACCGATGAACCCGAGCTCGGGTAGTTCCGAGGATGGCCACCGGGCATCAAAGGGAACTCTGTTACCACACGATTTTGCTTGTAATCCAGTGATATAGCTCGGGTGTTAGCAAAAACAAACAAGTTCCCATCTGGCAATAAGTGCACGAATGGGTACAAGTTGTTCTCATTCTCATCTGTAGTCTCTCCAAGAAAACCAAGCCGCTGAGTGTCGGAAGGAGACGATGAGGTTGAGCTTCTAGGGTAGAACTCATAGCTAAACTGTCTCCTTCCTCCAACGATAATAATCCGGCCATCCGGTAGTATTTGGTCTGTTGAGTACCATCTGCGCTGCGATAAATAACCATGGAATTCGATCCAATCACAAGAATTGTCGGTGCATGGGGCTAGAACGCGCACGACACGATCACCATCATTGTACCCACCGGTTTGGACTAAGGTTCCGTCGGCTCGGACGGAGCCAGAGGAGCACCAGGTGTCGGTTTGTACCATGAGCGGCCGGAAAGTGTTTGAGTCGATATCGTACAAGACGGAATGAGCAGTGCAATCATTTTTCAGGACGGTATCATTCATATCGTGGCGGCACAAACCAGAGGGGAGAGAGATGTTGGAGGGACCGTAATCGGTGCGGTCAAACATGACGACCTTGTTGTTGCGCAGGAGTTGCATGTGCATAGCGGAGATGCCGATGCTTGCTTGCAACAGTTGCCATTCGCCTTGGCCGCTGAAGGGTGACAAAGAAGTCCCGTCGGTTCTTTGAGACACTACTACCCGAGAGATCAGAGGGAGGACGACAGCAAGTAAGAGTAATATTGCGGGTAGAAAGCAAGCGACCATTTTAGTGAGCATTATGGGGAGGAATGGAGTTTTGGAGAAAACAAAGGTTTGGGGTATTGTTGTTGTCTTCTTGGTGTGGGGGAGTAGTTAGGGTTGATGGAAATGGGTTTTTGCATCTAAGTGAATGTTCAATGTATTTACTTATATTTTGTACTAATTAATATAACTCAGTATGAGGTTTCTGTGCAAGGTTTGAGTATTTAGAGCACAAAAAAGGTTATGAACATAAATTAGAGGGTCATGCCCTTTTTGCTGGCAGAAAGTATAGGGAAGTGAAGACTGGATTTCGTCTAAATTGTCTTGAAATTCATGCAAAAACCATGTTGGCACCCTGACAAAAAAAATGTTCCCCTTTTTTTTTTTTTCCTTTTTGTTTAGCAGCAAGTACCCCTACAAACCAGGTCAACCCTTGAACGTTAAACCTAATACATGCTTTCACACGAGTCGCGAGGAATGATTCTATATATAGGTACCGACCAAGCATGCATCGATAGATGGGCTGCGTCAAGAGTATGCTACTGAGAACTCGTTGGTGAAAATGTCAAACTTTAAAAGAGGATAATATCCTAATATTTCTTATAAATTGAGAAATATAATCGATCGTCACAATTTTGTAATCCTATATCAAGCTCTAATCCATCGATCAAATGAGCTGTGTGTATCAAATCTGAACACTAGGGAGAAGATATTCAATGCTCCTAGGGCAAGGTTGAACACGAATCTGAATCACATATTGGTGTGGGATGTGTAGACCCCACACCAATGTGTGATCCAGATTCGTGCTCAATCTTGTCCCAGGGCTGTTGAATATATTCTCGAACACCAGGATGCAATCAAGCTCTCCATATTCCATCACTTCATATATATACCTCTCCAAATTAATCAGATACAAACGCAATTTGAACCGTTTATCTTGTAAAACTCATCAATAAAATAGGCCTACAAACAACCCATTTTAATACGATATTAATAGGTATGCGAAAGGTTAGGATCATGGTTGGAACCCAACTACCTAGTTGTTCACCCCTATCCCATAGCAATTTCTGCTCACAGCCATCAAAATTCTTCCCTTTGAAGAGCCTGATTAGGTTCGTGCTTTTTCAAAATTCCCCTAAGTGATCCGATTTTTTATGGGGGATATATGCGATGCATGTTTAATCCGGGCCAAAATAAAATTCAGAAACCGAAGATACGTTTACCTAACAAACGGGCCGATAGGCTATAGGGCATGGATAGATGCAGTTACAACCTCGTCCGTACAGTAATGTATGCAAAAGTCACGTGTTTTGATGCACTACACGACGCCCTGTCCAAACCATCCATCCACAAAACAAACCTCTTACCTTTACCATTCATCCATTTGGAAACCAGATAAGGATCTGAACACTTAGGTCTGAGAATAACAAAAGCATTACCAGCATTCAAAGTTCAGCCAAAGAGAGTCAGAAACACAACCTCATCAGAAAATTATCATACACAAGCCTGAAATATATCAACACTATGAAACAAATCCATTTTAACACTATCTATATAAGCAGCCTTAATGTGTTAAGGGCGTGGTCCGCCTATCTTATCAAACCGTAAGTTTTTCTCTAACTGGTATCTGAACCAGTTACTTCCGTGTAATATATTTTGCTTCCCATTCATACTTACCGAAGCAAAATCCCAATGCTTCAAAATACTATCAGCTTGTCAAGTTGTAGTCATCTTCCTGCAGGTATGGGTTGTAGTTGCCGGAGACTTCCATCTTACCAATCAAGTGGTCGATTCCTGTATCCATAAATGAACGTGCAATTAGGAAACATCCATTGGCATTTGACAGTAATTTTAGGAAAAATGTATCAATGCATATCTATGCTACATGGACTCCTGTATGGATGTCAGGTTCAGATACGGATGTTAGGTGCGGGTACTTTGTCCATTTGTCATGGTGTTTAAAAGTTGTCTTAACCTTTTCATGCATATTGTAGGAATAAGCTAGATAACTAAAATCCTTAATATATCATTTATATTGTCGAGCTTAAATGGTATTTAGAAGTTGTCTTAACCTTTTCATGCCTATTGTCGGAGTTCTATGCATAGCTCATAAGAAATCTGAAATAGAAAATATGCTAGCTAAGTTATTGTCTGACTAAGCATGTCGGACATGGATATCATATTTTTATCCTAGTGGTGTTGAGTGTCAAGCACAAGTACGTGCTACATTTTGAAGGATTCATGTAACATTGATTCGCATATCTTGCCGTGTACAGTGGATAGGGCCTAAAGGTGAAAATACTATCCAAAATGGGAATAGAAGATGATCGATTCTCCCATATTTATTCACAAGGCTGTATTTGGATCAAATTTGGGGAGGGGTTTGTGGAGGCAAAACGAAAACTAAAGAAAAAGGATCAAGTCTGGAGACTCTGGACCGTCATTCAACAACTCCTATATTAAGTAAATCTACTTAGATTGTATGTGGACGTTCATATACCCGAGGCCCATTTGGATATGTAAATAAATCTTAAACAAAATAAAAATAGGCTGCAGGGTTTTTCCAGCAAAAAGAAAGTAGATGTTGAAAAGACATATACATACTTGAATTTGATAGCATCGAATCATAGAAAGACATCTGTCCCATACTCCTAGCAGGCTTTGAACTGCCATTTGATGGATACATTGGCTCCACTTTATTCAACTGTGAATCCACAGAATGCATAGCAGAGCTAACTTCAGGGTTTTGGAAGCACAAATCCTCAGCCCTTGGAGCTGAGTTAGGCTGAGACTGAAAATCCTCCGACTTAGTCTTCTTTTCGTTAGCTGATTCAACTTCTGTTTCCGCTTCTGATTCAGCATTGTTAGTTGTGGTGACCTGCTGCTTCCGTTTTGATCTAGCACGCCTGTTTTGAAACCAATTGTAGACATTAGTCTCTGAAATTTGACCGTGTTGAGACAACTCAGAGGTTATGTCTTTGATCTTCTGCTTGCTTGGTGTCCCATTGCCTTGTTCAAACATACGCTCGAGAATTTGAAGCTGCACAGGGGTCGGGGTCCACCGTTGTCTTCCAGTAATTTTGTGTCCAACGGATGTCACAAAGGGGTCACAGTAAAGATTTCCCAACCTGGCTCCTGAGGGGACAAAAGCAAAATTTTATCATCAAAACAAAAATAGAATTGAAGTCACTTGCATACATGTCAAGTGTTAACTTTGAACTGAACTCAGCAACGGGTAGCTGATTAGAAGTAAAATATAGTTGAGAAACTTGTAAAGCATATGATGAGGCAATACGGTTTCGAGTTTGCAACATGTTTATAAAGGACTGATGCTTCTTGATCATCACCCACAAATTAGCAAAACAGATAGATTCATATACGTAAAATAACTGGAAAACTAGTGGTCCAAAAACTTAATCCTATTTGCATATGAAAATGCGCCACTCTCAGAAGAAATACACACATCATCATAGCATTCAATTTCAACAGATGATTTTTACTCTTCTATTCTGTAATTCAATCAGACAAAACTTGGAGAAAGGAGGGAAGTCTCATTTTGCCAAAAAGGTTATCATGATATGGCAACCCGTACTAGTAGTATTTTGAAATTGAGGAGTTTCCTGGTTAAAAGATTGTACAAGGGCTGTTCTTGACAACTGTGATTGCTCATTCTCCTTCGCTAGAAAAAACAAACTCAGTGAGATTTTACTAACACATAGGTGGTCTTGGCTACTATAGTATGACGCATACCATCACCCATGTAAACAAACGCGATGGGCAAGTTTTAGGGGAGTTGAATGTAAGTTACATGGTTACAAAGCATTGCCTAAGGCAGCTTAATAATCCATGCAGTTGGGTGCGGGTAAGGGAGACTCCACCCATCCATTTCAGCTGAAGTCAACAAATGGGGAATATAAAACAGATAACTCCAAATAATAATGATAAACCAAAGCGCTTATTCGCTTAAATGTCAAACAAGAAAGCAGCATATTTTTTTATAGTAAGGAAGTGAAAGAAGCACAACGGTAAGACCTTCCTCCTAAGTCCAATCTTAGGTGCTTTTTTTTTTAATCCTTCGAGAGGGAGAATAGTAGGATGAAGTAAAGGAAAGCAAAGGGGAGGGATCTACATGGGAAAGGAAGCAAGTGAAAGGAGGAGTAAAGGCAACTTTGCTGGCCTAGCTTTAAGGTAAGGTGCTTTTGACCATCAAAAACACCATTCTCCATGGAGTAGGTGAAAAAATTCTGTCTTCCTCAGCCAACTAAAAAGGAGAAGACAACTTCCTTTCTATGAGGATACCCATTGCCTTTCCTCCTTTTCACATATTTTTGATACCTGATGACAATCAAACCAAAAAAGACACCAAAGTTCAACCCATTAACTTCTCTAATAGACTAATCAAAACCTAAAGAATACATCTAAGGCGAAACAATCTGAGTAAGAGAAACAATTAATACCCCCAAGATAAGACACAAAAATACAGTTATTCAAGAGAACATCTACATAATTTGCTTGAGCAAACTAACACAAACATCTTACGAGAAATAACCATCTTTATCTAAGCAAAAAGTGTGATATAAATGTATATATCACATGGAACAACAAATTATACAAACAAAAACTCCAGTCCTAGTAATTGTTTGAAACTAACCAAACCCACAAGCAAAAACTCGAAATCTTACTAATGAAAGGGAAGATGTACGACATCTGACATAACAAATTCTTTAAACCCGTAGGGTATTTGTTGAATGGACCAACCAACCTACTCCAATTCCAATTACTTAAATGAAATAACCTCAAACTCATAATGAGCTAATTGAGAACAAAAAGTAAGTAGGTCGAAAAATGGCTGACAAACAAGATCAATGTATTATATAAAAAAAAATTGAATTTTTAAGAAGGTACTGATTTTGACACTTATCTACGCTCCCTTTATTTTTGTTTTTATGCATGTGAATTGAGAATATTTTCTTTCTATTTATTATTTTTCCATACATGAAGGCATGATGTCATAGGCTCACATGGGTAAAGATAAAAGAATGAGCGCAACTAATTAAGGCCCCATTCCGCTAAGGTTATTTATTTTAAGTATTTAGTTTTCGCTTTACGAGACAGGTCATTCTCTCAATACATCACCTTTAATTTAAAATAATTAATATTTAGTTAGTGAAAGACACCCTAAAAAGAGTGCGAAAATCGATTCCAACAAGTACTCCCCAAAGTAATGACTATCATGTTGAATTAGTGCGTAATTTATTTACTAATGGTCCGAAAGTCATGAAGTTAATAGGAATTGGAAATACGAAAACACAAACAAACAAACAAAAAAACAGAAGAATAAAAAAGGAATGAGGTGGAAATTGATTTACTGAGGCAAAGTTAGGTAATATTTCAAACTCTGACAACTCACAAGATTTATTTAAAGAATGAGAAGGCTCTACGTTCACATTCTATAAAAGGTATCAAAATTCAAAAATGAACCAAAAAATCCTAATCTTTATTAGGTAACGTTAATTCAAAAAATGTTCATTACTTAGAAAATTGAAATTGGGTTTCTCCTCCAAAACTAATTTGGTTTACTCCTTTGTCATAATTTTCAGGATTAATCATATAGTACATAATGCAGTTCAAAAAAATCAGAGTACATAATAATTCGGTATTCGGTTTGACGAGAAAAATCAGAAAAGTAGTACTCCACAAAACTGCTATAAAACAACCGAGATAGGAAAAAGTCAAAATAAGGCGATAATTTTAAAAAATTCAAGGTTTTTTTTTTTTTTTTTTTATCATTCTGCAGTCGTAATTTATTACTTTTCAAACATATCCCGTTGGACGAATATTTTAATACAAAGGTGGAAAAAACACATCAAATGCAGCCATTTTTTACTCGAATTACACTCATACATGAAGAGAGAGAGAGAGAGAGAGAGAGAGAGAGAGAGAGAGAGATGTAATTATATGCTTATATGCGCGGCCCCGATTCATGCTCAACCTTTGCCCCAGGGGCATTGAATAATTTCTCATTAATCAGGCTATACTTCGCAATTCTGTTCTCAATTCCTACAAATTCAACGAAAATCTGAAGAAAAATTCACTGGAGAACGAATAAAAACAAAAAGAAGCAGTCTTTTTATTTATTACTACTTATAGCGGAAAGCCGACGGACGAAGTAGGGGAAAGGGAGACCTGAGAGATCGGGGTGAGAGGTGAGCGATTTGTGCATTTCGACGAGCTGCTCGCAAATGGTTGCGTACGCCGCGATTTGCTTCCGCAGAACCTCCATTTGCTCGTCCGTCATCACCTTCACAAACATACCCCCATTTCCATTTCCATTTCCGTTGCTGCTGCTGTTCACACCATTCATCAATTCCTCTTGATGTTGCTGTTGTTTTTCCCAATCCATCATCATCCTTCTGCTCTATCTCTCTCTCTCTCTCTCTCTTGGGTTTGTGTTGTGCTTTGAGGAGAAGGGAAGTAAACAGGGGAGGAGTAGAGTCTGGGTCTGGGTCTGGTCTGGGTTGTAGACTCTGCTGTTGGAGAAAAGAACAAAAAAGTAAGGAGAAAGTAAAGGAAAGGAATTTTGATAAGACGCCGACAAAAGCGTGATTTATGGGTCATTAGTGGTGCTACTGCTAGTGCTGCTGGCGTATCTTACGTATCCGTGCATGTTAGCACCACCCTCGTCTCATGCGCCTTCCATCTTTTTTTTTTTTCCCCCTAAATTTATTTTAAAAATGATCTTTCTATTGTCAACCATAAGCACACAAGAAAGGAAAAAAAAAAAAAGAAGCACGTATTTCTGTATATACGAGAAATTTTTGGGTGTTGGGTGGGTAGCACGTGGTGCCCGAGCAACCCATCTAGACTGTCAAAAAATGTGTTGGATGACCCAGATTGAATCTCTTTCCTCTCACCTCACCACTCTCTCTCCAAATACGACCCGTCCAAAATCGAAATGAACGACCCGATGTGCTGCTCTTGACACCCAAAAAATTCTCTTTTAATAAATATGTCAGCCCAATATTGGGCTGATTTTAAAATTTTCTTTTAAAAAAAATGAGTACTAGGTAGTGATTTTTTCACTCCCCCTTTATAACCGTGCTCTTTGTTTTTTTTCCCTTTTACATGGAGTATTAATTTACTCCCTCTTTCCAGAAATAAAAGTCCCCCACAAAAATACTGGGAATTTTTGAATAAAAAAAAGCTTCTACACATGATTTTTTAAATTTTTTTTGCACCAAATTAAGAAACTAAATGAGATCTTTAATTTGGTGCGAAGAAACTCAAAAAATCATGTTCGGGTGTATTTTTTTTCTTAAAAAATTACACATTTTTTCATAGGGAAACTATCAAAATGGGACGGAGGGAGTGTGAAAATTAATTAATAAGTACTAGTAAAAGATAACATAAATAGATCAGACGTATGTATAAGAATTTGTGTAACAGTCTGTCACAAATTAAAGCACGTACTTGAAGATTTCTCAAAACAATAAATTAATAAAAGATTGCGCAAAAAGGAATGAACCTTTGAAAAATATGAGAAAATGAGTATGGAATTCAAATATGAATGTGGTTAAAGGCATTTCGAAATCTTTTACCATGCGCATGAAATTCACACATAGGTGACGTAAATAAGATCCATCGTTCAATCCAATTATTGCTCATGTGGTAGTTCATACTTCATAGTGTGCACATTCAGGGACGAAGCTAGGATTTTATACGAAAGGGGGACATAAACTATATAAAAAAATAAAATTACATGTATTGACATTGTAACAAGAATTTTTAAGTTTTCGTTACATATATTTTGGAATTTCAGAATTAATGAAATTTTTTTGTTGTTCAAAAAAAACATTTTGAAATTTAAGTCTGAAACTATATTAAAATTAACTACTCCCATTTAAAATAAAAATCACTTCCTTGAGAGAAACAGAATGGTAGGAGATAAATATGCATCGGCAATGTGTTTCTCACACTTCAGACTATTTTGTGTAAAACTTTTCTCATATTTTTTTAAGTTGTTTTATTTTATCTTTGAATCTCTCATACGAGGGATGAAAAATAATGACAAAATACAAGTAACCTTTGCTTACTTTACAAAATAATTTACTCTTATTTATTATGTCTAATTTATTTATTTTTAGCTAAGGTCTGGGGTGCCGATATAGCACATTATTACTATTTAGATATGTACTTAGATTATGCATAAGGTGATTTATAATTTACTCTTATTTATTATGTCTAATTTATTTATTTTTATCTAAGGTCTGGGGTGCCGATATAGCACATTATTACTATTTAGATAGGTAATTAGATTATGCATAAGGTGATTTATAATTTACTCTTATTTATTATGTCTAATTTATTTATTTTTATCAAAGGTCCGGGGTGCCGATATAGCACATTATTACTATTTAGATATGTACTTAGATTATGCATAAGTTAGCAAAGTTGGAAGTTGGAGGTGGCCAGGGCCACCCAACCCCAAAGGTGGCTCCGTCCCTGTCCACATCACCTAGACAAAAAATCAACATAGACAGACTATAGTAAAGACTTGATTGAAAGTTATTTATTATTCAGAAAGTCTACACACACAGCAAATTTGTGCACAGATTGTGCACAGATTTTATTATGGGGCTCACCACAGGTCTCACACAAATCATCCGAGCCGTTCATTAAATGTAAAATATTTTTTCAAATGTCCCCGTAAAAAATAAGCTCAATCCAATACCTATAGGTGCTCGATCCAACCATATAACTTTTTATTATCCGAAAATCTGAATGAAAATTTAAATGGTTGGATGAAGCACCTATTGGTATCGGATTGAGCTTATTTTTTACGGGGACCCTTGAAAAAATATTTTACATTTAATGAACGGCTCAGATGATTTGTGTGGAACCCGTGATGGACCCCACAACGAAATCTGTGCACAGATCTGCTATGTATGTAGCAGGACTCTTTATTATTAGAGTGATAGACCGTCAGAATTGTGATTAAATATGATTCATTTATTCTAATGTCCCAAAAATATTGGCGTAAACCCCAAGGAATTTGGCTTAGTGATTGTGAGAAAGTAATAAGTGCTCCTCCTTCATACATACCGAAAAAAATAAGTGCTCCTCCATGAGGTCACAGATTCAATTCTCACGGAGGCCAAACATTTTAAAGCTTGGGGCAACTGGAGGTTATGCCATGTCGTTATTTTTAAGATTCCGAAATTAATCGAGATGCATGCAAACTAGCTTGGACATCCAATTATAATATATATATATATTGTCGTAATCACCGTTCATAACGCGTTTGTCATCATAATCGCGCCTCTTATACTTCGTTAATTACTAATTAATGGACTAAAAAATGAAGAAGACGATTAATGTTTTGTTTTTTTTGGGGCATTAAAGTTTGGATTGCACATGCGGCCGCGAACGGCGCGCAATTAGTATTTAATTAGTCGAGGCCTAAATTAATTTTTATTTTAAAAAGTAGTTTGTAGTATTGATGTTCAATGATTTTTTGGTATGGTACCATCAAGACTTTTCTCGATGATAAAAGTATGGAATTATGGACTGAGATTAAAAAAAAAATGGATTAGGCGAACAAAAATGAATTAAATATAAATATTTTTTGTATATTTATCATCTTCGGTGAATTTCTTCTTTTGCTTTTGGTCATGATTTTTTATTTTTATTTGGTCTATCAAGATCAATGGTTAAACAAAAAAAAAAAATTATGCGTGTTCTAGAAAAAAATTGAAAAAAAACGACCAAAAAGGTAATGGCAATAATACCTAAAAATTTATCAAGCTCGGCCTTATTTTCACCCCAAAATGATATAGAAGTAGATAAATGTACACAAATCCGATACAAATATATCTTGAAACCATTTATGCCTTGTTTGGATGATGTTTTGACAATTTTTGAGTTTGATTTTTTGGTAATGAGTGGAGATATAAATTAGGGTAATGATTGGAGGTAGGGATAATGAGTGAAGAGAGATAGAGAGAAAAATGAGAATAATGATTGGAGAGAGAAAAGGGAAATTAGACTAATGATTAGAAGTAGGAGTAATGATGAGTGTTTTTTGAGTTGGAAAATATTTTTCAAAAAGTGATCCAAACTAGGCATTAATGTGTGTGAATTTCACCATCTATCTATCACGAGGGAATCACATTGCATCGAATAATTCTTTAACACGTTGTTGTCCGAACGAAAATCTTGAAACACAATTTTCAAACACAATTCCGAACACAACTGAGTTTGAAATCATTGGATATATAGGCGTCTGTGCATCCAACTGATCTAAACACAATTGTATCCGAAGTTGCATTTTTGGAGTCGTACATGTCCATGCATCGAAGATTCGATGGGCCTAGCATTGCTCATTTTTTTCCTGACTTCCGAGTCTTTTTTCTCTGACGCACATGCTGTTGCCCTGCCCCGAATTGGTGGTGCGGTCGGAATGAATGTTCCCCCCATTTTCCGGCAGATTTTGCGCTTTGTACTTGACAAATTCAGATCTCTTGCCCTTGGCCTTAGGGCGGCAAACGGGTCAAATCAAGTTTTGTCAGTCACAACTCAGCTTGTTTATTAAAAAAGCTAAAAATTTGAGTTCGAGCCTTAACGAGTTAAACTTAGTCATTGACTAAACGAACTTTCTTAATCGAGCCAAATCTCATTTAACGAGCTAAGCTTTTTTCGAAAAAGCCAAGCTCCACTCGGCTCGTTTACTAAACGAGAAACAAGCCGAAAACTCGAATTTCGAACTCGGCTCGTTTAGCTGCTGTTAACGAGCTGAGTTGAGCCGAGTTTGCGAGCTGCTCAGTTCAATTGCAGCCCTACTTGCCATAATGTTAAATTTGTTAGTAAATTTTTGCGAGCACATTTATTTTGAAGCAGATGAGTTTTGATTATGAACTCTATTTCAGTCTAATGAAATTAGATAAATGTAATTTTTGTTATGGTTAATATGCTCCATAAATTTTAATTGGTGAACAATCTTGATTATTGAGGTGGAACCACAAAATACCGCAATATATAGTATGGTTCAACTTTTTCTAGAGACGAACAATGTTGCACAAACAGATTTAAATGTGTTCTTGTTCAGATGTACCCGGACCGTCCGATGCACAAGGAGGTCTACGTGTATCGGATGGGTCTAAGTTTGCGCACATAAATCAATCTACACAGACTACACGGACTTTTCCAAAGATTCCCATCTTACCCTGATATTCCCTTCGTCCCATTTTCTTTGGTATTTTTTGATATTCGCGTCGTTCTTTACACTCTTATATCTTTCAATTTATAATATTTTTCATAATTTTGAAAATTTTGTATTATAAATCTAATCGAGAACTATCAAACAAGATCTATATTACATATTTTTTGAAATTCATATTGGAAGATATAAGAGTTTAAAGAACAACACAAACATCGTAAAAGTCCAAAGAAAATGGGACATAGGAAGTATATTCAAGTTTAAAAAATCGACCCTATAACTCGGATTGAGAAATTCTGTAGTGCAAGGCCATACAAAGCACCATGTAGCCCGCGCACGGATCATCGATTTTAACAATGAATGATTGAGATATAATTTTTAATTATGATCGGTAAGAATCATTTATTACCTGTCATAATTGATTTTTAATGTGGACAACGGATTGATGAGATTGACGGCTGTGTGCCGCCCTACCCGTGCACTATACGAGAATGCACTACAGCACCCCTGAATCCCTATAGCTCATACTTTTGTATTTCCATTTGCTACTTACATATCTTGATAAGAACTTGGGGAGTGACACGGCCCATGCCATTGAGCCATCCCCTGCTCCGTATTTTTCATAACTCATGTGTTCGGATCAATTTACGCGAACTTCGATTGATTTCTGATTTAATCCTATTATCCACTTGCGAGAGGCCAATTAAAGTCAAAAGAGTTGATAACACCAAATAGGTTTTGAAACCTATCTTAGGCAAAAGAAAACACCTTAAGTCGATCTCGAGCCTTCCACCAGGGCAATCCTCTGGAGCCTGGAGTTTCCCTTCCATATGCTTGCAAGTTTAATCTTCCTTTTTTTTGGTTAATTATTTTTATTTAATTCTACTCTCCATTTGATCAAAAGTCAACAAATACCCGACAAGGCATGTGCACCACACCCGACAGCGTCACCGCCGGGTCAAAAGTGTCAAAACTGGACACCTGCCCTTCTAATCCCATGTGATTCGAGAGAAGATAGATTCTCTCCGCATACATATGGATTTGTTTTGTTTTTTTTATTTTTTATTTTGACACCCACACCTCACACGGCACCGTTTTGATAAGTGAAAAAAAACAAACTCTTCCGCTTGCAATCTTATGAAGCAGAAACGTGATTATGAGAGCTTTAGAGTTAAAATTTAATTATGTCTCTTTGGAATAATATGATCAGAATAATAAGATCTTCGCGTCAATTCAAACGGATTGAAAATTGGAGCACTTAATTTTTTAATTATATTTTTTAATAAATAAACGGTCTAAGAAAATTAAGTGTGCCAATTTTTAATTCGTTTGAATAAGTACAAAAATCTTATTATTCTAATCATATTATTCTAAAGAGATGCAATTAACTTTTGTCTATTGGACTCTCATAATCACGTTTCTGATCTACATAAAGAGTAGATACTTAATTATAAGAGCCCTAAAAACAAAAATTAATTATGATACTTTAGAATAATATGATTAGAATAATAAGATTTTCGTACTTGTTCAAACGAATTAAAATAAAAATTGGCGTACTTAATTTTTTTAGACAGTTTATATATTAAAAAATATGATTAAAAAATTTAAGTGCTCCAATTTTCAATCCATTTGAATTGACGCGCAGATCTTATTATTCTGATCATATTGTTCTAAAGAGACATAATTAAATTTTAACTCTAGGGCTCTCATAATCACGTTTCTGCTCCATAAGATTGCAAGCGGAAGAGTTTGTTTTTTTTTTTCCTTTATCAAAACGGTGCCGTGTGAGGTGTGGGTTGGGGCTGCTGCCCATGGTGGGCAGCAGAGACCCCGCGTCCGTGATTTTCGCACTTTCGAAATTATTTACCGCACTTCTAAAGGGAGGGCCAAAATCAATACGTATTGATTTTCGCACTCTCTAAAAGTTAATATTTTGAGGAGTGCGAAAATCAAAGGAGTGTGGTTAACAATTTGAAAAGTACGAAAATCGAATTGGGGGATGGTGCTATGCAATGGTGTGTGCAGCACTGTACTGCGCACCTTCGAGCTGTCGGATCGTGCATC
The DNA here is from genome assembly GCF_030253575.1 of Rhododendron vialii. Lineage (NCBI taxonomy): Eukaryota > Viridiplantae > Streptophyta > Magnoliopsida > Ericales > Ericaceae > Rhododendron > Rhododendron vialii. The sequence goes on from NC_080566.1 coordinate 37,275,486, forward strand.
CCACGGCTTGGATCTCATCTCAGCCATGAACGACTCTCGATCGTTGGTTGCCGAGATGAGATCCGAGCTGTCGAATGCACGATCCGATGGCTCGAAAATGCGCAGCACGATGCTGTGTACCTTACTACACTGCATCAACCCCAAGTCCGTGAAAATCACTCCCCTTACCACTAATACTAGTAGTAAACAAGTTACTTGTTGCTACTACAAGAAGTAACTTAGGCCCCGTTCCGGAACGGGTTTTAAGTACTTATTTTTTAAGAAATGAATTTCAAGCTAAAAAATAATGGGCTTAATGAAATCTAAAAATATGCAATATGGATCTTGTTTGAAAGATCTTAATGAGATCTTTTATACGGTGCAAAAAAAATTAAAAAATAATTTTTCATTTATATTATTTTTGAGTTTGAAAATGTAAAATAAGTACTTATTTTTTAAAAAGGTGTTCTGGAACGGACTCTCAGGCTCATGGATGACTACTCTGCCTTCATGGGGTTTCGTACTCTTTGATGTTTAAGCGTTTTTTGCCGTTCAGGTCAATAAAATTTCTCCATTTTGACCAAAAAAAGACTTAGGCTCGGTTGCGGGGGGAGTGGTAGTTAAGTGGTAGGCACAATGTACTCATATGCATTTGATAGGAATTTATACCTCACTAACTACAACTAATAATGGTCACCTCTATCGAGAAAAAAAAAAAAAAAGAAGAAGCTTAGGTCCGGGTTGGCCTAAATAAAAAAGTTAGACTATTTATGATTTTTATTCAAATTTTTTTTGTGTTTGTTTGTTTTGTGTCAAATTTTTTTTTTATGAATTATTAGTTCGTCGACGAGAAGAATTTAAAAGTAAAAAATTATAATCAAAATCTTTAAAAATTTTGCTAAAGACAAAAATACTCCAAAACACAGTTGTTTTTTTTGATTATTTTTGTCTTTGTTCAAAAAAATTAATTTGGTTCATAAATTTTTACTTTTCTGATTCATCTCGTTGAGACGGTTCACCAATAAGTACAAAAAAATATTGACGCATAAATGACAAATGTGAAAAAAAAATTGAATAAAAAAAACTTTTTTATTGCGAAACCGGGCCTTAATTTGTTTACTTGTCATTGTGATTTTATGTCATTTGAAATGTGCAAAAAAGTCCGTCAACCCGCCGGGTGGTGTGCACCAAATGTACATAATGTGAATGATTGAGTCGATATTTTTCTCTATAGGGTACATAATGAATGATTTGGATCGTTACTGAGGGGGCTTGAAATGGTGACCAAAAGAGTAAAAGTGTGGTGAAAGATTATGACAAGAGTATGAAGGGGAGTTTTAACCCAATTAATAGACCAAATATGCCTTTGTTTCAAATCTCAAATAACAATGGAATCGAAATTGGAGAAGCAGAGAGCAACCCTTTACCAGCTATATTTGGACAGGGAATTAGTAATGGATAATAAGTAAAGAAATTTAACTTTGGAAGACAAATTCTTCGTTTCAGTTTGGATAATATAAAACAGAATAAAATAAACGAACAGATTACAACTACAATAATCAACGAAAATACAACAAAACAAAACGAAGATAAACCGCGAGAAATAAGAACTAAGGTCGGACCCGTCAGACACACTCGTGAAGGAGGGTGGAGTGTTCAGATACAATCTTTATGCTTGATGGTTGATAGTTCCATCTAACTGCCCTGCAAAACACGATAAAGCCCTTCCAAAAAGAAACCAAAAACCTTGACAATATTTTCAACAAATCCATGCTGCCAAACAAAGACCCCTTGGAACAATTTAGAAGCAAGTTTTATTCAAGCCTGCCTTTGTCATTGGACCAACCCTACCTACTCAAGATTATTACCGATTTCAATACAAGACAACGTGACGCTCCAAAAACTTTCTGCTAAGATTATTATTTTTTAAGTACTTATTTTTCGTTTTACGAAACATGTCATTCTCTCACTATATACGTCAATTTCAATTCAAAGATAAGTACTTATTTTAATTAGTAGAACATACTCGCATGCTTGTGGTGTTTAGGCCAATTTTCCTTAGAATTTGTTGATATCTTATTAAATGCAATTTTCAAGTCTTAGGGATTGAATGTTTATAATGTCTACGAAAATAATACTTGCCCAATAAATTAAGGACTAAAAAGGTAAATAAACCCCCCAAAATTCAGGTATCATTATGAACCAAGGTTGTGAATCTCATTCCGTACCGGCCGGTACATAACGGATTTGTATAAAACTGGTAACCAACATCTCAAATACCGTTCCGACTCTGATACCAGATCTTTCCTGCGAGCACCGGTGATTCCGGCTGATCACAGACGAGATGGAGGTACCGGAGATTCCGGCCGGTACCGTGCAGAACGGACTGTGAGAAAAGATCATAATCGCAAAAGAGCGCGCCGATCTCGGTCAGATCTCGATCAAACTTCAAAGAGAGGGGGGGGGGCAGCTATACTTGTGCTGTTTGCCATGGTTGGTTGGAGAGAGTTAGAGACGCAGCAGTAGGAGAAAGCTGCTGGTACTCGTAGGGAATGGAAGCTGTTAGAAAAACATGGAAACCCTACACAAGGTCCAATTTCCTTGATGATAGTATAATTTTTGTTGTCTAATGAGAGTTTATTTTATGATGAATTGCATGTATGGGAAAAATAATTGATTTATAACTATATATCGCAGAAATAGCGCTAAATTCGAAACGGTATCCAGTATCTAATTTGTACCGGTACGTACCGTACCAATAAAAAAATCGGTACCCTAGCTGATGCGGGACCACTTATCATTTTTCTTGAGCAGTGTTAGGAATACAATTACGAACAAAATTGTATTCATAATCATTCGATGTACATGGGCTTAGTCCTCACATTCATTATAACTCCAAATATAATTGTGTTCCAAATTGTTGCAGGGATCCTTTGAATGAGAGAAACTTATTCACGGCTCAGCTGTGAACAAATCTTTTACAATAGTAACCAATCGCGATTGTCCAAAAGTATTTTCGCGCGACTGTCAGGATGTTATGAATTGATGAAAAAATTCATCAACATCCGGACAGTCGAAACTTTCCCAAAAAAAATTCATCAACATCTGAACAGTCGAAAATACTTTTGGACGGTTACGATTTGTTCAGTAAATAATTACTGTTATATTTACCGCTCCGTGGTTAAAAAGTTCTCCCTTTGGATTCAACTTGGACCAACACACCTCTTATTGGAACAGGAAGTTGATGATTGGCTGTCCTTGGATTACCCCCGAATTCCGGGACAATAAAGTTTGTACTCCGCCTAACAAGACCTAAATTCTCTGTCCTTTACTCAGAGAATCAGAGATCAACACGAAGAGAGAGAGAGAGAGTACATTCTTCAAGCTTGATAGACGTGTTAACATCTTTTTTTTCTGTTGATAACGGGATGACCAGATCAACTTGAACGTACCTTAATTAATTTTGGAGCCTAAAATTAACAATTTGATAAACTCTCTGGCTACCCAAAGGTTTGAAATATTTGAATTTCGTAAAATTCGAACATGCAATCTCATGAAAGTCATAATTAGCTGTTCTAGGATTACCCCCGAACAGGTATGAACGATGCTTCTAGTATAGCAGCTGCTGTACAGCAGCCCTGCACAGACCCTTTTTGCGCTCGTCTCGGGTCACGCAAAAATGATCGGAACCGTTCATTTTGTTCAAAATACTTCGTTTAGAGTCCCTATAAAAAATCACCTCAATCCGATATCGAGAAGGGTGTTTACGAATCATCTAACTTTATTTCAAAATTTAGGCATCTGTGCGGGGCTGCTGTACAACAGCTGCTGTTCCAGTAGCATTTCTGGACAATATATTGTACCTAACAAGACCTAAATTCTCTGTCCTTACTCACAGATCAACAGAGAGAGAGAGAGAGAGAGAGAGAGAGAGAGAGAGAGAGAGAGAGAGAGAGAGAGATTCTTCAAGCTCTTGATAGACGTGTCAACCTCCTCTTCTTTTTTTCCTTTCCGCTGATAACGAAATGACAGGATCAGTTTGTTTGCACTTCAACTAATTTAGGGGCCTAAAGTTAACGACCTAACAAACTTTTCAGTTACCCTAAGGTTTGAAACATTTGAACTTCATGGAATTCGAACATGCAACCTCATGAAGGTCAAATACTTATTAGATTTTTCTTTCTCACTCGACCAAAGTTCTTTGTGTCAACATGCTTGTGACATATCCCAGTAGATGGATCCTCCTGCAATTTGTAATATAAATAGTTTGGTTTGTTAGAGCTCATCGAGTATGTGTTAACTTCGTTTATGATTATCGCCTATTAAACATGTGATCGCAACGCATTTATCTTGAAAAAAAATATTAAGTTCTAATTTTAGTTTTCTGAAATCATATCAATATCCTATTAATATAATCAACGATATGTTTTTTTGTCATCAATTTGTCCCATTGTTAATATTCTGAATAAACTCTAAAAAAACATACGATCTTGTCCCATTTTTTTGAGCAGCCGAAACTTCTCATTAGCTTGCATTACTCAACAAATCAGAATGACAAAGATTAGAGAGTTGGGGAGGGGATTACAATCCAGTTGCCCCGTTTGGCTAAATAAGTCAATTGGCTTATTTTTCTTGTCCTTATTCAATTTTTTTTCGTATTTGTTAGTTTTTCATCAATTTTTTGGGGATTATTGTATCGTCATGACAAGAGGAATCTAAAAAGTAAAAAATTACGATCGAAACCTAATTTTTTTGAATAAAGACAAAAATAAACCAATTTTTTGTTATTTATTCAAAAAAAATTGAATTTCGATAATAATTTTTTATTTTTTAGATTCCTTTCGTCATGAAGATGCAATAATCTCTAAAAAATTGACGAAAAACTAACAAATACGAAAAAAATTGAATAAGAACAAAAAAAAAAGCCAGTTGGCTTATTTAGCCGAACAAGCTGTACATTTTATGGATCCAATACTTTTACGCCAGATTTAATATTTTACATATCATGGGTTCCACAAAGTTTAAATATTTATATGTTTAACTAAATGTGGTCGGTCCTAATATTATCATACTTATTTAATTTAATTTTCGAATTTTAAATTTGATAATGGGTCCCACATAGATAGCTTGCCCTCATTTTTAATTGAGGAAAGGAAGCATAACAAGTTTTGCAGGTTTCACAAAACTTGGCGGTGGATCCCATTTGCCCTCCAATGAAGATTGTATTGACGATTTTGGATTCCACAAAGGACATGATAGCACACACCTCGTAGAAATTTGATTGGAGAACTTTAGAAGTTACTATAACACGAAAGGTGAGCCTCACCTTACAAATTAAAGGCGGTGCAGATTCAACCGCTCATCTCAGTAATCGACGGCTAAGATCTTAACCGAGCAATGGATAGTTCAGATTTGTATACGATTTGTATGCGTTTAGATTGAATCCATGCCGAGATAAACGGCCAAACCAGCCGCTCAGTAGAGATGCTGCTCAATCAGCATCATCCCCGGGTCCTCCCCTCCATAGGCCATATGAACAAGGAAAATACTTGCACTTAGAAACAATGCACGAAGAAATCATTATCATCATATATCACAAAAATAGCCTCATACACGAAATAGTACTGTACAATCAGAAAGAACTCCAAACCAACCACTTCCCTATACCACAACCATTAACACAAAAGATGCACATCCAATATCCTCTTCAACACAAGTAACCAAACATTGCAGAAACCAGCTTCGGGCCTGCATGCAAGACTAATTATTAGGTACTTCGAGAAATAATTTACAAGCCGATCGAATCTAATGTTGACCAATCAGTGCTCGATTTGTGAGTTGGTTTTAACCCGAGTGACCGCGAGTATGGTCACAATGTATATATAAGGTTTTTTATGCACTCCATTATGAGTGCATATCCTTCAGGACCTTCACTATTTCCTCAATCAGATCTCCAGTTATCTGGGATTCCATCTCTTTCCCCAAAGAATCAATGTCATCGTTCATCAAACCCGCCCAGGGGGTGGAACGCAGATCTCTGGCCAACATACTATCAATCGAGTAAAAACATTTGTCTGACGGCGGGTATAAATGTCCACAAATGATCTCCCACACGCTATGCAATAACTTCCTTCCACGCAGAGGTCGACTTGTGGGACACATACCCGTCTTCCTGAATCTAGACACGGTCACTGGTGGTCCGAGAACAATTGTGAGTGCCTCATTTAGCAAATCAAGTAATAACTTATGATCCACATTGTCTCTTTTGGATCCTTCACTATCCTTCTTGGTCGTGTTCCTATAAGACTCCTCCAGTTCTTCAAAGATCCGGTTACTTATCGGTTTTGCAAATGGATCCCACCTCGATAAAACTTTCTCTGATGAGCCCTTGTACAGACCGGAAGCAACAAGCAAGTCTCTTACGTAAGCTTCTGCTTCATCCTCCAACTCCATTTCAGCTTCCAACGTATGCTCTTGAATGATTGTCTCCTTCGGACAACCAGAATCGAGTTCGTTCAGTTGCCTCCGCAACTCTGCATAATCACCAAGCAGAAAATGTCATAAATACTCTCAAAACCAGCTGCTTTTATTATTAATTCTTTACAATATTAAATCTCCATGTGTCCAATATATGCAACGTATCTACGTAAAAAAAATACAATCTCAAAGTTCAAACTTCATGAGTACGTTTGATGGCCTGATATGGAACAATTTGAAAGAACAAAGAAACTTATAAAATCTAGTGTATGGAAAGGGAAATATGAACATTGTCTTTGCAAGAAATATTCAAGTAAGCCTACATTTGATGTTCCAAAGCCATCATGAGATAAATGATCAAAGTTGTATGTGAGAACATAATAATCCAGAGTGAAGTCAGCAATGCATGATCAACATATAATACAAAATAATACTACTTGTGAATTAGGTGTAAAAACTAAGAGCATCCGCAATGGTAATAATCAAAACCAATAATCAAAATGTGCCACGTCAGCATTTGATTATCCATTTAGTCCATAATCAAACTTAATAATCTCTATCTCCATATTGGTTATTTTTGCATCCCTAACCAAAAAAAATCTCACAATACACAATACACATTTGTCCAATCGCAAATGAGTTCCAATCACGCACCCGACCACACCAAATTACTCGTCTCGATGAGACGATTCCAATATTGGGTGTTTTTGAATTTTTGAGTTTTGAGTTTGGAAAATGAGTTTGGTTATTGAGTTTTGGTTATTGGTAAAAGTTGTTAAGTTTGGTTATGGAATAGGTGGAATTTGGTTATTTGTTAAAATACTAGTAACTTTGCTTACTACAATGTGGGGTATTTTTTGAGCATTGTTGTTAAATTTGCTTATCTACGCTCATTTTACTTATTACAATGGGGATGCTCTAAAAGACATGAATTATGCCATACCAGTTAGATTAGAGCTAATCTCTCTGAAAGCCTGAGGCATGGAATCATCCAGTGGTGAAAGATCTGATGTTGATGTTGAACTAAGATGATCTGCTGCCCTCCAAAACTCCTCATGATTGCTGCTGCACACAGATGCAGGGCTCGGTGGCACCTCAGTGGAGTTCTCCTAAAACCACGATACGATGTCAATAAAGAAGGAACCAACAAATAGATTCAAAATTTTCTTGTTTTTCGATTTAGAAACCTACACGAGATCCTTCATGCCTCTCTCTGAGATTCATCACTACCGTTGGTCCACTTGTGATATCTTTCAAGGAACTACACTCATACTTGCGTGGCTGCTCCGCTGACTGGATCTTTCTACTGAACAGCCTCCCCCGGAGAATGAAACTGTATTTAAAACTGGAAACTTTTTCTTTAAAATTGAACCTTTCCTTCTTCCGCTTCTTTTTCAAGTCCACGGCTGCACTTTCAATAGCTTCATGCTTCCTCCTGATGTGGGCTCCAGTTAAAATATGGCGGTCCTCGAGAAGCAGCTTCCCAAATGATGTTCCTGATACCGGGGCTGACAAAGATCTAACGAGATTCATAGGAGACAAATCTCTATGATGCATTGAATAGTCGTCAGAACCACGTCTGAATGATCTGGTTTGCATTTCAGGTTCATCTTCTACAATGTCGCTGCAGCTCAACTTACTTGAGCTGCTACAGGGAACTGTCGGGTTATGCAAACTTGTTTCTCCCTTTAGAACATTCCTCAGCCTCTCAGCTAAAAGTCTTCTAGTATCTCTGTTGATAAACTCAGGAGAACCTGGGCCATTATTCTGTATCTCACTTCTATAAGATCTTGTGGATTCTGATCTAAGCAAATTCCTTCCAATATCTCTAGTTACACTTTCTCTTACCTGCTTTGCTATTCTTTGAGCTATTTCTTTTGGATCAGATGGCTTTTCGGTATATGGGGTCTCAATTCCGCCCCCTCTGATCATGTTTCCACTTTGAACTTTCCCTTGCAACTCATATTTCAGTCTTTGCTTTACCTCCTCAAGAAAATGTTCCATACTGCCTCTCTCTTCTGAAGTGCCGGACGAACTTACCCAGGACTCATCCATGCTGCTAATGCGGTCAATGCCAGGCCTCAGAATCACTATTTTTGTTGGAGCAGAAGAAATGTCAAAATCTCTACGTAGGGTTCTACTCCTTAAAGAACTCCTTAAAGAATGTGATTCCTTCTGCTCTGATGGAAAAAATTCCCTTCCGTATGCCTGATGTTGTAACTCACCTCCTTCTGGTGACCTTTCTTTTACAGCAAGGCTTTTAAGTTCGACAGGCTTCTTCTCACTTCTTGTAATTCTACTTGAATTTCCACATAAAGCAATCTTTTCCATGTTGAGGTTCTCCTGAGCAAGAACCTGGCTGGGAATTCTGTCAAGTTCAATAGCCTTTGTGCATTCCCTAAACCTTGCTGCTTGCCACGCTTCAAATTCTTTCTTAAACTTCTGGAGCTCCTCCTCTTGAGGATGTTCTCGAGGCCTTGGTTTTTTCAACTTCATGCTAACATGCTGATGGTTGGGATTTCTATCCTCATCATGTTGATCAACCTTTATCTGTTTTGAAGAATTTGAGTTCTGATGAACGTTGCCTCTGGAGCTTTTTTTGTTATTTTCCTTATTTTGGAGACTCGTTCTTGGCTTTTCATTCCTTTTTACAGCGTCCTGGGATTCAGTTTTGGTTTCTAAAGGTAGCATATCCATTCCCATCAGACGAGCGACAACGCTTGGTGCATTTCGTCTGTTGTTTGGTCTTTTGGATATCTCTTCATTGATCAATTTCTTCATTGAAGCCTCCGTTGGATAAGAGTTCTCAGACCACTCACTTCTGACTTCGTAAGAATACTGAAAAAAGTAACATAGCAAAGTACAAGTGAATAAAGACCACAAACGCATACAAAGCAAAACAAGAGAAAGATGGGATATAGAGCAATTGGCTGTTGGAAATATTGGATTGTTGACCGCCTATTCATCTAAAAGCCTAAGTTGTTAGAAAGAACCGTAACTTCAACTTTTATACACTGACATGCAGTCACGTTTGGCCAAACTCTCCTCCTGATGGGGGAACATATGTAAGAGTCATTACTATGTCAGAATAATCATAACACATGCGAGATTCAAATGTAGGATCAACGGCTTTTTAGAATACCATGCAATCCATCCAACTTGAAACTAGCAACTACTGAGTAACAAGGTTCATACACTGGTTCGAGAGGTGGTTTTTAACAATATTGGACAAGATCTGACACTCCCCTGCTTGTGCAATCCTCACTAGCACATGTGGCGGTAAATACAGTGCCCTAGCAATATGATTGCACTGGATTGAAGTCAACTTATGGTACAAACAAGAGGAAGTCAACTTACAGTACAAGCAAGAGGAAGTCAACTACTATGAAACAAAAATCTCTCAAAGAATCTGTAACCCTGCCACAAACTAAAAAAATTCAACAAGGACCACTTCCCAGTTCAAGCGATCTCCTAAAAGCCACACCATATAATTTGAGAAGAAATGAAGACAAAAAAAAAAGGGGTAGAGAAAAATGAAATTCCTGGCCACTTCAACTACCATTCACATCAAATGCTGACACCTATGCTTTCTTAGTCATAATTTCATGATGCAGTGCAAATAACAGAAAGCCCAAACCATACCATGATACATAGCTAAAACAAGATAAGATATGTGATGAGATTAATACCGGTATAATGTCTCCATCAGCAAAATAGCTTTGTGAAGTTTCTACTGGCAGTTCCAAGCTGTTTCGAGGAGCCTCTAGGCCTGCAGAGCAGTTATGTTGGTGGCGTTACACTTCTAGTTCAAGAAGCACAAAATAAATCCAGCGGGGGGAGTGTGTCGAACACAATGTGGCACTGGTGAAAATAACTTTCTACAACTTATGGTAAGCAATAAAGATTCTAAGACAAACTGAATTGATTGTATAAAAGGAAGTGTGCCTTCCCTTGTAAACCATTCAGATTGGCACCAGTCCAACCCAAGATAGCATCAGTGTGATGCATGTATACAAAACTCATAGCCCGGTAGAAGTATTCTACGATTCACTGGTGAAAATGACCTAACAATCTACTATCTTTTCATGGTTAGCAATTTAAACTACTATTCCATTGGACCGACTATTTTAAGTAGGCTGAGGAATTTTGTGCATCATGATTGGTCATGTAGCCAGCTTAACCCCACAGGTTCTTTTCCACCATACCCTGCTCTGATGCAAAAAAAGAAAAAGCATAAAAGAGGGAAACAATGAACTTACCACCACTTTGTCTCTTCTGTGTGATAACTTTCCTTGCCATGTTGCCCTGATTGAAGTCAAAAAGTTGTGGTAATCCTCCCATGCACCCAGCGGATCATACCCACAGCCACAACGTCCTTCGTAGTATAACTATGTTTTGCCCCACGAGATTCACTGTTACCATTTCTCATCGAGCAAATACAGCGCCAAAAAAAAAATTTACATCTGCGAAGTCGCAATGCAGATTGTTAGTAAATTACTAAAATCCGACTGTCATGCATAGCTCAAAAGGCAAGAGAGGATCAACCATGAGTTTTCCACAATACAGCCCAATTACGCATCACTGTATAACCAGAAAGGTCCAAGAAATCATGCCTCTCAATAAACTAGTACTTGATATCCTCTCTATCAAGGGAAGGACATTAAAGATGGTTTTATCTCCTGCACCCCCCTTAAAAAAGACTAAGGGGTATAATGAATTGCTACATCATGGTGAGTTCTGTTTATAACTTCAATCCGTGAGCGAGATTGTCTCTCTGGCATAATGTAAGTGTTACGAAATCTTGTAAATGTGATGAGACCATAAACAAAGACACAGAGCAATTGTCTTGCACGAACACACAAAAAAAAAAAAAAAACATCAAGAGAGATTATTTGGAATGCAGTTTTTTTTTTGGAAAGGCTTTTGGAATGCAGTTTGCACAACAAATAAATTTTTGTTCGAACTTACACACCAAAAAATCAAACTTCATTAAAAGTTCAGATTCTGAAGAATCGACTGAATGATCAGGATATGCTACCAGGGTCGCAAAATCGAGAATCATAAGCTCCAGAAAATAAAGACGGGAAACTCAAAACACTCTGTCACGAAGTACCAAAACCAATGCTTTAAAGAGAGAGCATCCAAGCGACACCAAATAATAATCCGAAAAAGAGCAAAGTACGAACATGGATCTCAGAGTAGCAAATTTGATTAATCAAATTTCATATACGACACCTAAACGAGTAAAATTATATAACAAAAAGAACGAAAACGTCAACAAATTTGACAAGTTAAAACCGTTCCATAACCTCGAGTAATTTCTCACAATCCGGTTCACAGAAACCACTAAAAAGTAGTCAATCGAAAACAGTTACCATCCACAATTGTCAATTGAAGCTGCACCGACGAAATTTTGAAAATTTAAACTCAATACTGAACAGTCGCGAAAAAGAATAAAAATAGAAACTTCAAATGTACCTTTGAAACATCATCACAACGACACAAAAATCGAACGGAAACTAACAAATTTGATACGTTAAAATTTTCCCCAAAACCGTTCCATTACCTTGAGAGCAATTCAACTCTGTTCTCCTATTTCGATTCATTTACCGGCCAAAATCGACAAAAATAAAACTGGATACTAAACAAAGAGATCGAATGTACCTCTGTAAGATCACAACGATAGCAAAAGGAACGGAAATTAAAGGACTTCATAAGTTCAAATTTCTACAAAACAGTTCCATAAACAATTTAAAAACGAAACGACAACGCAATTGAAGCAGCGCAATTAGACTGAATTCTCCTGTTTCGATTTAAAGAGCCTCTGAAAAAAAGGCAATCGGGAACATTTACCGGCTGGAATCGAAGCTGTAGGCGAATGTTAAACTTGGATGGGAAACTGAACAGTCGTCAAGAGAATTAATAAGAATTTGAAAGTGCCTTTGAAGGATCACAACCGACGTAAATGGGATACCAACCAGAGAATTCTCAGGTCCGAAGTCAAGGCGTTTAACAAAGACTGACATCCACCGCATTGAAGAGAGAGAGAGAGAGAGAGAGAGAGAGAGAATTTTCAAAGGTGGTTAACAATAATGGAAAGGGAATTAAGAAACGGAGAAAAGGTGAGCTTTATGAGAGAGAGAGGGAGAGAGAGAGAGAGAGGCCATTGCTGGAATTCACACACGCGACCAGAAAGCGAAGGGGTTTGGGTTTTAGTACTATCCTTAATTTAAATGCGGGAAAGGGACGGAGGAATCGTGTAGAGCGTGGACCGCTGAATGTAGGTGGTCTTAATCAATCGGTGCCGTTTAAATTTACTGTGTGAAATGAACTCTACGACGTTTTGACATGTTATGGGGTCCAGGAACCAAGATTATGCGACTAATTATTCAGTAGTTCGGGAGTACCGCCACGTGGTCTCCAAATCAATTTAAGAATTACACACTTACGTGGGATCTAAACATTTAGTCATAGTTTCAACAAGAATGTGTGATGGTAAAGTAATTCGGAGCACCACGTGACGATGCTCCCATACTGTTATATAATTTCACTATGCGAAAGGGGACTTGGGAGCTGCTGTAGCATTCAGTTGAAAGAATTAAACACTTCCGTGAAAGAATTATTTTAAAATTTGGATCATTGATTATCGAGAAAAACGATAAAATTGAACGCTACTGAATGTTATCCCTAAGCCCCCCATGTGGAGGATACTTTTTGTTTTCCTCGGTAGAAAATGTGGGTATAGCAGCCAACGTATTTGACTATCTTGGGGTGACCATAGGAGAATCCGCCCGCCTTAAAATATTTGGAAAGTAAATAGTCCGTATTTGTCGTGCACCATGTCGTCTATCACCAAAACCCCACCAAACTGCAAGTGAATATGAAACCCTACTACCAAACCATTTGGTCCTAAGTCGACTCGAAAGATCGACGGGCTCGGAAGGGTCTTAACTCGGTTGCCTCGGTCACTTGAATTACCAACCCGATGGTATGTGGAGGATACTCGTTATTGTCACGAGGTGGTCCTTGAACCAGTATATTCTCCCAAGGTTAATACTAATAGCTAGGGCAGAGATATCTATTGACAGAGGAAGCCCCATCCCTGCCCTGGTTTGTCTGTCTAGTGGTTTTTGAGTCTTGACCATGGTGCAAAGAGAGTTTGTACCTTCTTTTTTTTTTTTTTTTTTTAAGGAAAAAGAAGGCTGCCTCTGCACCTTGAAATGCTTTGTTTTTGAGATAGATTCTTGTCGTTTTGGATATGATCCACATGGGAGTCTCTATGAGGTCAAAGACAGAGTGGAAGGCATGAGAATGGAACTCCATTGGACTGAATCTTAATATATAAATTGTGTGCCATTTACGGTTTTTTCCTAATGTTGGGTGTTTCGAGCCAGTTTGCGTGCACCTCGGACTAATTCTTACCTCCCTTCCTACAGTATTTTGACACGTTTAACCATGGGGATGAGATGACCCTAATAATTATTGGCAAGAAAAATTAAACCTAAGACCCTTGGGAAGGACTAGCAAATTCCTAAGTCTCATACCGAGACTGTAGTACACGGGATTTGGAGAAGACGAGTGTTTAGTCTCATATTGGTTACGGGCTAGAGCCTCACTTGGTATATTAACACCCACTAAATATTACATGGTACTTTCTTGGGTATTTCTTTTTATTAAGTCCAAGTGTTTTGGTGATTTGCCAACCCCTTGGATTGATAATTAAATTGGGTGTTTAGACTATTGTTTTGGTTCTTTATCTTATAGCTTGGGTAGCGTTCATGTAAAGTTCCCTACTCCTAAAAGGAGAACCTAGGGTTTGTGGTGTGTCTATGCACAAAGCACTTAATGAGGGTCTTTTATGGCCTTATTATTGGGGCAATTTCGTGGGAACCATTCAATTTTCAAGGCTCATTCGATGTTGGTAATGATGCTAAAATTCAAGTTAATTAAATTAGGGGATTTCATTCGGCTTGAAACAATAAACTATTAGGTAAATATGCTCATTAATATACCGACTGGTAACCAAAAAGTGATTGGTTTAATGGATTAAGTGCTTAGAATTCCTCATTGAATTACTAGAGTTTTTTTTTTTTTTTTTTGATCCGCAATTACTAGAGTTCAAGTCTCCATAATCGTTTAGCGGACATAAATATCTCTATATCTTCTTTTTTTGTGCCAATCAATATGTGATCAACGTCATTCGAACTTAAAGCTAAAAGCGACGGACTTGTCCATAAATACTATGCATGTACATTACTCAACAACCCAAAAAAATTAACGTATCGTATCAAAGCACCAAACCCATATAAAATGAAACAAACAGCTTTGGGTTCATTGATTTTAGAAGAGTGTTAGGTACCTAGAAAAATTACCCTAAAATTATCTAGAATTGAAAATCGATGATCCAGATTTACTACTAGGTAAGTTTTCATGGTACATAGAATTTCTGTTGATCTTATCCCTGATAGGAGACATCGAGAAGCACATGAAACATCACTTGGCGATGCTCTAAGATGCAATTATTGTAATAGTAGTAATTTGTTTCAATCCATTTCTCTTGCAACTTGCAAGACGACTTCGTTTTGACAGGATGAGATTGAAGGGTGTTGGTGTCGTCCACGTAGAGGACAGAGCGGGGTGTAGGCCACAGGGTCCCGCTTGTAGAAGAATAGAATCCGAACCGTCCGTACGGTATTGGACCCCTCCTACGACTCTAGAGTGGTGCTAGTACCACACCCATTTTCACACCCAAACACACACCCACCACTCACATGAGTGGTGGGTCCCACACACACTACGCACTTTAGTGTGTGTATGGGGCCCACCACTCATGTGAGTGTGGGTGTGTGTTTGGGTATGAAAATGGGTGTGGCACTAGAATTATTGGAGGCACTTGTTTCTAGTGTAACGTACTTTTCGGGCCTTTTTTTTTTTTCTTATTTAATTTTTTTCCGCGTCTGTTAATGTTGTGTTTAACTTTTACGGAGCATGAATGATTGATTTTGTAGGAAGAATCGAAAAAGTAAATTTTTTTAACTTTCACCTAAATTTTTGCATAAATATACAAGAAAAAGCTTCAAAATCTGTCTTTTGGATTTTTGAGCTTTATCTTAGATATTTTCAAAAATATTTAGAAAAAAATCATACTCTCTCCATCCCGATTTGTTTGTTCAATCTTGTATTTTCAACTTATTAAGGAAACCAAATTTGATCTATTGATTTGAAAATTTACATAATCTCATTTATTGATTTTGAAATTTGACAGTCAATTTGGGACATTCATAAGTCAAAAAGGGGACAAACAAATCAGGACGGATGGAGTAATATTTTACTTTTTCAATTTGTCTTGCGAGACGAATTGATAATCCACAAAATTTAGGCACGAAACTACTAGACACACAAAAAAAATTGAATAATAACAAAACAAGAAAAATTCCAAAAAAAAACTTAGTGGAACGAGACCTTAATTTATTGCACAAATATGGAGAATTGTATTATATAGTACTACTAGTGATTTATTTTTTCTTAAAAATAGGGATTGGGAAAAAAGCATCTAAAAAGAACAGCTCAAAAAGAGAGAGAACATTTGCTTTTCTGCTCAGTGCTCACGACACCTCCTCCATTTGGCGGCAATTTAAAACCGTATAACCGAATGTGTTGGTTACACTCTACGCCGACGGCGTGCCTTTTCGGCTGTACCCATCCCCCATCTCTAACCTTTTTTTAATTATATTTTGGGCCAATTTTTCGGGCTAGTTTTTGCGCACTTTAACTAATACTACTGAGGAACCAATCGCACTGTTTATTAGCGGAAACCCCGTGGACTAGTTCCAAATGAGTTGATACTTGATAGTAACATCTAAGAAATTTCAAATCTGATACCGAAGGAGAGAGCAAAATCATAAGTCTCAGGTCTTGATCACCCGTTCAATCCCTTGAACCTTGGCAACTCGCTTGACTTGTTTGTTTGCCGGTCCTCTTTGCTCATGATCCTAGAAAAAGAATGGACGACGATGGGATGGAACGATCTGATTTCTTTATGTCAAAATTTGTGGACCAATATGTTAATATGAAGATAGACTAAGAAGTTCTAGGAAAAAATCAGATGTCGGAGCGGAGCGGAATAAGTGGAAGCTTTCACTCTCGTGGACGTACCTGGTATTGGGGAACCACGTATATTCTATGTTGATTTCTTTGTTGTTTTCTATTCGCATATCGTGTGTGTGTGTGTGTGTGTTTCATGTCATTTTGCGCCTACCTCAATTAATTTTTAGAAAGTTAATTTCACAATTCATCAATGGAGCACCTTTTTTAAAACTAAATAGAATTCCGTAGGAAGCTCCACCCTTAAAAACCTGAATAGGAACTAGCCTCACGGGAATTGCTATCAGCTAAGAAGTTTCCAACGTGATTCCTAAGAGAGAGAACCCTCCAAATCTCTTATCTTAACCATCATGCAACCCTCTTGGGTAGGGTTAGCTGCGAATGAACCGAGTGGTTCATGGATTGTTCGAGACTTGAATTGGTAAAATCTTGCTCAAGTTTGATTTGAGTACTAAACGAAACGAACTTCAACCTCAATTTTAGTCCTGTTTAATAAATAAGTCGAGCCTAAACCAATTAATATTCAGATCGATTAAACTCGCGAACGTGGAGCTTATAGATAAATCGAGGTGGGCATTTCAAAATTGGACCCAAGTCCTTTGGTCAAAGGAGCTGAACGTGGGATGATAATGAGTAATGAATCTGCTTTTTACTAGTAACATAATTGCGCCGCCTAATAAATTAAGTAAATACTCCTACTAAGTACTGTACGACAACGTTTGTATAGGAACCAAAACCTTGTTATCATAAGGTGCGGCGGAATGTCCCCCTTACTTTTTACTATTCTATCTGTTCCATGTTGAGAGTCCACTGCAAAAAGTCGTATCATTTTTTAAATTAAAAATTCAATTACTTTCGTGTATAATTTTTTAAATTTTTTCACACCAAATTAAAGTACTAATTGAGATCTTTAAAACGGTGCGAAAAAATTTGAAAAATTATACACGAAATTAGTTGTTTTTTTTATTTGAAAAATGGCGAGAGAGAAAGTATGAGACTCTCAATATGAAACGGATGGAGTACTATTTTTGTGACCTTACAAACTGCTCTACTCTTCATTGTTTTTGTCAAACAAACAATGAACTCCCATCTCATACTACTATTTGCATATCAAATGATATGGAAATATAATTAATGCATGTCTCTTGTACAGAGATAGCCAAAGGAGGAGGGGTGAGAGTCCCTCCTAAATTCCCCCACGGTCTTGGATTCCTAGCTATACCGCTTGCGAGTTGCGAGCAGTAGGGATCTTGAAACCAGATGCTGCGGTAGAGGGTGTTTCGTTCCACTCGTATGCACCGTCGTGAGGCTATGGCGACGGATTGTGTTTCTTCGGACTGTGATTAATTCACCATAACGCTTTGTGGGTGACGATCCTAATCGAAACAGATAGTCACAACTGATCATTCCGTAGTGAGTGTAGGAAACCTTGTTGGTCACATTATCCATGGGAGAAAGCTACACTGATCGCCCCTTCCCGTCCTTTTACTTGGCAAAAAAAAAAAATGTCTCCTTAAAATGCTTAATTAGATATTCAATATTAGTCCTTCTATGTATCTCTTTCTTTCCCAGCTTGTACTATGGTAATTTAGAAAGTCCTGGAATCTTTCTTATATTCTCTCTTTCCTTTTTAGAATATTTTAAAATAAAAAAACTAGACTGGAATAGATGAAATTCTCTTTTTCTTTATAGTTGGGCAAAAGAAGCAAACTTTTCAAGATGCCCAGAAGTCCAGGGTAAAGTAGGGATTGCGGTTGCTACTGTGCAGTGGTATGCGAAGTACTGTGCTGCGCACCACTAAGCTATTGAATCGTGCATCAGACAACTCGGATGCAATCAACGATTGAGAGCCGTTCATTACCGAGATAAAATCTGAGTCGTCGGATGCACGATCCAATGACTCAGAAATACGCAATATAGTGTTGCGCATACCATTGCACAGTACCATCTCCTTTCCGGTAAAGTATATATGGCAAATAAGTGAGGTGTGCGCTGCAAACACCGACAAGGCTATGGGTGTCATATTAGCATCCAAAATGTCCCTTCTTGTAACTGTTTCTAAACATGTACTAGCAACTTTGACGCCGGATGTCGCCTATGGAATTGGGAAATCTAGGGCAAGACCCTGTAAAGCACTATGCAGGGCGCACATGAATTTATCGATTTTGATAATAAATAATTGAGATATAATTTTTAATTATGACCGATAAGAATTATTATTACTGATCATAATTGATTTTTAATTTGGACTGTTGATTGATGAAATCGACAGTTGTGTGTCACTTTACAAGTGCACTATACAGGGGTGCACTATAGCACTCCCGGATCCGTCGCTATAATGGGGAAATTACTTTCACTTCGGGTTCAAAATTAAGTGTACCGACAAAAAGTGAATGTACGATGGTAAAAGTCTCCGAAGTATCACATAACGGTGCTCGAAGGGTAAATAATAATGATGGTGCTTTAGGAGCACTCAATAATCCCTCTGATAGTAATAGACTCAAACCAATGATATTTTTTTGAACACGGATTGTTAAGCAGCTCGACTCTGCAAGTTAAGCTCATGTTTAGCTCGGTGAATATTAGTTGTTGCAAAAACAAGCCAATTTCAATTGCTTTTGGATATGCATGGTTTATTGTATATGTGAGCTCGCATCTATCTTTAGAATCAGTCACAAACTTCCTTTAAGCTCGCATTGTGATTTACGTAATTATATAATAGTCGTTTGAAATCACTTGAAATAGTAACATGACAAACATATTATAACGGTAACTTTCTAGTAAATATTGTACGATAATCGTTTAAAGATCACTTGAAATAGTAACAAGACAAAAGCATAGGGTAACGGTTACTTTGTAAGTAAAATTTTCAATCAAACTTGTACAATTTACTACTAGAATCCATTAAATTTCATGACAATCTCTTGAATTGTCCAAGTTTAGAAGGATGATTGGAAAGTTAGGAAGACCCACAAAGTGGAGTTTCCAACGTTTAAATATAGGGGGAAAAAGGTGGGCAAAGGCTAACCCCTTACAACTCACGAATGAAAGAATATGATGATGGCCTATTTTGTGGGGCTTTAGCTTGTGACTTGTGAGAAAAAGCAATCTTTAGCAAATGATGTGAACAGCATGAGTCATGTGCAGGGAAAGCCTGAGAATCATGAGATCTGAAGTGAGCTTAATCAGTGTTTTTCTTCTTTGTATTATTAAACGCCATTATTGAGTTCGTTGGGCCATCCAAATGGGAACCAAGGTTGGGCCCAACAACATGAAACTTGGCAGCTTTCTTTGCCTTCTTTGGGTGTCCGGGTCAGCTTACACGTGCTTGAGAGATCAATTCCACCTTCCACTAACCTAAGACTCATCTAACATCAAAACAGAGCTCCGCAAGGATTGCCACGTAAAAATTGATGGTAATTCGGATATTTCGAACCTGAGACCTTAACAAGATTTTTGTGCGGTACGTACGAGATTAAGAATTAAGATCTTTGATCTAGGTACAAGATGGGGCCCATAAAGGAGGGTACAGATAGGGATCGATGTTGACTTGACACTTGAAACAAATTAAACAATATCTCATGTTCCTTCTCCACCACGTATTTGTGGGATGCTCGCTACAAGATTAATGGAGATTTTACATGGGATACGAGATTAAGAATTTATATCTTTAACATAGGCTCGAGATGGAACACGCAAAGGAGGATAAATATACATAGGAGGACTTGACCCTCTGAAGCAATACCTCACGTTTCTTCTCCATTACAAATTTGTAGGATGCTCATCACATAGATAGTCCCCACCCACATCAATGTCTGGTGGTGAGGAGACTGGCAATTTTACGAGGCACTACATCTACTAGACCCAACGAGGGTTGTCTCCATTGGCCAATGGGTTACTCACATTCTAGAGGTGTGAGTTCGATTCTCAGAAGTAGGTCAACAATTTGAAAGGTGAAAGTCTTTGTAGTCCCTCCTAGTTATGGAGTATTTCTAAATTCTTTCTGTGGTTGTTGATTCCTTGTTGCCGGCCCTAGATGGATTAGTCTCGTTCTGTTTGGCCGCGGGATATCTCCTATGTTGTGAAAAGGAAATGTCTCCTAGGATTTCGGTGCTGTTTCATTGCACCAGTCCATTTCGTGATTGTCACATGTGGGTCAAGTACAAGGCAGAGTGCTTTTCTACATATATAAACCGAGATTAAGCCCGGTTGGTGAACTTAAAAGGCATGTGACCTAGATTGGGGGCTCTAGTACCTGCCAGGTCTATAAATGTAGGACCACTTAAGCCTAGTCATAGGGGTCGAAAATGGGCCAGACATGAATAAACCCAAAATAATAAAAGTGAGATACCCCTTTGGGCCTGTGAGACCTAGCCCACAAGTTGGATCCATGGAGAGCAGAGGCCCAACTTGTTGGAGGTGTATTAGCATTGAGCCCAAAACTCTGTTGATGTAAAAAAGGCCCAGTTTGGAAGGAAAAAGTATGCTTTCCTGGCTACAAAAACAAGACCAAAAAAAAAAAAACTAGCCCTACTTTTGTTGTTAGGCCCAATCATGCTACATCCACACCTACTACACACACATATTCATGCAAAAAACCGTACATCTGTGTGTCGAGCTCACAGACAATGTCAGCTTATGGACTACACATAGCCATGTAAATATGTTTTCTCTTCTATTGTAAACACCCTTTGAATTGTATTTGATTTGAAAATGGAAAAAAGAGAAAATGCTGGCAGTGATACACTTTCTTCTTTTCCTGAGTCAAAGGGATGGAAGGGGTTGGGATACTCAAAATTCATGTGCGCGCAGTCTTCAATAAATTTTTCTATCATCTCTTGCCGATCATTACTTTTAAAAACCTCCCTCAAAATCGAAACTGAACAGGGCCCTAGTATTCTTAACCATGCGTGTATCCTCCTCCTCTATAAGAAGAGGGAGTTTCAGCCAATTTTTCGCTAGCCACAATTTGCTCAATTTGGACCAATTTGCCCCTCAATTGAAAGGCATGCAATGTTAATCAATTGGGGTGTTTTTGTAATTCTGCGTTTTCTTTGTCTAGCGTACGTGGCTTTACCGTGGTGTTACCAGGACCAAGAGAATTGAGAGAGAAATCCCCTTCTCTCTCCCTCCCATCGAATTACACGCCATTGTTCTATCTCTCTCTCTCTCTCTCTCTGTGGAACGAAACCTCAATGCCAGTGCTCCTTGAATCAGAGCCAACAGAGTTCCAGGCGGTGTTGGAGGTAGCCGACGAAAATCCGGTCAGAGGTGGTGTTGCTGGTACAGACTCTTCCGAATCGTTGGCCAAGCCATTTGTCGTTATCGTCTTCCACTCCTCCAACCGGTGGCAACTTCACTTTGGTTCTAAAATAATTTCCTAAGCTGGTAAATCACTATTATTTTCCAATAATTAGGGCTTTTTGTTGAGTTTTTGATTGGATCTCTGAATCTGATTCTTTTGTTTTCAATCGATTATTGGTCAATCGAGTGGTCGAAGTCATTATTTCAGACTTGCATTGGCACTTTATGTGCATGCTAACATTATGGCCTTTGAATCATGATATGTTCATCAATAGGCATGTTTGTCATGTTAAGCGCATCTCTCCAGTGTAACCGATTCCTGCCAAATTTCTGCAGGCTCCTGTACTTTTTCAGGGAAGGGGTCATTCATTGAATCCTACCAATAGCTTGGTAAACTCTCCTTCGTATCTGACTTAGTGCATGTTGACTCTACATTGAAAGAAATTAAAATTGTTCAAGGCTTGATTGATTAGTGGTGAAATAAAAATGTATGTTTTTAAATTTAACTGCTTTCTTTTGGGTGTTATTTTGCGGTTGTGGTTCGATTTTTTGATTATTTTAAGCTGTTGGTTGTTTTAATAGGTCTGCAATTGCAGAGGCAAGGAGGACAAAAGGGAGAAAATATCCCTGCCAGAAATGGAAAGCGATGGGATGATGGGTACAGTTTTGGAATTTTACTCGAAGGTTCAGATTCACGTCATACGTCTCTCCTCACGTAGAGAAGGTTTCTTTATTATAGGACCAGAGTTGCGACCAATTTCAGAGTTCTTGGCTTTCTATAGATCGTTATGTTGTGATCGGCGGCCATCGGCAGCCAGGTGATCCACTCAAATAAATTGGGGCTTCTCAAGTTTAGAGTTTATTTTTTGTGAAGGCGAAGTTTTAATTTCGGTGTTTGTGGTTTTGGTAGCTTCTGCATGTCTTCGCTTGGTTTCTCTTTTTGATATGTGTTTATGGTGTTTGTGGTATTTCTGTTCTGGTATTAGGTTAAACTGATATTCCTTCTAAAAAAAAGGTGCAATTTCAAGCAGATCAACGAAAATTAAAGTTAGGTTTCTCAATTCTCATCAGTTTACTACTTTCCCACTTCCTAACTCTACTACATAACCAATGGTGGATTATTGGGCAATAGAGTTCTCTAGCCTTTCATTCCTTCAAGCACTAATTTTTGTTTACAGCTCTAAGCAAGAATAAGAAGAGTCTCAATTAGTTTTTTTGGAAGCTACCAGCCTTGACAGAAGTCACAGAATGGAAGATGATCACCACTTCAGTTTTTTCTTTTCTGTTTTTTAGTCGCCTTACATGGACCTTTTATAATTTTGGTCTATATTTTTATACTTTCGAATTTCTCTCATTGAGACGAAAAAATTGATGTAAAAACGTTACCCAAATCTCTTAAAAGTTGAGAAAAAAAAAGGGGGAAAATGACGGCTAAGGATGTGTTTCGATCATAATTTTTTACTTTTTAGATTCCTCTCGTCATGACGAAATAATCCCCGAAAAATTAATGAAAAACTAACAAATATGAAAAAAAATTGAATAAGGACAAAAAAAAGAAGCCACTACGGTATTTTGTCATCATGCGCTCGGTATTCCAGGATTTGTTTAGGGCTATTTCCGTCTTTTTATCCCCCTCCTCCGACAGATAACGCGCCTCCGCTGTGGTTTTCTTCTCTCTCTCTCTCGCTCTTCACGGATCCAGCCCTCTTTCCACTTTCCCTTTCCACTTTCAAACAGAGAGAGAAGATAGACGAACAGCGGAAACGACCAAGAAGAAGACGAAGATCGAACCCAAAAAAGAAGAACAAGGTATCAAGGTATGTCTCTCTCTCTCTCTGGCTCGTTCTCTATCTAACGGCGTTAGGGTTTTTTCCCTGAAATCGAACCAGATATGTATGAAATGATGACGTAAGTGGATGTATTTACATTTAGGATATATCAATACGATCAGTCTCAATGTTACTAAAATGGGGAGTTATATACGTATATATTTTGTTACTTTCTATCATAATTCCTCTCGTAAACATTGATAACAACAGCTCACCCTATAAATGAGCTGATAGATTATTGATCCTTGCTGAAAATCTGTTTGCTGGGAGCCTCATGATCTAATGGGATTATTTTGCTGCATTTTTTAAATCACATACCCAGTGATTTTAGAGGTAAGTGAGATGATTTTACGTCAAAACAAGGCTCAAAGGTATAAAAATTCCCGTCCTGGTTTGAGTGTAAATTTATTGAATTTATTATGGATGAATAGATTTTTTCTTCTCTAATTTTCAATTTTTTAAAATTCTGATTACTGATTAGAATGAAAGCTACAGTGAAGTTCCATTTTAGGTTTATTATGTGGTGAACTAATATCTGTGGGGAATATAATTGCGTCATCCATTTTTAAATTCTGATTATTGGATTTTTTTTTTTTGGTGTGAGTGGTAAATGATTAGATTTTTATTCTGATTACTTTTGGCAGCAATGTGAATAAATATGAAGGGAAGGGCAGAATTCAATACCCATAGATTCACCATCGGGTAATGTTTGTAAGTCAATTTTGTTGTTCTCGTCTTTAGTTATTTGGGTTTGTTTCTCTGATTGGCTAATGTTTGTTAATCCTTTCTTTGTTTGTAACTAATGGGTTGCCACTAAGTAATTTGTGTTTGGTGCATGTCTCGTACATCCTTTACAGCATGACCTAGAAGGTTGGAGTACTACTAGATCAAAGGTTGAAAAAAATAGCTTAAAGATCTATATGGAGAAAATAGCTTAATTTGAAAATGAAATAGAGCATCAGAATTCATCATTTCTAGGGTGTATTTGACAATAGCACCAACATGAGCTAAGACTAAATAGCAGCATCGATGAGCACGTAGCGAAACTCTGGCTAAGACTAAATAGCCAAATCTCTTAACCCTCCAAGATACAGGAGTTGTAATGTTACTTCTTCAAGTTTGATGGTTTTAAACAATATCACATTAAGTAGCCCTGATTGCGACTGGAATCTCTTACTCAAGGCCATTTAGTATTTGCCCAACACTTCGTACTTTCTTTCTTTAATTCTTGGTTGCTTCCAGTTTAGTATCATCTGCAACCATTGACTTACCATTCGATAGGAATATTATACTGCTAACATTTCGTTGCTGATAAGATCCGCAATTGAATATTGCATTTGGCTTATTCCTGAGATAGGACACGGTATTTGATCCAGTCGCTCTAACCTGCGGTCATATTGACTACTATACATGTGCTTGCAAGGCTGCATCAGTGACCATTGTGGATGGATAAAAGGCTGCCGATCACAAGGAGAAATGCCCTCTCTGCTGAAATGTAAGTTAACTGTGCTGAAATTATTGAGCTTATTACTCCTTTTGCTTGGAAATTATTGAGCATATTCTTAGAAGCTCCTCCAATCAATCTGTGCACTAAAATTTTGGGAATTGATTTTTGTGCTCCCTGTTTACCATCTGCACCACTTTTTTTCCCCCTTTCTTTGTTATTAGTCATGTGCATTTAATACACCCCGTTTGATGTGTAATTGTGAACTTATAGTCATAGAAGGGTAAATGGTAAATTCAAATGAATAGAAACAAATATGGTTAAGTAATTGCAAATTTGTTGAATAACACGGTATAGGTGATTCGGTACACTTAAAAGGGCGATGATGAAACAATAACAATGTTAATGAAGATAGTGCCTTGGCGTGGTAACTTTTTTTGCAGCCATGAATACCCTCGTGCTTTTCCTAATACTTTTCTAAGCCCACTTTGTAAACTGTAATTGAAACCTAAAGCGCTTTGGCTATGCATTTTTTGGCAATGATGACAACATTTTTAAAACAGCAACAAAGGGTGTTTTTGCTGTGTCCAAATTGGATACCCACGGACTGAAAGAAAGACGTGAGAAACTAATTGCCGCGCCTGTGCCATTTTGGCTAATTTTTTCAATTGGGCCCTTTGGATTTGGAGCCTTGTGCTTCATGCCAATACTGGTTTGGGTTTAGTATTCTTGTAGGGTATTATCAGCACTCATTTAGTCCCCTTTGGCTAACTTAGTGTGTACACTAAACAGTATCTTTTGAATTTGCCCTGTGCCCTGGACTTACTCAAATCACCACTTGAAAATGAATATCATAACAAATGCATATTTCCAGTTGGAAATTCTCTGCAGGGCAATTCAACTGTGGGCTTTATGGTTGGAAACTTCAGGTAGTTGTTTTTATCTTTTAGGATTCACTTCATTTGAATGAATTTTCCTTTCCACTTATCAAAGAGAACTAACATTCATTTAGGGGAAGGGGTCGTTGTAAGCGAAGTGGGTTTAGAAAGAACCTAAAAAAACCTGAAACAAGCCGCCCTTTTGGGCTACCAGATATGATGGGGGGCAAACCAGAGGGAGGGGCTGGGCAGCATTCCTGGTAACAAGGGGAGAGCAAATTAGGATGGTCCCATGGGACCCATTGTCTCAATTACACATAAACATGACACGCTTTCTCAATTGCACATAAACATGACACGCTTTCTCAATTGCTTTTCCTTTTTTAGTATCGGGTGTCTGGTTCAACTTATGCGCACATAGACTAATCTTGAAAAACCAATCTCATCGTTCATTATCAAGTGCTCCATTTAAAGTCGGAGAAAAAGCTCTGTATATACTGATCCAAAAAAAGTTGATAGCACTAAGAGGGTTTCGAAACTGAAAGCTTAGGAGTTGATTTGCTTTGTAAGTGCCTACAAGCTAGGAATGAGGCAAATTTAGATCACTATCAGTTAAAAAGTAGGGTGGTTATGGTTTTGCAATCTTGGTTCCTTTTTCCTATATCATTTTTCCTAGGGAAAATAAATCATAATACTATATGCCTAGATAGTGGATTATGAGAATATACTCCTATATTAAAGGACACTTCAAGATACAAGTGCTAATCATAATACTAGATCGTGTATACAAGTGCCTGCAAGTGCTATAAAGCATTTCAAACATGTTAGGGAGTTTGTTCTTGTTTAACTGCCTAATATGAATTACTGGGCATCTCCACTACACACAGCCAACACGTCTGATATTCTCACATCCATACTCTTATGCAAGTACAGAGCATCCAACATGAGTATTTTGTACATTTAGAAGATTCCATTTCATAAAGACCATACCTACTTCATGCACAGGTGGGAAACTTTTTCCTGTTCTTGGATGTTGTTTATACACTATGGGATATTTCGGGAGGTTAAACAAGAAACAAGTGTGTATTTACTATTTAGAATCTTCGGGCAATCTGACTAAATGAAATACTCTATCCTCTTAAGCGGTGTAACACAAGACACTCAGAAGCGCGTGTGCGTAGGTACACACAGAGATGAAATGAATGAACTTACTAAAACAAGCACAGCTTGAGTCCAATGACAGAGAACGCATCCAGCGGCTTAAGTTAAGGTGGGCAGAAACTACTCTGCCTATGAAGTGTATGTACAAAAGACATACATAGAAGCATATAATTGTGAAGCTAAATCTTTCACTTTCTCTTTTTTCATCCCCTGGTCCATCCGCTAAATCTCTATTTTTCTTTTCTTGATCCAAACTTTTCTTGCACTAGAGTAATTTTTTCAGGAAAAAACAACTCCAAGAAAGTAGCTGCTGCACTTGGGGTTAGCTACCGCCTCTCTCATTCTCATCCGCAATTGTGTTCATACATATATTGGAGGGGAAATAGATCAAAAAAGCATACAGTTCTTAACATCACTGGTTAGTAACTTACAATTACCATTCTTCGATTTGCTTTGATTTGTTTTTTGTTTGGTTAACTTTGTGTTTTGGGTTTTGTTTTGTGCTTTAGAATAAAACCTATGAAAATGCTGAAAGCCTCCTTATCGGAGTAAAGTTTTCATCTATGTAAGGAAATGGAGTAGTTCTTAAAAATTCAGAAACATTTTCCCTTTTCAAGTTGTCTATTTCAGGAAATTTTCCCATTATGAGTTTTTGAAATTTGCTTTGGCTTCTTCATATCTGGAAACAGTTAAAGTAATGCATTCGCAAGTTCTCAAAACTTAACGTATACGAAAAAATTGAAGAGGAAGAGGTTCGACATACCACCGCTCAATAATCGATGGTAAGAATACATAATATGACAAACCAACATTAAAACCAAATGTATTAAATTAAGAACACTTTGCTAGATGAACCGTAAGGCTATAACAAACAATAAATGACAGTACTTCCAAAAACAGGAAACTTCTACAATAAAGAACAGGAACTCTATAGGTCTTGAACTGCTATAATCTGACAACGGTCACAGTACCAAAGGGAACTGAAAAAAAAGAACTGGTCTCTTGTTTCTTTTTCTTTTTCCTTTCATAAGTATGTATATTGTGTATATCAATGGTTTACAAGATCCTTAACAGGGGCCAGCACCTATATACATATACACATAGCATTCTCAGAAGTTAGAGCTTCAAGTTTCTACACACTATTTTAGCTCTAAGAACGTACTTGATGCCATGGGTTTTGGATATGTCTACAGGCAAAAGTTGGCGGATGAGACAGTAGTGGCCATATAATGCTTGAACGATGTAATAGGAACAGCTGGGGAATCACAATTTTGGACTGAATTGGAGATCATTAGCTTGTTATCCATAGGACTATATTGCGCTTAATGGGATACTGTATCATCCAGGGAAAAAGGTTTTTGGTGCATCCCTTAATGCGTAAGAACACTGTGATCACAAGGCTTAGAAATTAGTACCTTGCTTATTCTCAATATTAACTACGTATTAGTTCTTCATACCAATGAATATAAACCAGACATGGTAATATCGTTTTTCTGTCTTGCTGAATAAGTGTAGAGTACTATTTCAATTGTTCTTTGTTTTGCTGTGTGTCAACTTTGCTGCCTTTATTGTATTGAATATTAATTTCTCCTTGTTATAGATTTCGTTACTAACCATAAATTCAACTCTCACCTTACTTATCTCTCTCACGAATGCACAACAATAATTAGCTCATGCCTTTATTGTGACAAATCCATGTTGCCAATGCAAATATTTGGTAACAACAAACAACAATATTAGACCACCAAGCAAAACCAAACGTGCAACGCACGTAGCTAACCCCCTAGTTGTACAATGAAGGATGGCAAAAGTTTGATTGTTGGAAAGCATGGAAATCATTGAAGAATCTAGAAGTTAAAACCCGAATAACCTAGCAATTGTGGTAATTGGTAGGTTGATTAATCTCCTTCTAGTTTTTTTTTTTCCTTCCTTTATCGAGTACTAGTGTAAAACTAAGGTTTTTATTTGGATGATGGGCTCGTTGTAATTTGCTTTGAATTTAACCTAATCTTTGATTTGGGTGCTTTCTCTCTCATTCATGATTCTCGATTCAATGTGATAATCTGCTATCTCTACTTAATTTTTGTTGTATTTGCTGTTGATTGGTTTCGTTTTGGCTGTTATCTTGCTACAACTGTAATTCTTGTTTCTGAAAGCGGTTTTTTTGGTGATCTTGGTTGTAGGTTTTCTTTAATTTCTCTGATATGTTTTTTTGTTTTTCCGTTTGAAAATTGGTGAAGGTAATGTGGAATGGCTAGCTCAAATAGAGTGTGTGCTTTTTGAGTGCTTTGGCTTGCTTAGATAGATAGTAGGGTTGAGGGTGCCCTGATGTGCAGTTGTGAACTATTATGTGCTGCACACAGCTTAGGGTTTGCAACAGCTCAATTGATTCTGATGGAAAGTCTAGAATTTCTGATTCAACATTAATATTTTATGCACTGGATGAATGTAACTTGTATGGCATGTATTTGACTAGTTGTGTATGATTTGACTGATATAATGTGTAGTTAAATAGCAATATGTCCACAGATGTTATCTTTCATCGTTCAAACCTATGGCATTTCTGTTTCTCTTTGTTGTTAGAGACAATGGCTTTTAACAGGAAATTTTTGTGTGTTAGAATCCTAACTATTCCTAGTGATAACGTGTGGCCTCATTGTAAGATTTAGAGATGGCTGGCTTACTTCGTTTCCTCTCTTGTGTTTTTGTTTTTAAATTGGCCAATAAATGGATGTCCATAAAGCAATTTTCCTAGTGGTTATCACTCCATATATTTGACTTCTCAATTATTGAAACGTGTTTTCTTTTTTTGTGCCGTCAGTTCGAGAAGATCCACAATGAATAAAGGAGGTGGTGGAAGTGGTAGTGGAGGTGGTGGGCCAACTGCTGCGGCGGCAGCTGCTGCAGCTCAAAAGCAGAAGACATTGTTGCAAAGAGTCGATAATGACATTGGAAATATTGTTGACAATTTCAGTTTCCTTGTTAACGTTGCGCGGGTACTCTTACTCGCTCATTCTGTCTACCTATGCATATATGCTTCTTGTGTGTTACTTTGTGAAACAATCGTGGTTGTTTTTTGTTTATTGCAAAACCAACATTAGTTGTTTGAAGCATTTCTTCAATGCTATGGTTGATAGAATTAGCTAGCTGTATCAAGGTGGACTAGTCTGAGTCCTCGTCCTTGGGTCTATGTATGAGAGAGATGTGTGATTCATCGTTGCCAGTGTTAACCACAGGATAGTTCCATTTTCTTTCTTTTATGTTGGCTGGACCGTGGGTGGGAGGAAAGTCCTAACTCACTTGATACCGGTTGGCCTAACTAACTATAGTTGCTGTTCGAGGGCAAGGAGAAATGGCCTGCTTGTTAGAGTTTGTGAAGTTTAAACTCAACTTGTGCATCTATTTGTTGTTTAGTCTAATAGATTGAACTTGGGAATGCATTCTGAGATAGTCTCATGGCTATGGAATATTCTGGGCCTTATTTGTAATCATAAGAGCTTTTCTATGGGCACTTCTCCTGATTCTTTATGAGTCTTAACTATGAAAATATTACAAGAAGCTACCCCATTATCAGTAATATTTACCAACTATCAGCGGCTTTATACCTTATGGGTAGATTTATCGTTATCATGTCCATACGAAGAAGTAATGTAGTCACTGGCAAGCAAAGTTCTCTATCTTCCAAGAATTGGCTTGTTTTGCAGTCAAGGATATCTACTTTATTAGTAGCGCATATTTGCAAAAGAATCAAATATCCATGTAGACCATCGATCTAAATTGTAAATCACCGATGTTGAATGTAATGTCTTAACCTGTTGACAGAAATTGGTATTGTAGGTCAACGATCCACCAGTTAGAAATTCACAAGAAGCTTTCATGATGGAGATGCGTGCAGCCAGAATGGTAAGGAAGTTTCTTCTTTCACTGAAAGAAAGTTACATCAAAGGGTTTATACTTTTACTACATATCATATGTAATAGGCCACATGCATTCAAGCTTTATGTTATGATGTTACGTTGTAAGCTTAGCTTACTTGAAATAGAACCTCTACAGTAACACATTAGAGTTATATTGTTCAAATTTTTTGATTTGCATTTCGATTTACTTTAGCTTCTCAAATCCTTCAGATCACTGATGTTATTCAGACAGTAGTACTCTTAACAAAATGGTCAATAATGCTACATTTCGGTATTTGAGTCAAATTTTATGCGTGT